>NC_070609.1:57302307-57605000 GCF_027172205.1 Podarcis raffonei | reverse complement strand
AGAGATACAATGGATAAACCCTGACTTGTTCTTCTGCTTTAAAAGCAGCAGATTGTGCCACTTAGACCTAGCAGAGTTTCAGATGTTAGCTAAAAAGCTCCAGCATCCCTCACCTAGTCAGAAACCAAGCATCTTTATGTCTGCTATTCTGCCCAGACAACTTAGATTGAGATACCACTAACCTTTCAGCTCATTTAGAGTTGGTTTATAGGGCCTCCTAAAGTTAGGAGGTTTCAATTGCCTAAAAACATGTGGAATGATAGCCCCCAAATACTTAAAACTCTCACAACACAGGGTGAAGACAAAAACAGTGAATAGTCAAATGTGGTCCTCAGGTGGCATGTTAAGGGGTAGAACTATAGTTATAGTGTAATTAATTTCCAAGTCTGCCACACTATGGAACTGCTCCAAAGACCCATTCAGGTCTGTGAGGGCAATGTGGGGATCAAACAGTATTAATAGCATATCATCCTCAAATAGGTTGAGTCTGTGTTTGAGACTCCTCACATCCACTATCCCCCCCCCCCACAGTGCACTGAGATCAGACAATCTTAACCAAAACCTCTTATCATCAAAGCAAAGAGCAGAAGCAATAGAGGACACCCCTCTAGCAAGGCTGGTGCCCAAGGAGTTGAAGCTGTTGCCTGAAATCATTGTTGGAAAGTGTGGATGCAATTGGTAGATCAAGTGCATAAACCTGTCCCCAGATGTAATTTGTCTAAACAGTATTTTCGGGGAAATCCCACTCCACTCAGTCAAATGCCTTGAAGGCATTCCTAACGATGACTTTTCCAAATAACAACTTTGCTACTGCTGGGAAATACAGACGGGTGGCAAATAACACTGTTTAAACCTAGAGCTAAAGTGGGGCTTGGGCTTCTCAGCTTCGGGCTTCACTATGGTGCTTCCAATTTTTAAAAATCTGCGTTATTGAGGAGTCTCCCATGGGTAGAGCTGGAACTGCCCCCCTCAGTGCCTTCACTAGAGTCCTTACATTTTCTGCACCCTACTTGGTCTGCTGTTAACAAGCTCAGCAAACCTTTCTTGCAAATTACAATGTTGATGTGGCAGGGCTAAAAGCTATCTCTGGGGATGTCCCCACTGACCCTGATCCTGCGTCACTCTGGGTTTTGGCATACTGATATATACCTTCTTATTCAAAGAATGGAAGATTGAGAGCCTCTTTGGCATTTGTGATATTGTGATCTGGGACCATCCCATTCCCCAAAGGACTCAGCCTGAAGCTCTCCAAGGCATTCGCTTCAACTGGTTCCAGGTTTTCCAAATCCGCTTATTTGCTTTTCAGCTGATCAATGAGGGAGAGGGGCTTTGCTCTTTGGGAGATGTATTAGTCCCTCTGCACAATGGCTGGGGGGATAGCTTCAGAGATATATAAAATGTAAATCTGTGGGGGACTCAAATGGCTTGCGGGTAGCTTGGGAAGAGAACCTCACTATTGTGGTATAGGAAGTCAACCCACCCCCTAAAAGCATCTCAGATAGAATCCAGGAGGCCTCTTCTGTAAACTCCTGCGGTGGAACTGGACCCCAGTGTGGCATTCTCCTCTAATTGCTAGAGGGGATGTGATCCCAATGGAACCTTCCTGCATATGTGATGGGAGTTTCCCATCATGCTGCTCTTTCGGGAGTGAATGTTTAGGAAATGGAGGCCATCACTGGTCAAAAATTAATCCTTGAACTGGGTCTTGCATGATTATCTTTAGAGACTTATCTGGCTCTGATACAAAGATTTGTTTTTTCTCCTTGTTGGTGGCACCATGGATTGAGGTCACTAGACATTGGAAGTTGGGAGTCTGACCCCTCTATAGCAGGCTGGCTGAAGAGTGTTTTGGATTTTTCACTGTATGAGTGCCTCACACAATACTGCAGAGTTGCCAGGAATGAATCCAAAACTGCTCACTTTGATACAACCTGGATTCCATTTTTCAGCTTGGTTAATACAACTATGGAACTTCATTCACAGTTGCTAATTCATGCCTCTGCAATCACACAAACTTTTTCAGTGGATTGTTGCTGTATCCTGATTCTCTGTATACTGTTTTGTTTCTCATCTTTTAAAAAAAAATTATTGGAAATTTTATTTACAACCTAACATAAACCCCCCACCCCCCAATACAGAAATCCACCCTCATTAAACATGGACATACCATACAATGAGCAAAACATACAACAATACAAACAGCCAAATAAAAGACTTCCTTTATCTTGTATCTTGCCTCCTTATTTACTTCTTATAAGCTGTTTCCTTTATGAATAATTAGTATTAAGATTTTTCTAATTATAACTTAAATATCCACAAAGTCTCCTGCAGACATTAATCGAAACAAGTCCAAGTTTGTATTTTAGGGCACTGCTTTGTGAAGTATTCTCTGCATTTCCCCCATGCTTTTTGAAACTCTTGTCTAGTATGTTTCTCATCTTGTGATTGTTTGCTTCTGTGCCCTGCTTGTTGAAAACTTCATTAAAATATGGGGACTAGAGAGTAAGAAACCAACCAAAGAACAATAGTAATTGATGCCAGAAAGACTGCACAGTCCCATTTCCCTATCAGAGTTCCCTGACATCCTATCAGAGTTCTAGAGACAGAAAACTAGTTGCATATAACCCAAATTGCCATATTAACTTGACTCACACCATTGGCTTACATTGGTAATGATTCTCCACTGGCAGAGAGAGAGGTGCCACTCTACAGAAAGCCCTGCATTCTCTATACTGATAATTCAAATGGGGGGGGGCGGATTCCAAGCTAACATCATAGCTGCTTTGAGCTGAGTCTCCAAGCATTTTACAATTTTCTTAATTTGCAACCCTGCTAACAAAGGCCATTACCACTTCTTCCTCCTCCTTTTTTAACCTCCTGTCCAAGAAAAAACAAAAAAAACAACCTTCTTCCTATGGCTTCTAGTGCCAATGCTTTATGGTACAGTAAAAACGTTAACATTCTTTTCCTGATCAATACTTTCTGTCTTAAAAGACACTGAGAGGAAAATTCATTCCCTAGCTTGCTAGTTATTCTGGACAACCTGAAACCATTAAACACACACACATACCACAACAACCTGCGTCCCACAGAGATAAATTACATGATCTTGTGGTGGAAACAAGAAAACAGGTAAATATTTCTTCGATCATTTGTAAAACAAGATTAGAAACACTGTTTTAGTGGGCAATCCTATATCCACTTACTTGGGAATAAGCCACATTGAACTCAATGGGACTTACTTTTTATAATTCATTATTACTTTTATACCCTGCCATTTCTGCAAGGAGTTCCAGGTGGCGTACATGGTTCTCTCCCTGCCTCATTTTTATCTTCACAACCCTGTGAGGTTAGTGAGGCTGAGAGGTGACTGGCCCAAAGGAAGCTTCATGACAGAGTGAGGATTTGGACCAAGGTGCCTTCAGTTGTAGCCGAACATGCTGATCACTACACTGGCTCTATACATCACATATTTTATTATTATTTATTTGATGTATTAGTTACCTGTTACAAAACATCTCTCAGTAATTTACATACTATACATCTATATCTATATCACATCAGTATACGACCAGGATTGTGCTGTTAACAATCTGTTACACCTTAAAGGACCCATAATTCTTTCTGAATATCTAGGATATTTTTTAAAGTTGAATAAGAGCTTCATGGTTGTTTTTTAAAACAACAACAATCTTCATTCCCAAAGTATTTTCACAAGCACACGAACAAAAACATTCCTGTCTAATTACAACTTTTTTAGAAAAAAGGACCCCTGACAGTTAAGTCCAGTCGCGAACAACTCTGGGGTTGCCGCGCTCATCTCGCTTTACAGGCCGAGGGAGCCAACGTTTGTCCACAGACAGTTTTTCCGGGTCATGTGGCCAGCATGACTAAGCTGCTTCTGGCGAAACCAGAGCAGCGTACGGAAACGCCATTTACCTTCCCACCAGTGCAGTACCTATTTATCTACTTGCACTTTGACGTGCTTTCGAACTGCTAGGTTGGCAGGAGCTGGGACCAAGCAACAGGAGTTCACCCCGTTGCGGGGATTCAAACCGCTGACCTTCCGATCGCAAGCCCTAGGCTCAGTGGTTTAGACCACAGTGCCACCCATGTCCCTCTGAATATCTAGGATTCCCTTAATTAGTTTTTAAAGTAGAATCGGAGCTTCATGGTTGATTTTTAAAACAACAACAATCTTCATTTCCAATGTATTTTCACAAGCACACCAACAAAAACATTCCTGTCTAATTACAACTTTACCTCTTGATAAAATATTTTTATAAGCAATTGAGGAGTCCGCAATTGAGGAGTCCACAATCTCAGCCCAATGCAGGTCTCGGGAGATATAATACGGCCTGCTTCTTCTATGCAGAGATGTTCAGGAACATCCCTTCAGGCAATGCCTCCCCCCCAACCCACAACTTTGCATCCCCTCCTCCCCTCAGCTTCAGCCCTAATTATGGCTAGCAAGACATCCACACTGGCACTTTCGTTTATCTTTTGCTCAGCAGCAACTGGTGCCTGATGGAATTAGCAGGGCAGAAGGCAGGGAAACCAAAGTTGGTCAGTAGCAAACTAAAGATTGCAACCCTGGCTTTAAAATTGTGATTTGAACTATCTACAGTTGGCAGAAACACTGATGTATGCCTAGTGCTTACCATGGTTAGCTTGGAAATGGTAGAAGAAAGGGAAAGAAGGAGAGCTCATGCTTCCAGGACACTCCCAATCTCCTAGCCATAGCTACAGTATGTCTGCACTGGGCGACAGAGTTAAACATGCTTAAGTTCCCTGAAAATAAATACAGTAAGGGTTGGAACTTGCAACAAAATGATACTATCTGCAGCCCCTAAAGGAGTTCTCCCGTAGAGGTCTCCAGCCAGCTTGGAACAGGAGACCTGGAGTGCCTTTCAGGGCTCTCGGAGAACTTCAGTTTAATTCCTTATCCTTTTGAAATATTCACCTGCTGTGCTGTGTTGTGCTGAAGGGCACAGGATCAGGGGCGGCTGCCATTCTTGAACTTCAGTGCTTTTGCTTTATAGCTGAAGGCAGGGAGCTTTTTAACCCCACTTTGTGCATCCCTCCCAACACTGTTTGGAATCATGTAACACTGATCCTTTTTGTGCGTGTGCTGTACTCCAACACCTGGGGACCCAAGGATGGGAAAGGCTGTGCCCTGAGCATCACAATACCTCCCATGCCTCTTGTTTCTCCGTGATTCCATCCCAGCTATGAACCTGTCAGCACATACCACCTATGTTTTCCATTAGAGGGAGATATGGTGGTTATTTGCTCCATCGTTTAAAATGGCCTTTTAAAATACGTTGTATTGTTTACATACACACAAACACACACCCAAAAAGAGAGAGAGAGAGAGAGAGAGAGAGAGAGAGAGAGAGAAGCAATGACATAATTAAAAAAAGAAAGTAGTGAGACCACACAGTGATGCTAAAAGACAATCAGCCAAAGAGACAAGGCATGCCCGTTTTCTGAGGTTAATGTTTAGACCTCTGTCTAATGATTCAGTTGTAGACCCAGAGCTTTGAGTTGTGGCTTTGCTGTAATATCTAAGGGTTAGGATCTCGTAGCACAGGAGCAGGTCCATGTACAAGTTTAATAAAAGGGTTTTTGTTTTCAACCCGTTTTGTTGTCTCTCAGGCGTCTTATATCTTCATTTATGAGAGTTTTAATAAAAAAAAATACTATCTTGGCAGAAAGTGGAGCAACAAAGATTAAGTGCTGTTGGAACTTTCACATCCCCTTGAAATGCTTGATTGCTTTCTTGCAGTGTTTTCATCATTTTTTTATTATTAATTTATGGACTACTCTTCAATTTAAATATCCTCAGGACAGCTTACACAGTAACAATGAAACAGGTATCATAACAAGAACAGCAGATAGAAACTGGCAGCAATCTTTAAAAAAAAAAGAAGAACAATTAAGAGCCTGTGAAAATAAAATCGCTCTTCACCTGGTGAGTCTCTCTGGGGAAAGTGTGTCTATAAATCGGATTGTAGTATCCTGTGGGTTTGGGAAGGGGACTCAACTGTGAGGAAGCCTTGAAGTGGGTCTGCCCTAATAGCAGGAGGCAGCTGCCTCCATCACAGCCAGATAAAGTTCAATAGCAGTATTTATTTGTGAATAACAGGTCAACCATTCAGCATAGCCACCAGGACTTGCTACATAGGTAAGACTAAGGGTGCATTCAGACAAGGGGATCAATACATTGGTTTTTCTGGTTATGATAGAGGTTCTGTGCCAAGTTCTAACTTTTCTTTTACACAGTGTTACCTGTTGCATTGTGGAACTGTGGCTTTTGGATCAACATACTACCCTGTCATTCACACCAGTGGGTGTGGTTTGACACAACCGTGGACATCATCTGACACATCGCCACCACTTTTGCACATGCACACTTCTGTTCCTTCATGATTTGCCCATGAAAATGGCAGGAAAGAACTTTATGCTGGAATACAACCCCAAAATTTGTCCCATAGTGTGATCAATGAAAGTGGCAGGCACCAAAGTCCCATGACTTTCTAGGCTAACAGGGTGGGAAATTGATATATTTTTCCCTAGAAGCAATTAACATATAAATGAGCACTAAACTTCCATTAGATTCTGCTGAAATTCCAGAAGCATCACATAAAATGTGGAACTTATCAGTTAAGGAAATGTTGGGAAAACTGAACAATGTGCTGTCTGAATGCAGCAAAAGATTCCTGCATTGCAGGGGGTTGGACTAGATGACCCTCACAGTCCCTTCCAACTCTACAATTCTATGATTATAAGGTTCCAGTTAGTTTCCACTGAGCTATAGAGTGCATACCATCCAACTTTTTCAGATAAAAAACCGGGATGCACATCTTCCGGGATTCGCTCCTGGACAGGTCATGTGACCTGCACTGCGCTCTCGCCACCCAAAAAGCATCCGATTGGTGCTTACCCTAATGTAGGTTGTAAGGCTGGCCCCCCAGCAGGGGAAAGGCAATACAAGTGTGGGTATTAGAGGGGGGGAGAAATTTGATTCAGTTGGCATTGAAAAGTAAACCTACCTCATTTCACTCTCTAAAGCAGTACACAAACTGAACTACAGCCTTTCTCTGAATTTTTGCACTCCTCCAAATTTTGCAGTGCAGTTCTTCAGCCAAGCAATGTGATCAAGAATGCAAATGCTCAGCTAACATGTGCATAGAAATGCACAGCTCAGTGGGGGGCGGGCACCTGCAGAAATGTGTTTGATTAGGAGGGACATAAATATTTGCAAAAATGTTTATATTAGTAAAAAATGTGTGCTTCGGGACAAATTTGCCCCCAAAATGCTGGTGAATTTTCAAATTTACTTTTTTTAAAAAAAGTGATGTGTAAATGTGGAGAACTGAACTTAAAACTGAGATAACTTATAACAGATTCACACATCCCTAGTGTGTGTGTAAGTGTGTTGGTGGGAGGGTGGGAAGGAGTGCACATGTGTGTGCATGTACAAAAGCAGGCATCAGAGGTGCTACTTGGGTCCCTGCAGCTCATAGCAGAAGAGCCCAGATGGCCAACCTCAATTAATCGAGACTATTTTTAAAACATGATCAAGCCATTAATCAGCTAATTGTGCCAATTAATCACTTTACACATTCTGTCCTAAAGAGAGCGTGTTAACAGAGCTCATGGCTCCTAGTGAGAGATTTGCTGTGACTGTAAGTGCCATGATTCTGCTTATCTGTACAAGAAAAGGGTTGAGGGGGTCAGGCAGTATGGAGACTTTACATTCTAGTTCAGCGTTGTGGAATATTGGCATGAATTAGATCAGCCGTGATGCTGGCAAGTGCAGCCAATGACTGTTCTTTTGGAAACCACCACCAGTCTGGGTCAGCAATCAATTCTCCCAGAAAGCCACTGTGAGAAAACAGCTAAGAGTGAAGGTGAACCCAGAGTGGTCACAAGGATATTCTGTTTGCACAGGCACCATACAGAGGGATGCTTGAGGGATCTGGTTTTTGCAGATTCTTAAATGAACATTTACCTGACCCACACCTCTTGAACTAGAGCTGGCCAATGCGATCCCCTCCAGATGTTTTGGACTACAACTCCCCTCATTCCCAGCTAGCATGGTCAATGGTCAGGAATGATGAGAGATGGTACCTGGAAGACATCAGGTTGGCTACTTCTGCAGCAGTTGTCTGGAGATTAAAGTAGGGTAAGCCTGATTCACTAGAGGTGTCAAGTCAGGAGCATCCCAGAGGATTTCAAGGCTCCAAGGTGAGACCTGGTGATGTCACAGGGGGTGGACTGCAGTTGCTATGAGCATGTCAAATAAAAAGTCTAACACATGAGCAAATATGTCACTAGTTGAAAATTAAGATAAGGCATGGAGACTTCAGGTCAGCCTGGTGGGGTGGGGTCTGGCAACCCTATGATTTACACTATGAGCTCATTGAACCAGGGCCGGGGAAGCTGATGCTCTCCAGACATTGCTGACACCAACTCCCATCGTTCCTGACCATTGTCCATTCTGGCTGGGGTTGATGGGCTTTGAGTCCCTTCATCTGGAGAGCTACAGATTCCCTGCGTTGTAGAATGAGTGTGATACAAATGTGCTTAATAATAACTCTCTTTGCCATGCTCTCCATCCCTCCAGTGGCTCCACTGACCCTCATTCACTTGGGTCATTAGGGGAAATTGCTTGAAAGAGCATTAGGAGAAGTATATACTAAGATGTCTAATTTCCATGAGAGTTAAAAAAAAAATATTGCAGACTGTTGTGGAAATGTGATGAACTGAATGTAAGCTGGAAAGATGAGAAACTGAGAGACACCGAAATCAACAGATTTGCCTATCACTAACCAGTGCACTACCACGAAAGCATGGACATCTGATACCATTGTTGCAACAGCATTGTGTGCCTGTTGCAAGCAGATATGGAGACATAAATAGTAGTGTGGAAAAACCTGAATGCCAGCTTAGGATTCAAAATGAGGTGGATGATGAATAGTAAAGACCTTGCACTTGTCCAGTTTTATCACAATAATTTAAATGTTGTGAATGACTGTATACTGAGTTGGAAGAACTAACACCTAGTCTTCTATGACCCAACACTTGCTTGTTAAAGGATTACTTTCAGGGTTTTTTTGTTTTCATGTGTGCAAAGAATTAGGAACAATGTTCCCTAAAGGTAAAGGACCTCTGACAGTTAAGTCCAGTCGCAAACAACTCTGGAGTTGTGGTGCTCATCTCGCTTTACAGGCCAAGGGAGCTGGCGTTTGTCCGCAGACAGTTTTTCCAGGTCATGTGGCCAGCATGACATGGCACAGTGGAACACCGAAACCAGAGCAGCGCAGGGAAATGTCGTTTACCTTCCCACCAGAGCAGTACCTATTTATTTACTTACACTTTTTGGTGTGCTTTCAAACTGCTAGGTTTGCAGGAGCTGGGACCGAGCAATGGGAGCTCACCCCACTTCGGGGATTCAGACCACTGACCTTCTGATCAGCAAGCCCAAGAGGCTCAGTGGTTTAGACCACAGTGCCACCCGCAGTCATTGGGTTGATAGGCAAATGTCATAACACCAAGAGCTGCAGAACAGAATTGCTCTTTAAGGACAGTAAAATATCTCAAATGGGACGCACAAAGGCTTAGTCAAAATAAACATTAGATCAGAATGCGCAAAGGCAAGAGAAGTACATCAGAAAGCCCAGGCAAATGACTCAACTGGATGCCCTCTTGGTCTCTGCAGCATCCATGCTTAAAGCCTCTGGACACTTCGCATAAACAGATCATTAGCACCCTACATTTCAATCGAAACAGAGAAGTATGCGAGTAAGAAGCAAGCAAGTGGATGTATCAGGAAACAAAAATGCCCTGAAGAGAATGCACAAATCCTAAGAGAAATCATGTAGGTACTGACGTTTGGCTGCTTTTTCCCGTTTGAACAAATGTTGGGGTGGGCATTGTAGGGAAGAAGTGTGCCCTGTTTCACATTAGAAGAGACAAACTGCTTTCACAATTGACTCACCTTCCTTCTCCCTCTCCCCAAAGGGCCAGGGCCAGCCCAAACCATTTTGCTGCCTCAAGCAAAGGCCAAAATGACACCCTCCACTCCACATATAGAAGCTGTCCATATACAGAATCAGTGAGGTCTGACCATCAATCAGGTTGGCTTCTGCATGTGGTATTAGACTAGGGGAATCTGGCCACTTTGGTATATCTCTCTGTCGTCCCCCCACACGCACTATCTCAACCACAATTTGCATTTTTGTGAGAATTTCTCCTAACATACAGTTTTCTATGCAATTTTGTATAATATACATGTTTTTACAAACCAATTTTCCCCTCGTATAATGCATTTTTGCATATTATGTTCACTGATGTACATTTTAATGCACATATTCTCCCCCATCACAAGCATTTTTGCACATGTTGGAGATTTGCATTGCAAAATTAGAAAAAGTGTGGAATTTGAAAGGTGACTGTGTTTCGGTTCGCACGTTGCTTTGGAAAGTGTGAATTAGGTAGGCTTGCCTTCAAATGCATATTGAAATGACTTTCTCCCCTACCCATGGGTGGTAGCGGAGGTGCCCCAGTCAGGAAAACATCTTGGGCTAGCGCTGAACAGGTACTTTGAAAAAAATGCAATGTGTGGAGCAGCTTTTACCACCCTTCAGGGAGACAGACTTCGTTTAAGGAGAGTACACTAAGCTTTAGAGGGAAATGGGCCAGCAAGCCAAGGTAGCTGTGTGTGTGTGTGTGTGTGTGTGTGTGTGTGTGTGTGTGTGTGTGTGGTGATCATGCCTATGCCACCACCTGCTTCCCAACTGAGCGGGGAACGGGGAAACAGAAACATGAATCAAGTACTGTTCTGCAAAATTAACAGTTTCCACTCACACCTCTTTTCCATGTCTCCTTTCCCTATATAATTAAGCAATAAGACAAGTCATACTGCGAGCTGCCACCGATTAATATACTCCTCAGGTGCACATTGAGGCACAAGGCAATTGTAAAACCTGTATTTTAGAAGCGGCTATTTTCTTTCTTTCCCTTTTCTTAATGTTAAGATATTTACAGTTACACACATGCTTTTCTAAACGGCAGTAAGTTCAGCAAACCTGTAGTTTGGAGTGGGTGGCATCTGCGTGAGAACATTTGGTCTCTTATGTTCTTTGTCTCGCGGAAAAGCTCCACACACATTTAATGCAAGGTGGATATATTTGAACCCATTCAGAGGAATTAGTCTAAATGGCCTGCAGCCTTCATTTTAGAATAGGTTTTCTTACAATAGGAGCTGAAGAATATTTCCATGACGGCTGGCTAGTCCCAGATTCCCATAAGTGGACAAATGATGGAGGAGATCCATGATTGCATCTCTCTGCCCCCACTTTAAATTTTGTAAAAAGCAGTGGGTGCAAGTATTTATGGGAGAGGAGCCTGGACCAGAAGGGGGACCATGAGTAAAAAGCAGTGGAAGGAGATTATGGCACTGCTTGGGAAGGGTACATGTCAGCGCTGCCCAAGGTCCCAGCTCACACAAGACCAACGCTGCTTCTTGCTCAAGTTAAAAAGTCTTTATTGAAGTTCAGTCTCATTTCCAGACGCGCAGCGCGCAACGCTACATCTATCCATCAGACCGTAGAAGTCCCATCTGAATCTCCTCCCCCCTGACACCAGCTTAAGATTCTAGCCTTACTCCACCTCTTCCTCTGTTCCTTCTTTCTCTGGGTCCTTCTGCTAGTCGGAGTCTCAGCCCTCCGAGATTCTTCTGACGCTGATTCTCCCGACTCCTCCCCCCCTCTCTTTCGGGCTTTAGGACCTGGCTCCCAATCCGGGTTTTCTGCTGTCCCGCGCTCCTCCACATTTGAACTTGGCGCGCGCGCGCAGCCTCCCACTTTCCTTCTGACCGTTACACTTGTGTCACTGCTCCCCCTTTCGGGGAGGCTAGCTGGACCTGGCCTTCCCTCCGTCTCCCCACTTCCCGATGGAGGAGAAGCTGGTCCTGACTCACGTGACTCTTCCCCCCCACTGTGCTCTGGCGGGGGAACTGGCCCTACTCCTCCGCTACTCCTTTGGGACTCCCCTCTGGTTCCTTGTTTATGGATCGTCCCTCCTGGGATTCGCCTCGCCCTTACCATAGGCGCCCCCTCCTGGGAATCTTCTGATTCGCTGGAGAAGCTCATGGAATCTCTCGGTCCACTGTCATATTCCCCTACGCTCCCCTCTGATTCCTCTCCTCCGCTCTCTATTTGCTCTCTCCCCTGCTCTTCTGCTCCTGAGCCTCTGACAGTACATGTTAAACTATTGTCACAGGTGTACGCCAGCCTGTAATCACATAGTTCAAAGTTCAAAGTTGGAGTTAGGGTTAGGGTTAGGGTTTATCAGCAAAACCACAGACTTGGATGAGTGTCAGACCTAATGAGCTCATTCCCAGTAGTTGTACTCCATGAAAATCAGTTACCGAAACTGAAAGTCCCCACCTCTTCACAGCCAACTAAATCCCCTCCTCTCCAGGGCTTTCCCCAAGCAATCAGAGACTACGCCTGTGTGCAGCCAACCTCTCATCTGCCCTTTTCATGCCTCTTATAGTGCTGGGTGACAAGGATAGAGGGGAGCTTGTTGCAGCAGGAACAGGAGACAATCGTGACTCTTCAGCAGCTTGAATCATCTCTGCCTCTTGACCTACTGGCGGAGGAAGAGGAGTGCGGGAGATTCAGGTGGGGTGCCATCATGGCTGCCCCCCACCTGCGCTGAATGCCATGCCCCCAGGACACATGCCAGCCCCGCCCCTGCCTGCTCTCCGCCCCCCCAGTGCCAGAGCATGAAGCTCCGCCACTGTCTTGGCCTTCTACTCTCCTGGTTCAGCTTCTGCCTCTGATTCTACAACTGGGAACTGTAGCTCTGTGAGAAGGTAAGCTGCAAGCTCCCAGGATTGGGGGTGGAGGCTATATGCTTCAAATGTGTGTGTTTGGTGTGGATGTGACCTGTGTTCCTACAGTGGTGGTAAGAGGCATCATCTTGCCCTTCACCTCAAGCAGGTTCTCATGCTCTCTCTCTTTCTCTCCCACACACTTGCTTTTTACATAAAAAGACGAGAAATCCCAACAAACATCTCCATAATCACATTATGCTTCTGGTGCAACAGAACAAACGCCAGAGAGCACAGAAATGCCATTTACCTTCCTGCAGCAGCGGTACCTATTTATCTACTTGCACTGGCATGCTTTTGAACTGCTAGGTTGGCAGGAGCTGGGACAGACCAATGGCAGCTCACTCCGTTGCAGGGATTCGAACTGCCAACTTTCTGAGCAGCAAGCCCCAAAGGCTCAGTGGTTTAGACTCAAATGCCACCCGTATTCCTAATGTATTTCTAGGCACATGTTACCCTTGTATATCTGTTTTTGTACACATTACTTGGCTAGAGTACTGCATTGCAAATTTCAGAGAAGTGCGAATTTAGAAGGAGGATTGTGATATTGTTTCGGGGAAAACAAACTTTTTTTGAAAAGTTGTACCTCGGGTAAGTATTTGATAGCAGCTATAATTTGTGCACTAGGAATCATATGCACAGCAGCTGCCACCATGCAGATTTGCAGATAGCCTCCTCATCTGCTCTGGAGCCCTGTGTGTTAAGAAGCTCTGCTTGCTTCAAGACCTCCAGTCTGCTTTTCATCCCAGATAAGTGCTCCCATTAACTGCAATGCGTGAACAAGCGCTAGACCTGAAAAAGATACTAAAACTGTTCTTCTAAAAGAAGTAGCACAGTTTCTGCACAGAACCGTTTCTGTATTTCCACACACACACTCGGCATAAGAGGTTTTCCTCCGTTAGCTCTGGATAGAAAAATCTTTTGAGACCACAAAGTGGGCAGGAAGATGTCTTTCTGTTAAATTCCTTGCCAACTGATTATCTTTGGAGTCTGTTCGAGGGTTTTTAAGGAAAACATTGTGAAATGTATTATTTATCTGAGTAACCTTTGAAAGTCTCAATCCAAATATGACCCATTGAGTTTTATCTGAAGGGGGAGAAGATGGTGCAAAAATGACAGGTGCTAGGTGCTGTGTGTGTGTGTGTGTGTGTGTGTGTGTGTGTGTGCAAGAGAAAGAATGGGAACAGCTATTAACCATCCATGTATTTCTTATTACAAGTGTGGCACTCCAGACCAGCAGACCCAGCAAAGATCCAAGAGCTGCAGAGGGCAGGAGGCGTCTTACAGCATCAGGAGCCAAAGGGGAGAAGATCAAACAGCAGGAGCCTTTGCGAAGATGGAAGGCAACAGCAGGAATGGGAGAAATGCTGGAGGGGATAGAGAAGGCAGAACAGTCAGGGCATCCAGGGGGAACAGATAGGGGGCAAGAAGTCCAAAGCAGTGGGAGGGGAGATCAGAAGGAAAAAGGAGGCGAAGAAGAGATGGAGGACAGCAGGATAGGAGGTAGAAGTGCAGAGAAGCAGGGGGTAAGAGAAGGTCAAGGCAGAGCAACAGGAGAAGGAGGCAAAGAGGAGTGGGAAAGAGGTTAGGAATTGGAGGTGGGAGGGAGAGGCAGAGAGAATAAAACAGGAAAATGCAACCGAAACCAGCACAAAGAAGCAAAGGAGCTGCAGATGCTAAAAGCCTGAAGGAACAACAGCTGGGGAAGAGAAGCAAACTCAAGTCATCCTGGGGGGCACCTTCTTGCTCCATGCTAACCAATTCTGCCTGGGGAGTCACAGGTCCAGAAGGGTTCCCCCCCCCCTTTTGCAGGTATATTCTATAACATGTGACTGCCTCAATAATGAAGGATTTATACTGGACCATCCATGCATCAATCCACTTTACAAATTGTTCCGCAGTGCTTCATATTTTTGCTGTCTGGGGAGGGACTCTTTGTGCTATAGCATAAGAAAAGCAGGGGCAATTAGTGCATGCCCCATAGCTTCCTGCTGAAATACTTTAGCAAAACAAAAAACACACTTTTATGATAACAAATAATATTCCAAAACAACGTATACAGCATGCATGCATCAAAACAGTACTGTATAGCCATATATAGCAATGCATGATAACATCAAATCTCAAGTGCAAGCAAAGAGAAGGATTTCTAAAAATCATTTTTATACCACACTAATGTTCTGGTTTATTTGTTCTGCTTTTGTTGCACTATAACACAGGAGTGCTCCTCCAGAAAGACCTCTGAAGACTCAAAGAGCAGTACGGGTTGTTTGAAAGTCCTTTTGCAATCAGTCTCACGCTGCTTTTTGAACCTCTGGTTTTTGGCGGTATACGGAGTTGTGCAGAGCTGTTTGCAGAGCCCCCTAAACATCCCAGCACTGTGCTTTAAAAGTCCCAAAAACGGGGACATCAATGTGCAGCATCACCTGGCATGACAGTTACTTCAGGTGACTGACAGGTGGCCACTCACCTTGTCAAATTTGCCCTTCCAGGGGTGGGGAGATAAGGATTTGGCCTGCTGTCCAGAAAAGTTTAGTCACCCCTGTGCTATAGACAATATGGATCAATAGACTGACTCTGTGTAAGTCAGGTTTGTGTGCCTGCACAGAATATGGATTCGAAGCAGGAATAGCACCACTCATGCCTTGTAAGAAAAGCTACACCTGTGGAAATCCTCTTTTCTGGAAAGCCAAGAAAGGCATAGGGACCCCATCCTCCTTTCCATCTGCTTACCCTCAGCAGCTGTTCAGAGACCCTTTATGCCCCCCCCTCCCTACAAGCCAGGAAAGGGATTTTGGCAGGTCCCTACAATGTCTGCTTTTTTGCTTTAAGACAATCATTAAAATTCCATTTGGAGAGGCCTGGATTGAATCTCTATTACCTCCACTCTTTTAAAAAAGATCCTCCTGGTTTTAGAGGAAACTTTCTGCATGTAAGAACTCTGAGCCACATGGATAAAACATGAGAGGCAGGCTGAGCAGAAGCCCTAAACCAGGGAGATAGATAATGTACTCCAGGAATGCAGGAGATCTACAGGAATCTGTGATCTACATTAGTTCCTTGCTTAAGGCCACCAAGCGAAGGAGCACAAGGCTAATCCTCCGTAGGCTGAGCGGCAGACAGCACCAGTCAAACAGAAAAACAACACATTGAAGGGATTAAGGGGAAAAAACAACCCACACACCCCACAGACAAAAACCAGCATTACAATTTTTGAAAAAGGGTGGAGGAAAATATGGCAAGCAAATAAAGAGCAAATAACTCCCATATTTGCTGAAACCGGCTCACACCGGGGGTGAGCACAAAAATCAGTGTATTATGTATATGTGTGTGGTGGATCACCACCACTGTAGCAATGAGGTCTAATGCGGGAAAAGCTTCCTGTCCTTCTCGCATCATGGCACAAAGGCGATTTTTTTCCCCAGGGGGTGCCAATGGCACAAGGGGCCCTAAATATGCCTCTGCATGCACACACGCCATTTGAACAGAGCCTTGTATTCTAACCATCTCTCAGACAAGCAGAGCTGGTCCTTCTGTTAGGCAGGGTGATGCAGATGCCTCTGGCAGCAGGTAACTGGGGGAAACAGAGTGCTTGCAAGGCGTTGGAGGGCATCAGAAGATGAAGCCAGCCTGTTGGATCAGGGCTGGTGCAGCCATTAGATGGGGTAAGGCTGCCACCTCAGGTAATGAAAGACCCTGAGACGGCACCCCATGGGCACCTTACCACCTCTGCCGGTGGCAGAGAAGTGCCACAAAATCTTGCAGAACGCATGAGATCTCGCTCAAAATCGGCACCAATGCTGGTGCCACTTCTCCACAAGAAGTGGAGGTAGCGGGGCAGGTGGCACAGGCAGCAGCAGCAGAGCAGCACTTCCTGTTTCGCCACAAGGGGCAAAACAGGCTGTACTGCCTCTGCAACGACCCATCTAGTTCAACATCCTGTTCTCACAGTGGCCATCCAGATGGCCTAATGTTCTGGTCTGCCCTGACCCCCGCAGTCAAGTATGGCACATGTCCAATAGTTAAGTCCTTATTGACAAAGAAACCCTTACAGCAGATCCCATGGTGCTCCGGATACACACAACATACACACACAAACTTCTTATCTCTAGGCAGCTGTCCTCAGGTGGAGCAGTTGCAGCAACAGGGGGACCATGCCCCTGTTGTAAGCCAAAAATGGCTTATCTCCTGGGTTTATGCCAATAAAAACCCAGAAGCTTGAGGACTTAGGAGTCCAAGGTTTATTGCAAAGCAATAGGTTACAGTCGAATCGTTCCACAAAACTACAACCACGCCCAGTGGTTCTGGCAGTACAATCTATAAAGTTCCAAACAAAGGATTTCAATTTTCACCAATCGTGTACATCATTACCTCATTTTATGTTTAATACACATGCGCCATTAGCACTGGCAATTTATGCTGGTTCAGGTTTGATTCTCACCAATTTCTGTTGGCTAAGCTTTAATTCTCACCTTGTGCTGTTACATTGTGTTAGCCTGCATGTTGGGAACCTGTGTTACATGTAGCCATTTGCACTGTGTAGCAACTTATGTTTCATAAAGCAACAGGTTACCACAAGTTCCCTATTAGAAGTGCACTCAAGGATTTCCAGAGGTACACATTATCACATTTATTGTGGCCCTTTGGCTTATGCACCCTCATCTGACGGATGCACACACACAGCCTGAGGCTTGTCCTACACTGAAGTCATCTCTGCCATTCCTCTTCAAACTCCTCCCAATTCTAGAAGACAGGGGGGAGGAAGATGGCGGGGAGCCTACTGGGCCATTCCTTACCTGAACAGTCTCTTGCTCCACCACATCCTGAGCACCTCCCTCCATCTCAGACTGCCCTGCCCCTTCCTCCTCTTGCTGCTGTCCTGACTCCTGCCTTGCAGGGAGACCAAACCCCATTAATTGCCATCACCCTTCCCTGAGTCATTCCTTTGCCCTCCCCACAACTCTTCAGAACCCTGCCAGTCCCTGACACCTAATGAGAAGCCTGCAAGCTGGACATGAAGCATGACTTGGGCCAGTCACTGTCTCTCAACCTAACCTGCTTTGCAGGGTTGCTGTGAGCTTAAAATGGAAAAGGCGGATTGGGGGGGGGGGAGAGAAAAAGCATGAATGTTATCTTGGGAAAGATGGGATCACATGCAGTAATAAATAAATACAGCATGGCCTGCGGTCTAACACATAGGTAGCAGCGTCATTCAAGCACATTGCTGGGCCCTGCAAATAACCATTTTGGAGGCAGGTCCTAAGCGTGTGCCTTGCAGATGACATTATTGCTCTTCCAACACCAAAAAAAAAAAAAAAGTTGACGTGACTAAATGGATCAGAGGAGGCAGAACTCATGGTGCAATTATCATTAATAGCCTGTCTTCCGGTTCTTAGCAAGACTCTGGCGCTGCAGTGCTTTACCTGGGTCTCTTATAGATCCTTGAGCTGGGGGAAATCAATGGGACAGGGCTCTCTAATAACAGCAGGCTCTTCTATTATTTATTTATTTATTGCCGCATGAGGATCCAGAGATACTCCCCCCCCCGCCGCCCTGCTGTACCAAAACAAAGAGGCAGCTAGTTTTAGTCTGTTTGCCTGTTTGATTTGCCAAGATGCAAATAAGGGCAAGTATATGAGGAACCTTCGGCCCTCCAGATATTGCTGAACTTCAGCTCCCACCAAGGATGATGTGCATTGCAAGATGCTATTTGGATTCCTTAAAAGAAATTTCCCGTGGAAGAGGCACTGAATGCACTGGCCTGCGTAAAGTTGGGCTGCAATAATTCATCAGTCTGATTGAGAAACTTTTTATTGACAGTAGTCTGAGCTGTCCACCAGTGAATGAAATAAGTAAAAGAAGCCACCAGCCTCTTAAATCAAAGAAGCATCTCTTTTCATTCTGGATAGTGATGTATGGTCAACAACATTTCTAATAAAAAGTAGCCTAGTGGCGACTAAAATAAAACGGTGGTCAGTCTCCTAAAATAGTCACTTAGCCATGTTTTCTGCAATCAAACATGTGTATTTCCCCCTTGCAAGATAAACCCCTCCAAAGAAAGTTTCCTTGGAGTTCTACAAAATTCTTCTAGCACTGTCATTATGCTGAGAAAGATTATGACGTAGTTCAACTTTAATTTCACTTTAGGATGAAACTTAGGGCTCCTTGTAGCCTTACCTGCAACCCCATATTTCAAAGACAAATTTTGTTATTTTGTTTTGCCTGCCCCCAAACAACAAAACAAAACAGCTTGGAGGAAACGCAGGAACTTCTCTGTGTTTTGTCTTGTCTTCAGTTTGTTAAAAAGAAGAATAAAAAGAGGTTCTCCGTGGCTTTCCTAAAGGTACAAATTCCTCAAGGGCATTGAAACTTCCGAGAGAAGCACTGTAGCTCGAAGATGTTACTTGACCTAGCATAGCACTCTGCCCACTGAGGCCGGTAGAAAGATTATGAAATTTTAATTTGTCTGAGAGCAAGATACAAGAATAATTGGAGCCCAAGTGTCTGCGGAAGGCTGAGAACCAAGAAGAGGACGGAATGCCGCAACGCTGAAGCTTTTCTAGGGCCACTCGGCTTCCCTCTGCTATAATATTAAACACAAAAGCCAGGTATTCCTCTTCAAGTTGCTATCTGGGGTGCCTTTGCAGAATTAGGAGAGGCAACCTGTAAGGCTATATACATGAATTCTGCCTCTCTTCAGGCCTGTGTGTCTTTCATTTCTCCACCCTTGTTTGAGGTTATTGGTGCCAACGCAGAAACAGAAAGGCCTTAAAAGAAAACCTGCGCCAGAGCTGAAGCAAGCAGAAAACAGAAAACCCAACAAGGCCCATAGCTAGAAATCTTGTGCAAACCAGCTTAATGGGACAGGGAATCATCAAGCAGCCAGCATGTTAAGTAACATAGGCTGTGTAAATACTATACCTTTAAAGCAAATTCAAAGCATAGCCTTACCCACAGAGAATTCTGGGCACTGTAGTTTGTTAAGGGTTGCTGGGACCTGTGACTCTAAGAGGGGTAAACTACAGTGCCCAGAATTCCTTGAGGGGTAGAATATGCTTCATTCCATCACCACCCCCAAACAGTAGGTGGAGCCACAGCAAAGGAGAGGCAGAACAGAAGTAATTTTAATTTTGTCCCTATCTACCTCTGCTGAGTTTAAAAGGGCAACACCAAGAAGGAGGAAACAGACCACCAGGGCCACGCCCTGGCTGTAAGCAAGAGTGCAGGAAGGTGGGGACTGGGCTGGCTGAGGACAGAATGATGTTGGCTGGGCACTACCCTATTTACCCAAATGGATCATCCTCCACTAGCACACCAAAGACAGGGTAAAACCCATGTGTCAAAACTGGAAGCTGTGCCTGACAGGCCCCTCCTAGTATGGCCAGCCAGAAGGGCCAATACAGCTCATTTTACTAAAACAAAAATAAAAATGTGTACCTCTGCAAACTGGGTTTTTTCCCCCAAGCTTGCTGAAACCTCCCTCTTGTGCATAGATGGTATCATTTTGGCCACATTTAAACATCCACATTTGGAGAATGATTTCTGTATTAGTATACTGAGGTTGTAATTATATTTGCCTTACCTGCTTCTTGTAATTAAGTGGATTTCTTATTGTGACTGTTTAATTTGGGCAAGATTTAATTCTGCTGTATTCTGCTCTGAGATCAGTAATGATGAATGGAGGATTAGAAATAAACAAACACAGGGACAAAGCCATAAAGCTGGAGGGAGTCTTGTAAGCCATTTATCACCATCATCTGTTTGATTTCTTGCTCACCCTTTGCCATAATGTTTCAGGGCAGGTTACAACAATATAAAAACACAAAGTTAAAATACATTCTAAAATGTATAATCAAGAATTCTAGCAAAGGCACTCAGGAGGGGAAGGCCCTGCCCACCTCTGCTCCCCTCTCCCAATTAACCTCTGTCTCCAGGACCCACCCTGTAGGTCTCAGGTTTGGATCCTGAAATCTCAGGATCTGGGATGCTCCTGACTTGGCAACCCAAATTCCCAGTGGATATGAACCATGCATCTGAGTCATGGGGGGAACCACTAACAATGACACACCTGGAAACCCCACCAATTGGGCAAGGTTATAAGGGCTCAGGCAGTCCCTGAGGCATCCTGGGCCAAAGTGTTGGGCCAGCCCTGTCTAGAAGCAGGTAAAACACAGGCTCCAAAAAGGAAACTATTATATGGCTGGTTAAGCCAGGTGCTTGCTATTGTAATTACCATTTCCATACACCGTCTGCAGGAGCAGTAAATTAAGCAAGAGCTGCTCCCCACAAGAATCCCAGAGGGAGCTGTAACATTCCAGGGCACATACACTGAACCTCCCAGGTGTGTTTTTTTAAAAGAGAGAGAGACAGTGAGAAGGCAGACTTAATGAAAGGCAGCTACCCAGATGTAACTGTCCCAACCTCAGGATGGCAAAGCTGTTAATGTAAAAATATATTAGGAACATGGCTTTCCTCTTTCTGGAAACGCCCAGCCTAGAGTGCTTGAAGAGTGCCTGGAACAATAGACAGCATTATCTCCGCCAACCAACATAGAGGCCAGAGCTTTTCCTTTTCTTTTTTTAGGCTCAAGAATTCAATTTTGTTTGGATGATGGTGGTGGGTCTGGTTTCTTTCAGCATCGCAACAGTAAAGTGGGGAAAAAGTAGGAGCTGGAACAGATTCGGCTCTCCTGTGCCAAGGTGAAGTTTTGCTGAAGAGGCTGGCCGTCAGTCGGCTTTGATTTTACAAATGGCCTGTGATAGGAAGCAGGCAAACTTTGAAGGTAGGTAGGGAGATAGCAGAGGCAAGATATCAAGCCCGCCCACATTAACCGTGAAGAAGGTTGTTTGTTGTGCTTGTTGACAGCTGGTGTAACACCGCAGTGGCTAATGTTGTGCGAGCTGTAAGGCGGAAAATCCCTGCATTAAAATCTCACCACAGCCACAAACAAACCTGCTACTATGCTTCATCTGTTGTATCTGTGATACGAGGATAACAACACTCAACTGCCTTTGCATCTTGTTGCGCAAATAGCAGAGATAGAATAATATTAAACAATCTTAAATTCTAGGGGCAGCTTGAGATGACCTTCTTATTCAGCATTTATCCCAATTTGCCTTCCACAAACGTGACATGATGTTTAGACTGTGTCTGGTCTTTGTGGAGCATTTGTGCAGATTTGTTTAAGGGGCTGTTTTAGGACAATAAACACTCATCCTGTGTTCATCCTAGTTTGCTTGTGGAATGTCCACACCAGAGTCTGCCAGTCCATTCTCAAAGGCCTTCACTTTTGCCTGGAGCAGATACCTCAGACCCTGAGCTTTCTTTAAAAAATAAATAAGTTTCTAGTCTTTATAAGAAGAAAGTTATGGGGTAAAATGCACAGGTACCTTCTAAGCGTGTTCTGTGAAATGAGAGTGAGTGTGTTGTGGCCACCTGGTATATTTTCCCCAGTATAATACTGAGGAATGTTGCCTGTTGCTCTTAGACAATCTCTCTCTCTCTCTCTCTCTCTCTCTCTCTCTCTCTCTCGGTGTGGGTGGGTGTGAAATCAAAATTCACCATCAGGACATAGCTGATTTCCCATTGTAAGCATAACATTGTTGTGGGTGCCTGTCTGATTTTGTGTCACCATGGCAGCCATTTTGGGTTATGCCATGAACTCCATCAGCCATTTTGTGACTGGTGTCCCCAGCACACACATTTGAAATGTGCCCTCTGATCCAAAAAGGTTGTCGACCTGTCAGTCAGTTTTCCTGTTAACCATTTTTCATCCCACACTTTTCAATGCATTTCCCCATCACTTTCCAAACTGAGAAAGGTTCTTAAAACAAAAAAGGTGGATTGTTACACTAGTCCAAATACCGCTTTGAATGTGTGCTTGAATTCATCCTACGAAGTACTTACAATCTGGAGGCATCCTTATTGCAATGATAACAAAACAAAAAGGCTGAAATCCTATGCACACATACTGTGTGTGTCAATGGAAAATTTATTCAAATCTAGTTTTCCTGGCCAAATGGTGCTGAGAGCAGCTAGCAACATAAAATCTATTCATATCCAGTATACAATAATTTAAGTGACAGTCACGACAATTGTTGTTGCTGTTGTTTAGTCGCTTAGTCATGTCCGACTCTTAGTGACCCCATGGACAATTACAATGACAATTACAATGTCTAAAAGTGAGCTATCTCCCTTCCAAATACAGTGGTACCTCGGGTTACATATGTTTCAGGTTACATACGCTTCAGGTTACAGACTCCACTAACCCAGAAGTAGTACCACGGGTTAAGAACTTTACTTCAGGATGAGTACAGAAATAGTGCTCTGGCGACGCGGCAGCAGTGGGAGGCCCCATTAGCTAAAGTGGTGCTTCAGGTTAAGAACAGTTTCAGGTTAAGAACGGACCTCTGGAATGAATTAAGTACGTAACCAGAGGTACCACTGTAGAATGAATGAACAAATAGAAATGCCTTCAAATTCTGCCTGAATATGGCCATCAAATGGGGTGGCCTGATCTCCCCCAGAAGAGAGTTCCAGTGATGGAGACTCAGTGTTCCCTAGTTTTGTGCTTAAAAGAGCACTTTCAATTTTTCTGTTTCATCCCAGCATATGGCTTATGGAAGTTACTTGAACAATGTATTGCTTATGGGATCAAAGCCCATCCCCTATGTATGACTTGTGGAGGGGTAGCTGGGCACCCCCTCAGCCATCATTTTATATCTGGATTCACATCTTATGCCACGATTTGGTACCTAGTTTAAGTCAATTTACCTCAGGGTTTCAGAACCCTACCACCACCAAAGTAGATCCTGAAAACCTAGTGTATTTTATTTATTTATTTATGATCTAGGTTTATATTTCATCCTTCAAATTTATTAATGGTGCCTGCTCTTGATACAATCACCCTACTTATATCTGCTGTGGGACTTCTAAGCTAGGCAATGTGAGAGGAAAAGTCATTTGTACAGGAACAAGACTGGGCATGCACTGCTGGTGAAGAGGTCAGGGGCGGCTCTACCATTAGACAGAGCGAGATATCCACCTCAGAGCAAATAGCTCCTGGCTCCTAGCTGCTCTCTCTGAATCCCCTAGCTAATTCCCATTCACCTGAGCCAGTGCCCCGCTGGCAGCAATGGTTTCTTGTCACTGTTCTGAGGTAACTGAACATGTCAGGTCTAGTCATTTTCTCCCAGCATACCACAGTTTTTAAACATGTAAAGTGATGCCCGTTGACACACAGACAAAAAGCATCAATTTCCTATTTGCGTTCCTGGGGTCCCAACTGGAGGTGCGTGAGTGTCTTGAATCCTTGGCCTACCTGGCAGCAAGTTCAGTATGCCAAATCCAAAGTTCAATCCACACGAGCAAAGCCCAGAGGTCGGGAAACGGAGTTGAGAGTCAAACCTGAAGCACAGTCCCTTAGAGGCCCAGGAGCATCCAATTCAAGGTCCATCAACATGGGCAGTTGAGCAGCTACAGCACCTCAGCTCTGCTTCCCTTTTGTAATTTGCATGCTGATTGCAGCTTCTGGGCTTAACGAAGCATGTGACCCTCACCTGTCCTGAGCCTACCTCAGCTGAGGGATGACACCTGGCCCTTGCCTGCCTCAGCCTCCCAAAGCACCCCTCTCACTGCTTCCTACACCTCAGAGCCTGCTGTGTTCGTGGGGACAAGGCCCCTCTGGCACTGGTGATGGGTCCTGCTGCTCTGGTTCCTGTGCGCTGACTTCCAACCCCTGATCATCCTCCATTGCACTGTGAGAGCCAGTGTGGTGTAGTGGTTAAAAGCAATAGTCTCGTAATCTGGGGAACCGGGTTCACGTCTCCGCTCCTCCACATGCAGCTGCTGGGTACCTTGGGCTAGTCACACTTCTCTGAAGTCTCTCAGCCTCACTCACCTCACAGAGTGTTTGTTGTGGGGGAGGAAGGGAAAGGAGAATGTTAGCCGCTTTGAGACTCCTTTGGGTAGTGATAAAGCGGGATACCAAATCCAAACTCCTCTTCCCCATCCTTGTCTTCCCCTCACTGAGATTCTCTTCCTCCTCTCCGTCGTCCTGCCAGTTCATGACAGTGAGCAGGGATGAGACATTGGAGACCTGACAGATCACTTGACTAAGATGTTGGCTGTCTGGTAGCAGCGGGGGACATAATCTTGTCCTTTGCCTCAGTCAGCAACATGCCTTAGCCCGACCCTGTGAGAAAAGCCACTTTTTTGCATTTTAATTGAACACAACCAACAAAATAACTTTAGCATAGATTAGGGGGTTTCCAGGCCAGAGAGGCCCACCCCATCCCCAGGTGTTGTGGAGACCAGAAGCCAAAGGTTCATAACCAGGAAAGTGCAAACTGTACCTCCTCATTGATTAATTGTCCTAAACGAGAAACTCTGAGGAAATCGGAGACGACGGGGATTACTGCTAGGTTTTATCGCTATTATCTTCCATTATTGCCAGTTCCCCCCCTCCTCATTATTTTGCTCAGTAAGAAGCATGCTTTGCTTTTCCTTTTTTTTTAAAAAAAAAGGAGGGGAATAAAGACAGATTTAAATGAGTGTCTGCAAAACGTGGGTTACGGCGAAGCAATTCAAATAACAAGATTTTTTTTTAATTGCAGAAATAAATGCTATTAATACCTCCTTTCTAATTAAATTCCTTCAGAAATAATACAGGGGTATTCTTGTCCTCCTGCTCGTTCTTCTCCCGTCATCTTTTGATTAACTCTCTTCATGCGCAAGGAATTAAGGCATGACCTCTAACTTTGCAAAAGATGTGCTGTTTTTAATATTAACATTGGCCAGCCCTCTTCACTGTACTTCGGAAGGGTGTTGGGAGGAGAAATCTAATTACACACAATGGGGGTATGATTCATACATTACGAGCTGCATTAGAATGATAGGCAGCAAAACATAACAACATAACACCTTGCCTATTGTCCTTTTTAGTGGATTACAGCACCCTTCCGACTCCATTACAAACCGTTCTCTCTCGAGCGGATACGTTGCACAGATCGCACAATATATATTAAAGCTGCCCGGAGATCCTTGGGGAAAGGCGCTCAATACTTTGGGGATCCCTTGTGCAGAAGCTTTCAGGCCATCTAATTTAAACTTACTCTGAAACTATATTTCACCCTGAAGCTCCGTCTGAGGAGCCAGGCTGCAGGATTCCCCACGGTACGCGGGGGGATGCGGGGAGGCAAGGCGCACCGTGACATATTTTCTGATACTTTCCCTGTATTCAATCCTTCTGGAGGGGGTGTGACAGACCAAATATTGCAAATTTCCTCCAGTGTAATCCCAGTGCTCCTATTAGGAGAGAACATTATGCAGTTTGATGTATCTGGGGCATCAAAGGCCCTAGTACATGCGTGACTTTTTTCATTTGGAGGAGCAGACCCTCTTGTCCTGGACATATTCTCTTTTACCAAAATAACATAACTGAGCAGTCTTCAGCTGCCTGGAAAGGAAAATTTAGCTTTAACAGAAAAACAGAAGGGTCTCCTTTTTAAAAAAACAAAACAAAACACCACCACATACACCTGATACGTGGCCTTCTTCCTTTAGTTTAGACCTGTGTATCTATACGACTTTTGTAGTTGCGTATTAGGATTTCAGGACACGGTTTTCACATATTAGCGTAGCAAACTATGATGCTGTTTAATTCAGCCAGTTTTCAGCATAATCTACCCCTAATTCAGAGTAGCCAGCATGGGGTCTTCTGGATGTTGTTGGATTTACAGTGCCATCAGCCTCATCCAGCATGACCAATGGTCAGGGATGATGGGTAGCTGTTCCAACTTACTTAGTGTACTGGGTTAATTATCTGTGGACAGCACCCTCTCTACAATTCTATGATTCACTGCCATATTTTTTTTTGGGGGGGAGGGCACATTAGCCCAATACAGTCTTGTGCTTTTCTACCAGATTTATTGATGCAAACATTATCTGATGCAATATTTTTGCAAAAGGCAATTATGGGCTTTAGTGATTTCTTTTTACACAATCAGTCTACAGGGAGTTAACAGCACCAGGCTTAGCAATGCTTCCCAAGGGGTGACATCATGTTTGGGTGCTGCTGGGGTTGACTGCAAGCAACTGGGCGAAGTAAGAGCCATTGCCTAAGTTGAAACAACTCTCTAACTCAAGCCCACATAATATAAATGGGATGAACTGTGTCTAGTCCTTGACATCTCACCAGCTGCTTTGAAAGCCTGTTGAAAGCGTGATCTGCTCACATTTTAATATCCCTCTTCAGCAGAGGCTTAATGTACCTTTAGTTCCATGCCCTCGTCCCATTGATGAGAGGTTTAAGGTCAATGCATGGATAAATCCTTTCTGGTTCAGATTCTTAAAATGTGCAAGCCAAATCTTTGGCACATCTGCCTTGTCAGAGGTTAGAATGGAGAAATATCAAGGTCTCAGAAACTTTAACATCTTCTGCCCAGGTTTCATCAGCATTCCTTTAGGTGTCATTTCTTGTGGTTTTGACATTTTCCTTTTAAGAGCTTCTAGTTGTTTCTTTTTCTCAATGTATGTAAATGCTATTGGAGCCTTAGTAAAGGAGGTTGACTAGAAGTGGGTTTTTAGATTTGCTGTTCTGATTACTGTGAAAAAGCATTATCACGTATCAATTTTATTTAAAGGGACAACTGATCACAGTCTGAGAGCTGAAAAAATAATGTTGATTTTCTTTAATGGGTGGTTGAGGTCCTTTTTTTTTTATGAGAGCTTAATTCTTAGAAGAAGCTTCTTAATACAGTGGTACCTCTGGTTACGAACTTAATTAGTTCCGGAGGTCCATTCTTAACCTGAAACAGTTCTTAACCTGAAGCACCACTTTAGCTAATGGGGCCTTCCCCTGCTGCCGCGCTGCTGGCACACAATTTCTGTTCTCATCCTGGGGCAAAGTTCTTAACCCAAGGTACTACTTCCGGGTTAGCAGAATCTGTAACCCGAAGTGTTTGTAACCTGAGGTGTTTGTAACCCGAGGTACCTCTGTACAGGGATCTCCGGGGTATATTTGAAATGGGAAAGCCTTCAGAGTTGGGGGGAGCTGGATATAGCATACTAAACTCAGTGGGGGGTGCAGGGGAAGAAAATAAAAGAGAGAATTTGGAGAAGAGAGAGGTGTACTTAAGGCTAGAAGCATCTCTCTGAGCATCTGATGGATCTGCTGCCTGTTTTAAGTGTGCCTAATGTTTGCATCCATTTATGCTCTACTTCTAAATTTGTGAATGAAGCAAATATTACCAATGAAAATGCACATCCAAAACAGTTACACAGAAACACAAGGGATGGTCACCCCAGCAAGTGAATAGCCAGTGCTATTTTTTCTAGAAAAAGAGGTGCTGGAGCTCACCACAAACTTCTCCCTTGTTCTTAGAATGGCCATGGCACCCACCTGAGAGGTGCTAGAGCTGAGCTGATGTGAGCTCTGGCTGAAAAAAACCACAGTGAATAGCACACTCCTAAAGCAAACCTTTTCAAGTATAAGGGTGAATCATGTCTCCATTATTAATTAAGGGGAAAAACTGTGCAGATGACCCTTTGAAAGATCCACAAGGATCTTATTGACTGCATTTGGATGTTGCAATAAACCATGGCTTAGCATGATGGGAATGAGTCTAACTAAGCCTTTGGCTCGTGCTACTCTTCTACTCTGATAGAGCCATGTAGAGGTGTATGGAAGTGCTCCCTTTCCTTTTTTATTAAGTACAGTTTGTTGTTTTGCCTGCCTTAACTATGGTTTGCCTCCAATCGTTTGACTTTACCCCCAATGGCTCACTCTTCCATTGTCTCTCGAGAAAGACGGATGCCAACAGCTAACATGTCTATATATGTCTGTATAGCTGTCAAGGATAATACTTCACGTGTCTGATGAACTGAGCCTTAGTCCATGAAAGACCATCTCTGTTGGTCTTTAATGTGCTACAAGACTCTTATTACATTTAAATTTTAACTGTGTAGCATAACAGTTCTGTTAAATGAAATTGGTTGGTGTTTCCTCTTTCCCCTTTAAAGGGGGGAAAGGCAAGGAAGGACCACCCATAAGAAAAAAAGAAGAAAATGTTTTTAAAAAACACTAATAAAGAATTATATTTTTTTAATAATTTCAAGCAGAAAATATATAGGATTTCAATTTTTAAAGCTATTTTCTGCTTGAGGCTATTACAATATTAATTATTCACTTGTGTGGGTTCCAACACTTTCTATGGTGTTTTTTTGGGGAGAAAAACCAGAACAGTTGCTGCAGAATGGGAACAGGAAATTAAGTTTTGAATATTTCCTTCATAAAAATAGGACCGTTTACTCAAGGTAACAGTCCACCTTCACCTCCAGAGCTTAAGGATATCTGATGGGATGAGTTCATTGGCCCTCTCAACTTGGCAATTGACTAGACATAGATCTGTTTTCTTCCCGCTACATGTATAAACGGAAATGTATATCATGGAAAGCTGATAAGAAACACCAGTCAGGAAGCCAAGAAAGAACTTGGTTGCCTCTCTTCAGAACAGACAAGTGGCAGAAAAATTCTGATACCACCCAGAGAAAACTAAGTCCAGTGCCACCTAGTAATTAAACGCCATAATGATCCTATTAATTCATGCATCTTATGAGGCTTAGTGAGCGGCACTCAACCCTGGCTTCAGGCAAAGTTTATTCTTGGCCTCTTTCTTCCACCTCTCTCATCTTCTCCTGCTATCTCTTTCTAGAATGAGAAGATAAGGTAGACCCACACAATTTAAGGAAATTGAATAAGGGTTGACCTTCTGTTCCTAGGTCCTTTCATCTTTGACCCATTTATCAGTTGAAAAGTAGAAAACGGAATAAGCGATGTATCTACAGGTGGAGGGATTGAGATTGTTAAGAATGCAGAGAAAGGAGGAAGACAATCTGAGGTAGACCTCTTGCCACTTGGGTGAACATAGGTTACTTCCTGTTCATATTTCACAGCCCATGGTTTCTTCCTTCATCTTGACCTTCCCTTTTCCCATCCTGTTAATGTCTCAGTTTCTTACACTATTGGGAGTGGATTGTGTGCGGATCACTGTAACTTCTGGACAGGTCAGCCATCTCAGCCTGAGCGCTAACTACATGGATACCACTAATAAGAAGAAACGAATGCATCAAACGCACGACTCTCTTTATCTTCTCCTACCCCTCTCCATGGCACTCGGCTTTCTTCTGCTCTTGTTGTTCCTGCCCTTTCTTTCTTTGTCCTCTGATTTTTCTTCCGCCCTTGTATAGATGGTTCTGTAACAAGGTAAGGATGGGAAGTTGACTTTTTCCAGGGCTTCGCTGCCTGAACAAAGTCTGTCTGTTGCTAGCAATTCAAAAGGGAGGAGAGAGAGAATGGCAAGTGTCAGATAAACAGGCGTTCGCATGCACACAGGGTACAAAACTGTTCCCATTCTTTTCCTGCCCCGGCTCCTAGGTCAGTTGAAGGCAATGTGGAGAAATTATAAAGGGATGCACTTGTGGAATTTGAAAATGGCTATCTGAAAGGCAAATGTGAACCCTGAAGGTTCTATTGTGCAACTGAAAGCAATAGATGCAACACCGGCCCTACCATTTGGGAGTGTGAAGCAGCTTCCTCAGCCGGCAGGTGCAGACAGAGCTGTGTGTACCAATGGTCCATGGTCCATGGCCAATATCACAAGGGGTTCAGGCAAGATACAACATGGCAAGACATGAAGACTAGACTTGGACATTAGAACCCAGAGTTATTGTTGCTTTCAACAACTGGAAGGTTCAAATGCAAGGCCTCATATACTCAGGCCTCCTAAACTACACCCTAACCACAGCTGCTGGCCGTGAAGGAGTACCTTGCTCCCGACAGTGATGGGATTGCTTACTCATGAATAGCCTGACAGCTCTGGGTTCACTAATGCATACTGTGCCATCACTCTTTGGCTTAATGTAGAAGCTTTTGATGCCAGTGCTCAGAAGGGCTGGGCATGGAGATGCTCCACCTCTTCCTCTGACAGTTCCAGGAATTCTTCATTGAAGGCCCCTCAAAGGGATCCTCAGGATTGGATCCAGGGTGCCCTTTGACCTGTGGCATATCTGGTTCATCCTGTGAGGACTCTTAAGTCTGGTACCAGGTCAGGGCTGGGCATGACATTTTAATATGAAACTAACTATAGTAGATTTGCAACTTATGTGGTGTTTATGTGGGGATGGCACATAAAGCCAAACTCACGTTTAGTCAAAACTGACCCCACATGAGCAATCGTACCTTCCATTACTTTTAAGCTCTCTGCCTTGCCTACCAGGCTCTGGGAGGCTCCCATGAGATCAGAGCCTTGGTGAGCTAAGCAGAGAGCTTAAAAGCTCTTTCTGTGCTGGGAAAACCAAGCGCTTAATTTGTACAATTTCAACTGGCCAGTCACCAAGCACATAAAGTTGAAATCGCAAAAGTTAAATGCACGTAAGTTGCACATCAGCTGTAATTCACAATTCATTACACAACACGTGACGTGAAACAGCACTATCCTTTGAAGTTCAGATTTTGCAGTGCAGTTCTCTAATCAAAAGATGTTTAGCAATGTGTGTGTACTGGAGGAAAATATGCACACAAATGCATATACTAGTGAAAATACCATGCAAAAGTGCATTATCTTAGCATAAATTGCTATCATAAATATGTGTGTATTAGGCAAAAATTGTGTATGGAAATCCGTATCAGGAGAAATGCACAGAATATACTGATGAATTTTCATGGTGAATTTTTTTCCAATTAAAGCAAACTGATACAGAAATGTGCCCAACTCTTCTTAAGACTGGAAAAATGAAAAAATTAAATTGACGGATTTGAGTCCTTATTTCTGTAGCTTGTCATTCCACCAACTGACCTCCCTCAATGAGGGCAAAACAGCACTTGCAGAGTTTTCGAAATCTCTTTAGACAACCTCCTGGGAAGGTTAGTATTGCAGCATCAATCATAGCCCTCTTCAAATTTCCAAACCATTTTTCTAATTATTTTGTTATCTTATTTTTTTTCCCTTTTCCTTTTCCTGTTTCTGAGTTAATTTGATTTCCGCCCTTTTTCCTCTATTATCAGAGCCACGTTTCCCTTAATTAATTTTCTTCTTTCTTTTGTACCCCTACCTACATGGTATTAAATTTGATACAGTTTCAAACTCTAATACAACAAATTAAATATTTACCCAAACAATGAAGATTTAATTGCCTTCAAAGCGTGTCAGATATATTTATTCATCAGCAAATTAGAAATAAATTTCATATTAAAATACAGGGGCTTATAAGTAGATTTAAAAGCAGTATATATATTAACAAATTGTTCCTTACATTAGAAATGAATAATATTGTTTTTTATCTTAAAGTCCAATTGTTACTAAGTGCCACAACCCTGGCCTAGGCCTTAAACTCAGAAGAGGAACCTGGGAAGATTAAGTCTCCACCTGCACTCTACATTTAAAGCAATACAGTGGTACCTTGGGTTAAGAACTTAATTTGTTCTGGAGGTCCGTTCTTAACCTGAAACTGTTCTTAACCTGAAGCACCACTTTAGCTAATGGGGCTTCCCGCTGCCGCCACACCGCCGCCACATGATTTCTGTTCTCATCCTGAAGTTCTTAACCTGAGGTCCTATTTCTGGGTTAGCGGAGTCTGTAACCTGAAGCGTCTGTAACCTGAAGTGTCTGTAACCCGAGGTACCACTGTATTATACCTCCTTTGTGGGATCCTGGTTATTGCAGTTTATTAAGGGTGCTGAGAGTTGTTAGGAGACCCCTGTTCTCCTCGCAGAGCTACAGTTCTCAGAGTGGTTTAACTATCAATCCCTCATTGCAGGTAACTCTGGAAATTGCAGCTCTGTGAGGAGAATAAGGTAAAGGTAAAGGGACCCCTGACCATTAGGTCAAGTCGTGGCCGACTCTGGGGTTGCGGCGCTCATCTCGCTTTATTGGCCGAGGGAGCCGGCATACAGCTTCCGGGTCATGTGGCCAGCATGACTAAGCCGCTTCTGGCGAACCAGAGCAGTGCATGGAAATGCCGTTTACCTTCCCGCCGGAGCGGTACCTATTTACGGTATCTACTTGCACCTTGATGTGCTTTCAAACTGCTAGGTGGGCAAAAGCAGGGACTGAGCAACAGGAGCTCACCCTGTTGCGGGGATTTGAACCGCCAACCTTCTGATCGGCAAGTCGTAGTCTCTGTGGTTTAGCCCACAGCGCCACCCGTGTCCCATGAGGAGAATAGGGATCTCCTAATAACTCAGCATCCCTAACAGAGTTATCAGAATTCTTGGGGGGGGGGAGCCATAACTATTTAAAGTGATGTGATGCTGCTTTAAAATGCATAGTGGAGATAGGGCTCAAGTCTGTCATGCTACTGACTGGGGAAATGGACCAGGCTCCTGATACTGAAGCTTAAGGCTGGTGATTGAGACTGTGCAGAACTGGAACCAGGACCATCATGAGCACCTTCCCCTGCTCCCAAGGATCTTGCACTTCTGCTCCTGTCCAAAAGCATCAACACAATAGCACTGGGAGAATGTTAGCTAGAGCCAAAAACCTACAAAAGACAGAGCGTTGCCCCCGTGGTCTAACACGGAGAGCAATGGAGGTGTTTAGATTTGTTCAGGTTGGGGCAGGTGGCTAGGATTCCTCCTGTGACTTTCTGTCTCAGTAACGGCAAGACATACACCAGCCCAGTTCACACATAACAGTGAGTCAGTCTCCTACAATGCAAACAATGCAGTGATCCTTAAGAGCATGTGCCCCCCTTCTCATTATCTTTCGTGTGCCAGAGGAGATTGGAAGCTTCCAGGTTCTGTTTTAAACAAGGCACAGCTCCTTGTTACATCTCAGCTCAGGGAATTGTGATTTAGTTAAATTTAGCCCAAAGGTGGCCCTCCAGATGTTGCTGGACTCCATGCCCTAGCCAGAATGGCTGAGGATTATGAGAGCTATAATCCCAAAATATCTGAAGGGCCACAGGTTCTCCAGCCCCGGGCTTAAGCTCTAATTCTCCAGCTGTTGAGGAGCTACAACTCCCATCATCCCTGACCTTTGGCCATGCTCAAAGAGGCTGATGGGAATTGGAGTCCATCATATCTGGAGGGCACCATGTTGTCTAGCTTTGCTGTAGCTGGTGATAGCACATCAGGATCCAGCTCTGATTCCTGACCATGTTTGCATTCTGGTTTTTTTAACTAACTTCTAAATCACGGCTGAGCAGGGATATGAACTTAAGGGATCTCAGTCCCACCCATTCTCTCACAGGCATAGCAAACCCTAATGACCTTTGATATTCCTTCCCCTCCTACAGTTCATCTGCCATATTTGTCAGCTATATTAATTATGCCAGTCTGGGAGCTTCCTAGCAAATGCTGCCACTTGGACGTCAGTAGTTCAGTAATAATGATGACTGACAGCAACCAGTTCCACTTCACACAGGCGGCCAAGTTCTCGTAAGCTTCATTTGGCAAGAAAGCTGTTAAACAAATCAAAGGCCTTTATAACTTCCCCCCCAATGTTCTAAACATCCACCCACCACACATTTATTAAGAATTCACTGCCATGCCATCATTGGATATTCAGGTGAGAATTTAAGTGAACACCCTGAGAGCCTTGACAGTAATTCAGTATTAGTTAAGCATTATTTGACAGCTGTACAAAGCAAAACCATTATCTGTCATATATTCTGCCGGGACCTCCCTTAAAAAAAAAACACACCAAAAACATCCAAGACCAGACTACTGTCATTCTCACCCACTGAACTGCATCCTAGCAGGTGATCCAGGCTAGGAGCTGCCAAGAAAACAATTGGTGTCAATTATTCTAGTGTTGTTCTTTCTTCAGAATTTAGGGGTTCAAACTTCCAGGCTAATTGTTGGGGGCGGGGGAAAGAATTGCTTGTGTACATGTTTGTTTCCATTTGCTTCTTGGCTTGAATTGTCCACTCTCTCCTCCTCTCTTATCATGCACCGTATTTTTCGCTCTATAAGATGCACCAGACCACAAGACGCACCTAGTTTTTGGAGGAGGAAAACAAGAAAAAAAATATTCTGAATCTCAGAAGCCAGAACAGCAAGAGGGATCGCTACGCAGTGAAAGAAGCAATCCCTCTTGCTGTTCTGGCTTCTGGGATAGCTGTGCAGCCTGCATTCGCTCCATAAGACGCACACACATTTCCCCTTATTTTTTAGGAGGGAAAAAGTGAGTCTTATAGAGCAAAAAATACAGTATTTATATTTTCAAAACGTAACTCAATCCAGAGCTAAAATACAATCATAAACAAAGTTGTCGGGTATTATCGGCTTTAGTAATGCATTATCAGTGGGTTTTTTTGTTGTTGTTGTTTATTCCAGATGGATGTTGTAGAGATAGGTGTATTACATTCAGTCCACTTACAACCCTAGATTCCAAATCCTTGCTTATGCTCCTTAAACGTCCTCTTCCTTCCTTCCTTCCTTACCTCTTTAATACACCACCTTTTCATCAAATGAGCTCAAGGACCCGTACACATTAACCCCCTCCTCATTTTATCCTCACAACAAACCTGAGAAGCTGGTTAGGCTGAGAGGCAGGTCATCCAGGCAGCATCATGTCTGAGTGGGGATTTGAACCACCATCTCCCCCAGGTTCAACACTCTATCCATTAAGCCACACTGGCTCACTGGCTGTCGCTTGACTTGCTGGCATACAAAATAGAGTTGTGCCAGTCCACAGAGAATCTGTATGTTTCTTACCTTTTAAGAATGCAATGATTGAGTGAGCTTTTTCGTTAAGTGTGATTTGCCACACTTTGGCACCATCTTGCTTTGTGACTAGACTACCATGGGTGGAAACAGTAAATCTGGGAGTAGAAAACAGTAAGTCTGGGAGTGGGCAATGATGGTTGGTGCCCTGTGTGTGCGCTTTCTAATATTGCCATTGAAATATGTGTAATAGATTTTCCCATCGCAGTGGAGTTTGTGTACTAAAGTAAAACAACACACAGCAGCAATAAGAGATTCCTGCATTGCAGGGGGTTGGACTAGATGACCCTCATGTTCCTTCCAACTCTACAATTCTATGATTCTATGTATGTAATAAATTTATGAAATTCAGCTGCTCCCCACTCAACCCAAAGTTTCTTTACTTTGTGGTGCAGTTTTGGGCACTATACAGAAAGCAAATTTTAAAAATGGGGGAAAAATGCCTTTAATAAACCTTTCTCCAGCTTGCTTGCTCCTTTTTGTTTACTTTTACACACAAACTCAGTGGAACAAGAAAATCAATTAGGCAAAATTAGCTTGCACAGCTAAGCCATAACCGTTTATTGAACGGTTATGCTCAGAGACCTGAGTTCAGGGGATGACCTTGAAATTCCCAGTCTGTTGGCTAGTGGAAAGCCAGATAATTTTGGAGTTTAATGTGTTTGATTTCCAGGAGGATTAAAACACAAAGTATTTTCAGATCATTTCCTAGGAGTGTATAACAGTACTGCATGAATGCAGTTCTTAAAGAGGCCGCAATGCATTTGGACTAGTTAATACTAGAGATGGTGGGGAAATTCTGTTTGGTTTGGTTTTTAACGTGAACCTACCTAATTCACACTTCCTGAAACAATACACAAACCAAAAACACAGCTATCCTTCAAAATCACCACTTCTCTTAATTTTGTGATGCAGCTCCCCCCTTTAAAAAATGCACAAAAACTTGTATATTAGAGAAAAACGTACATAAAAATAATTCATAAAATAAACTATATTAATTAAAAGTCATAGCAAAAAATCATATATAGGGCAGAAGTGAATGCAAAAATGTTGCATATTAGGAGAATTTTGCACTAAATCGCTGACAAATTTTCAAAAGGACTTTAAAAAAAACCCAAATTCATAAACTGCTGCAGAAATGTGGAGAACTAAACTCAAGGGTGGAAAAATTATAAACTGGTAGTGTGTCATTGGACTCTGATCATTCCTCTCGCTTGTCTCGATGGAGGCTAGAGAGTGATATGTAGAAACTAGCTTACTGTAGAAAAGTAAAATTTACAAGTGTTGTTTTACCCAGTTTTTCTTCTGCCTCCACTCACCACTGGTACCGTATATGGCTCTTGGAAGGTTGCTTAGAAGGAAATGTGGCCCTCCGGCTAAAGTGGTGCCTTCGCCCCTGAGCTAAGCTCTGCTTGTATATTTATGAATAAATAAAATACTGTAAAAGACCGGTGTGTGTCTCTCATGAAGGAAGCCAACTCCTGCTGAGTGCTGGTTCTAGAATTTGCAGGAAAATGGGAAGACGTAACAGTATATAACTATTATGTAACTGATTGTTTAATTATACAGTGGTACCTCGGGTTACATATGCTTCAGGTTACATACACTTCAGGTTACAGACTCTGCTAACCCAGAAATAGTGCTTCAGGTTAAGAACTTTGCTTCAGGATAAGAACAGAAATTGAGCTCCGGCGGCACGGGGGCAGCAGGAGGCCCCATTAGCTAAAGTGGTGCTTCAGGTTAAGAACAGTTTCAGGTTAAGAACGGACCTCCGGAACAAATTAAGTACTTAACCTGATGTACCACTGTATTGCTTTCTTGCTTCTGATTAGGGATGAGAGAGAAATCTGGTTCCATCTGCATTTTAATGCAAACCTACTTCATTCGTGCTTCCCAAAACTATATGTGAACTAAATCACAACTTATCTTTCAAATAGCTATAAGTTCTGCAGCATCAATTACCATCCCTTTCTGCATTATGCTCAAAACCCATGCCTGTGAGCTGTGTGTGGCATGAGGAGACTTGAAGCACTGTTTTCAGAAAGGCCTGGCTATTTGTTAACAGTGGGGTCTGGACGGGAACTCATTGAGTAGAGGTGCTGCAGTGTCCATTGATGTGTTTTGTTGGGAGGAGACATGAGGCCATCCTGGGTGGGGTATGCTCCTATTATTGTGAGCTCATTGTCTCCCTCTCTCTGTAGGTGGCATGTGGATGTTGTCACCACACCACAACAGCCCCTGAAATTTGCCTTGATCTGAATATTGCTTCTCCCATCAATGATTACAAAAAAATGCATATAGCAGGGGGCAGTATGCATAAAAACGAAGGTATTATTGAAAGCAATGTGCAAAAAAATGCATTAAATTGCTTGCAAAAATATGCATTGAAAAACGTGTTTCTTTAGGAGCAAGAATGAATTTTCACAAGGAGTTTATTTAAAAAGAAAAAAGAAAAGAAAATTGCTGCAAAATGTGAATAACTAAATTTAAGACTGGAAAAATAATAAACTGAGAGAACCAAAATGGACATATCGTTCCATCCCTATTGTGATGGGAGTCAGATGTCCAGCAACAGCTGGCTCTCTCTGCTGGATAGACTTGGGCTGTTGCACTAGTATCATGGCGGCACAATTCTCTCACCCCCTGTAAGACTGCTCATCTGGTGCCAGCATTTTTGCCATCGTCAACCATTGGATTAAATTCACCCACAGCCATTCACCCCCCCACCCCAAGTTATCTCTCCATGAAATAACAACATCCTCTAATCCTAGAAAGAAGATCTCTGGAAACCACAATTTCCTCCTTACCGCCATAGCTTAGTAATGTTTTCATGTGGCTCAATTTGCAGCTACAAATGGATGAGGAACTTACACTTGGGATGGGTACGAGTTTTTCTTGTACCGAGACACCGTAATCGCTTGCATCCCAGCGATGCCTCAAATTGTCTAAGTGATGGCGTCTCCGCCAGGCAGATGCTTTGAAGCATAGCAGAAGGTGATTCTAGTAAGATCTTAGCAGGCTTTGGTCTAGGAAAGAGAGGTTTCCAAGGGCAGCCTAAGAGGAGACAGAGTAAGTTATAATGAAGGAACTCCTGCTCTGGAGGGAAGGAGTATTCTGGGAGAAGTGATCCCCGCTGAATACAGAAGGAGTTTCAGACAGCTGTGAGTGCTGAAGGAGAGAACTGATGGTCGTCTCTTCCATGACCACAGGGTCGTCTCGAAGGAAGATGTCGCTCATGGACAACCCGACTCTAAATGAGGCTCTCTCTGCAACAGCTGCAAGATGCCCCCAAAGAAGGGTTCAACTTCTCAAAACTCAAAAAGTGATATTTTCCATTCCCCTTTTCTCACCCACTCCTGCTTAGATTTTCATTAAAGAGGAAAACAGACAGGAGACAGCTTCTTTTCTCCTTTTTATATATTTTCTCCAGTAGCACTTGTCTATAACTTTTGGCTAGTGATATTCAGTCCGTTAATTAATCCAATGACCGTGATGCTGTCCTGCAGGCATTAGGAAATGTTTTCGTAGGGAAGTCCTAAAATTTAATTGTGTCAGCTTTTAAGAGAAACTCAAAATGCTCCTTAAAATAGTGGTCATTTTTAAAAAATAAATAAATTGGGTCTTCCATTTGCATTTACAGTATCACCTGCAAGTTTCCACAGGGACATAGAAATCTGACTTATACTGAGTCAGGCCATTGGTCCATCTAGTTCAGGGGTCAGCAAGGTTTATCTTGCCTGGGCTGGATCAGTCCCGCGGAGATCCCTCTGTGGGCCGTATCATGTGCATGTGTGAGCACACATGCCCGCAATTTTCAGTGTCTGTGCATGCCGGTTTAGTGCAGCACGCAAGCAGGCAGCTCGGTTTGGGGGCGGCTCGGGGGCCGGTCAAACAACCTCTGTGGGCCAGTTCCGGCCCAGGGGGCCTTAGGTTACTGACCCCTGATCTAGCTCAGTACTGTCCACACAAACTGGTAGCATCTCTCCAAGGTTACAGCCTGGGGCCTCTCCCAGCCCTACATGAAGATACTGGAGATTAAACAAGGACCATTGAGCTGTGGTCCATTCCCACGACGACATCACACTAAACCAGGAGGGGGAGCCTGCGACTCTTCATATGCTGCTGGAGGACAGGTCCTACATGTAGGTTGTGTGGAAGGATCTGACACCAGTCTCTCTTCCCCTCCCTGCATCTCCATGAATTTCCTCAAAAGTTCATACAGCCCCTGTGTGTTTTCTTTGAGGTCACCAACCCCACATGCAAACTGTAATCACTTAGGGAACATAAAATCAAGTGAATGTGTGTAGAAGAGAGTTTGCTGCTGACACCCAGGGTCAGGTCACCCATGAAGTGGCCTGAGGCAGCCACCTCAGGTGACAGAATCCCATGGGGAGGCAACCCCTTGGGCATCCCCACTGGCCCCAGACGCTGCCAGAGAAGCAGTGGCGATTTCTGGTGAGATCTCGCAGGAGTTTTGCAAGATCTTTCCAAAACAGCTGCCATGCTACTCTAGTAAGTGAGGGGCAGGAGAGGCACTTTCCTGTTTTGCCTCAGGCAGTGAAATGGGATGGACCAGCCCTGCTGCCAATCCTTCCCATGTTTACTTCATGTGTTAAGATTCATGTGAGCAGCATCCCTCAACAGGGCTAAGGACATCAATTACTTGTCTTAGAATAACCTCGTTCAGCATGAGCAGTTTCCCAATACGGGCACATAGGGGTAAATCTCCTAAGAGGAAAAAATCCTATTTTGCCACGGAAGGAAGCAAGTCTATGATGGGAATAGCCAAAGAGTGGCTGGTTCCATCTGAACTGATGAAGATCCCTTGGTGTCTCCTTCTTCTTTGGAAGCATACAGGTGGAACAGCTGCTGGTAGTGGCAGTTCTGGGATGGGGGGTGTTAAATGGTAGTTGCGGGTGTTTGGTATGGTCAGCATGTTTGCTTGTTCTTTTTGGTATTGCTCCTCCTTTTAAATGTGGTTTTAAGGTGGTCCATTGATATCAGTAAGATTCATACAACGTGTTTGTGCAGTGATCATGTCCATGCGGAACAGCAGCATCATGAAATACAGAGGGCATCCAATTCCAGTTGGTAGTTCCAAGGATGTCCCGCACCACCACTCCACACAAAGTCCCTAACAAACTACAGTAAGCCCGCAACTTATGAGGAGATTATGTTCTGGGGATCACACCTAAAGCCAAAATCGTGTATAGTCAAAACCCATTGAGTTCAATGGCAGATGGGATTGCCAAAGTCATTTTTCCTAGAACCTCATCCCCTTTTCACCCCTTTTAAGTTGTTGTTGTTGTTTGTTGTTTTCCCAGGTGCATAAAGCTGACTGCACACAAGTTTAAATGAACACAAGTTGCAGCTTTACTGTACTGTAAACCCTTTGTTTGTCTAAATTCTAGAATATTACACCTGCAATCTACCTGGGAGTAAATTTCATTGAACTCAATGTTTTCTTCTGAGTAAACATGTGTAGCGTATTAATACCGTCAATGTGCTGTTTTTCGAAATTTCAGGCTGGTACTCAAAATGGATTTATTTCCTCCTAATGTCTAAATGGATTAATTATGAAATACCTTTTCAGATTGCATATCTGTACACAACAGAAGGGAGGGTGTAACCTGCTTTGTCCGTTTTTATTCTATCTTCTATTTAAAAACAAAAAACCTCAATATATTGAAGAGATGTGTGCTTGTGTGTTTCAGGGTTAAATTTTGGAACAAATCTGCATCTGAATAGCCTATTTAATTCTCTCTTATGTCCTCATGATGCACACTGAGTCATCCCAAAGCATCCTCCTCCTTCATGTGAGGATTTGTGCAACATATCTAAGACCCCGGGGAAATAAAGCAGTAAGATCAGGGTGAATCTATGACAGGTTCCCAGGAGCAGATGCAATGCAAAACTGCTAAAAGGCTCTGCCTGAGGCCATCTGCAATGCACAACTCCTACAACATCTAAGCCCATTTGGCAGGAAGCAACTGGAAGCCTATAAACAAGTGAGAGTTTTAATTGACCACCATCTGAATGAAGTGAGCTTCTTAAAAAGGCACCTTGGCCATAGTTAGGAATGAAGAAAACTGTCTTATACTGAGTCCTTAAGTAGGATATGGACAGACTGGAATGTGCCCAGGGAAGGATGATGTCACGGACTGGCTGGACACAAAGGAATGGTGGGAGGAACCAGCTGGGGAAGAAGGCTCAGAGCCCAGGGATTGTGGGACGACAATAAGTGGTCAGAGGGAGAAGAGGGAAAAGATCCTGTCAGGTGTCAAAAGAAATAAACAACTGACTTTTAGAAGACATCTGTGTAGGGAGGTTTTTAATGTTAGGTTTTTTACTGTGCTTAATGTGTTTAATTTGTTGGAAGCCACTCAGAGTGGCTGAGGCAACCCAGTCAGATGGGAGGCATATAAATAAATCATTATCATTGGAGGAGGTTTGGAAGCTGAAGAGGTAACAGGGTTTAGTGAGCAGGGAGAGTCTGTGGCAGAGAGAAGTGCAGAATCAGAATTGGAGGCAGAAGTAGAAGACAGCTCAAGAGGCAGAGTTGGCTCAGTCTGGTGAAGAAGCCAGGTTTCTCCCCCAATTGTTGCAACAAGCTTCCCTTCCCTCTGGTCTCCCAGAACCAGAAGAGGTATTAAGAGGAAGGAGCAGAGACAGGTGTGTCGGCGTAGTTTCACTTTGCTTGGGAAGGAGCCGGGGAGGAAATTTAGTCAGCTGTGGACCTTCAGCCTCCACAACTGCCTCATAGAGGCAAGACAAACCGAGAAGAGCTGCAGTACTCATTAGGCCTGGCACACCGGAGCCAGCCATGCTTCTTCTAATAGTTAACTTCACTTACCCTGTGTTACTGGCTGGCTCCCTGACAGATGACAAATATGGTGAAGGACTGGGAGACCAAGTCCTATGAAGAAAGGTTGAAAGAGTTGGGTATGTTTTGCATGGAGATGAGGTATTGGAGAGGTGATGCCAGGCATATTCAAATAACCGAAGGATGATGGAGGAAAATTGTTCCACAGGGTCCCAACCAATGAGTGAAAAAGACAAGCAATGAGATTTTGGAAAAACATCAGGAATGGTCTGGAACTGATTGCGTCAGAAGGTGGTGGACACTCATTTGTTTGAGGTTTTTAAGTAGGTACCAGATAGCCACCTAGCAGGGATGCCTCTAGTGTTGGGGGTTGATCTAAATGACATTCACAGTACCTTTTGACTGTCTGATTCTGAGTCAGTTCTGCAACATTTAGGTGAGGGATCTTTCAGAGTCCTACCTGGAGATTGAACCTGAAACTTTTGCACAGAAAGCATGTGCTCTACCAGTTTATGGCCAGGATGAATGATGGTTATATAGAACCTCCAGCTTCAGAGGCGGCATGCCACAGTACCTGTTACCAAGGAGGACCAGCGGAGATTTGAACATAGCCATCTTCAAGTATCTGAAGGGCTGTCACATGGAAGATGGAGCAATCTTGTTTTCTCCTGCTCCAGAGGGTAGAACCCAAACCAATGGATTCAAACTGCAAGAAAGGCGATTCTGACTAAACACCAGGAAGAATGTTCTGATGGTAAAAGCCATTTGGCAGTGGAATGGACTCCCTTGGAAGTTGGTGGACTCTCCTTCGCTGGAGATTTTAAAGCAGAGGTTGGCTGACCACCTGCTGTGATTTCTTCATGTGCGATTCCTGCATTGCATGGGGTTGGAAAATACCCTGGGGTGGAGTGAAGGATCCTGGGCTAAACTGGCTTTTTGGGCAGGTTCCTGCCTTATCTTCCCCAGATAAAGGACAATACACATCTGTGTATTGTCCTTTACCTGTGGACACATTAATAAAAGGAGTTGGAAGAATCTCAAGTAAGCTAGCTCGGTGTAAGGTACAGCACCCCACAATATTATTCTAGGCCCTAGAACACGGGTGTCAAACACAAGGCCTGCGGGCCGAATCTGGCCCGCCAGACCTCGTCATGTGGCCCGTGTAGCCGCCGCCGGCCGCCAGCCTTCACCTTTTATTCTCGCTTTTTTTTTTTTGACACAAGAAAGCCGCCTCTTCAGCGCATGCACGGCAGCCTACAAGCCAGAGAACGTCTGCCCTCTAGCGGCGCCGGCCGTTCTACACAGGAAACCTCCACTTTACATGCATTCAGGAAACCTCCACTTGTTTTTATATTGAGTGCATGCCATCCTGTGATGTGACAGATCCAACGGCTGCCTGAACCCTTCTCTCCTGTACTGTAAGTCCTACAGATACAACCGGCCCTGAGGGTGAACAAACTGCTGATGCGGCCCCCAATGAATTTGAGTTAGACACCCCTGCCCTAGAACAATGTGAGAGAGGAGCAATTTACAATCTAGGGCAAAGGAAGAGAAAGGCCTTTTACCTGATGACTCTCCTCTGGCCCATCAGCCAGTTTTTCCATAGACTCCTTTCATAGCTTGGAGATTAGCAGAGACTCTATGTGCTGTACAGTTCCACATGTTTATTTCTATTACTTTAGCTAGGTTTCTTTTTCATTTTGTATGGGTTTTTTTAATGTTCTTGTGAAGCAGTGAGAAATATGTATTGTTTGTATTTTAAGACTCTTGCGAACCATCTCTCAAGAGCGTTCTGTTGAAAGGCAGAAAAAGCATAATTGGTCAGTTTAAGACACCTGATTTTATATACAAATCCCGTATCTTTGTTGTTACTTGTAAGTGCAAGATTACATATTATTCGTATGATGGTTGCTGGAACAGAAATGTCACCTTTTCCTCTCATGCCTACTACTTTGGCAAATTTGGGGGAAATAGTTTATTTCTTCCAGTTAAAGGATGCCCCCTTCTGGAGAAAAACAAATGGCCCAGTAAGCTCAGAAATGCAAGAGGAAGAGAACATACCTTGTTTGTGATTAATCTTCAGGATGATTACTTGTATGAACTACAGCTCTTCTGTCAAACTAAACTGGCACAGTTTGACAAAGCTGTACTATGCGCAATGTAAAATACAATGCGAGTGATTCTTTAAAATGGAGATTGGCTGAGCTGTAAGTTCTGTTGGAAGGGAATTTCATGAGGAGAAGTTGGGGGGACAGACAGAGATCCTTCTATTGTTATCATATGTAAAATGTAATCGCAAGTCCCTTAGGGATTTGCCATTTATTAAAATGGTGGGGCAGTGTGGCACCCTTATTCTTAATCTCTTCTATGCATCAGCAACAGTGATTGTGCTAGTCGCCTCCATATGTATCACAAACCAGCAAGCCATATGTCAGACTGAATGCATCTGGTGTGTGTGTGTACAACAGTAGCAACAATGCAGAGCATTAGTGGTGGTAGCTCCCCTGCTCCCCATGGCAACAGATGCGTCTTTTGGGAAGCACTTCCTGCTTCACTTCCAGGTATGTGGCTACCATTGCAAGGGGACATGTAGCAGTCCTTTCAAGTGAGGAAGGGTATGTAGCCAACAATCCAGTTTAAAAGCAGCCAGGTGTCAACCTTAATGCCGTGCCTGGTGCCCAACTGTATGCACAGAGAGCTCAACAAGACCACTGTCTTCCCCAATAAGCCAGTGCAACATCCAGGGGTTATATTCAGGTTGGAAAGTACTTTATAGGACATTAAAACATCACAATGTATGAAATGCAGTAGGGCTGGGAATTAAGTATGAAACAGAGAAAACTAATAAAGTGTTGACACTTGCAAGTGTCCTGTGAAAATTTACATTTTGAATGGTAGTTAACACCAATAGTAGTGCATCAGAAATCAGCAGCCCTCAATTTGTTGAGTAGAGGTTTGGATCAGTTTTTGTAATGTATTTTTTTATTATCTTGTGTTTTTAAGCACTGAATGCATCCTTGAATATTGCAAAAGCAGCCCTAAAGTATTTATTTGTAACAAACACTGCCTTAAGAAAGAAAGAAAAAAAACAACACTGTTCCAACTGTTACCATTGGCCAAATATGTGATTTGTGTTTAAAGAAGGCAAAATAGCAAGTGGAATTAGAGTATATTATTTCCTGCAATGCTTGAGAGAGCAGTAATGCATGCATATATATATATTGTAATATAAAGCAAGTTGTGGCAATGTTTAGTTTTGAGAGTCTATGGCTAAATGTCTGTGAGGCAAGTTATTCCATAGTTTTTCTGAATCTTACAATGCCACATCAGACACAGTGGAAACTAATTTATCTGGATCTCCTGGAAAAGCATAATGAGTGGCCCAAAGGCTAGCGAAGTATTCATAACGAGTGTTCAAGTCTGGCTAGGAGCTTACATATACAGAGGAACAAGTTTATCACCAGACAAATTATCTAAGTGGAGCTTAAGTCACAAAGAAATCAAATGACAAACTGTGGAAATAAGTCCTTTATTCTGGGATGATATTGGTTTTTTAAAAAAATGTTAGTACTGGGAATCTACAATACTGATAGTTCCACAAACACCTATTTTCACTCTGCCACTTAAGTAAAAAAAAAAGAAAGAAAATACCCAGGAAAGTGTACAACAGAAAACAATACACATTTAAGCTTGTCTGGTGTACTAACACACATTTGTCAGGTGCTGCCGTCTTGCAAGAGGGATGATGCAAGCAGGGACTGCCGTGTACTCCATTTAATCCAGGTGTCCAGTCAAGCTAGGAACTTTGGCTTGGGTACCCAATGATGCTGTGCCTTAGCAACTGTGAAATGAAGAGTTAAGTGGTGAAATACTCTTAGCCTTTAATTTTTATAGAACATGTTTAATGTTCAAAGTGGCCTTCTACATGCGAGAAAACAGCCTCTTGTCTGGACTAAAATACAATGCAAAAAACAAAAAACCCAACCATTCCTTTACTTCAGAACTTATCAGTGCAAACTGGAAAACTGAAACCAGAATAGGGCAGCTGTCACTTTCTGCATGCACTCGTTTTTCCTACAAGCCTCTCTTCAACTCTCCCAGAATCCTAAGGGTGCTGAAAATTCACTGTATTTTCTCATTTAAATCAGTATACTTCTCTCATTTATATTAGCTTGGACTCAGAGATAGAAAAACCAGGACCAATGAACAGTTATGGTTCTTGAGAACAGCCTGGATTGTGAAGGCTTGGGATCTCACAAAAGTTGCCAATGTGGACTTAAATTTGCACAATTTACTCCAAAAGTCATTTTGGGGCACGTCACAGAATTTTGAATGGATCTCTTGGAAAATGAGGTAGCATTGGGGAGGGAGGTGCAGATATGCTCCAAGAGCAGCAATTCCCCGTTTGACCTTTTGAACTTTAACAGACACTGCTGTGATATTTCTTGGCAGTCATGAAGGCTGCAGGCATGGACTGCACACAGTCCTGGCCCACATCCACAGGACTGTACAGTTTGGTGTTCTCATATGCTACTTGATATGAAACATGAACTGCTGTTAGTGCAGTATAAAGAATATATGCATGCAAAAAGAACTGGCTCCTAGCTTAGCTCATAAATGAAGTCTGCTTCAGTTGACAATTACTAAGAGTTCAGAGCTTTGCAAAGCTTTTGGACTCAGGAGAATATCTAGAGAAGCAAGAGCCATAACAAGACTAAATAATACTCATCAAGCCAGGGAACTGTATAACTGAATAAAAAGAATACCATAGTGGCCACAGCAATCCTGGTCTTTGAGGCTCCTTATTTTATTAATCTTAGACAAAAGTCATGAACCCTGAAAGAAGTGCCAAAGTGTGAGAAGGATTGCAAACTATTTGTTTAGCACCTCCCTCCACTGAGCTTCAGAATAAAATTTTCTTCCAGCTTCCAAGTGAGCACAATTCTCTATCCTGTAAATTCAAGGATTTACAGCCCTAGCTCAAGATTCCAATCATTATGAAGAAGTAGGCATGAATGGAAAAAAGAGAGATCTACTTTCTCAAGCACTACCTCTCCCCAGTCCCCGGACCATGCAATCATCATCCGAGGCCCTTCTTCGTGTGCCCCTACCATGGGAGGTCCAGAGGGTGGCAATATGAGAATGGGCCTTTTCAGTGGTGGCTCCCCAACTGTGGAATGCCATCCCCAAGCACCACTGTTACATAGCTTAAGTGCCAGACAAAAACATTCATCTTTCATCAAGCCTTTGGCTTTTAATTATCTATGGTCCTTTTATATGGATGGAATGTATTAATCTAGTTTTTAAAAACTGACTTGTCTTTTAGATTGTTTTTTAATGCTAGTTTTAATGTGTGTTTGCACTTATATGTTTAAAAGAACTGCAAGTGGTTTTTAGTTGTCTTGGCAAAAAAAGTGATCAATAATAATACCACTTTGAAAGTAGTGCAGAAGTTTGACTTTAAGGTTTTAAACGCACACAAAAATAGTGGAACACCCTCCTTAGTCCCCAACGTGAGCCTCTCCAGATATTGCTGGTCTCTGAACTCCCTTCAACCCCAATCAGTGGACAGAGATTATGGTAATTGTAGTCCAAAACATCTGGAAAGCACCAGAAGACTGTCCTAGAGCATCATGTTTGCAGTTGCTGAATTTTGCACACTTAAATTTTGCACGCATCTTCTGCAAAGAAGGTCACCATTAACCCAGTCAGTCTCATCAACATCTAGAAATGAGAAATCTACATTTGAAATCTTACTGAAGTTGTTCCAAATCTATTGGGCAAGGATGGGGAAGCTTTTTTGCTCAGATAAAGGGCCAGATCTTTATAAGAATTGCCCTCTCAGTCCAAATATGACAAGTGGGTGTGGCTGCCTACCAGTCAACACCCTTATGGTGTTCCCAAACATGCACTACTGCTGTGTGAAGAGCAAGAAAAAAATCTTTCCAGCGCTTCACATAGCAGCATCAGGCACTTGGGAACCCCACGAGTTTCCTTCTCACCCTTCCATTGGGGAGGGGCGGGATGACAATGAAGCTTTCTTTCTGTCCTTCAGCTCTGACAAAGGAGGGAAAGCAATCTCTCCCCACACTCCCACAGAAAGGAAAGCAACATAACAGGCTATAACATGTGTATAACATTATGCACCTTGTATATTGGATGGAACACTTTTAATGACTTGTTTAATGACATAATGCCAAGTTTGACTTGCGATCCTAGCTCTTGGAAAGGAAGTGCCAACCGTGATTTACCAGTTTTTATGCAACAACATAATACAGTTTGCTCCAAGCAGAAAATAGCAAATTGAATCGAAGAGCCGGGGTGGATGAAGAGAATGGATGCTCAAGGGTAAGGCTCCTTCCTGCAGTACCCAATGTGGGTCACCCAGGAGGTATTTGAACCCTTGGTGAAGTTCACCAGGCTGCCCACTACTCCATACCCTATTTCATGAATTGGGGAAATGTTTATTGGAAGTGCAAAATGACCACCTTTCATTCCTGTGCATTCAGCACCAAGCTTACCCAGCTCTCACCTGGTGTTGGCAGCAAGCCCGGTCTGCCACTAAGCAGTGGCCGCTTTGCAGGCAGATGTGGAGATGGAGGTAGGTGGACTGGTCTTTTAGCAGACTTTATCAGAAGTGGCGGAGGGTTGCCCTTTGGGCCAGCCAGCCCTGTTTGGAAAGAGGGAAGAAGAAAGCGTGGAATGGGGGGAAATGGCCAACATTTCTTTATTAATTGGTCACTCAAACTAGAAATTATTATTTCACTATGGTTGCTATCCTGCCTTTCCACAAATATGCACCCCATGCTGCTAACATATATCAATGATTAGTATGTAATAATATACCAAGAAGTTGCACAACTAGCAGCTAAGAAGCAGGGTAAGATAGAAACAGCAGCCGAGTATAAAGCACCTACTATCGCCTACCAGCAGAATATAATCAACTCAACAAGCAGTAGGCCTGTCTTAATAAATGTTTTCACTTAATGGTCAGCGGTCAGAAAAGGCACCAACCAAGGTTCTCTAGGAAAGAAGTTCCACAGTGTAGGTGCAACCACTGAAAAGGCCCTCTCTCGTGTGCCTGCCCAACTTGCCTCTGGTGCTAGCAGATGCAGAGAACAGCCTCTGCTGATTAACTACAATATCTGGGCATGCTCATATTGAAGGAGGTAGTTTTTCATATAGTTATCTTCCAGTAGGCCTTATCCAAAGGATTTTTTGTTTTTAAAGAAATTGATTCAAAGAGTGATATTACACTGCATATGTAGCATGTATGCATGTACAATGCATATTTTAACATTTCTGGTGGACCAATTAAGTTTCACTGTTAGTTACCCTGGGTTTCTCATCTCACCTTAGGTCTTATCCCAGAGTTAACCATCAACCACACCCACCCTTCTATTTCCACTTTCCTCTCCCTGCTTCACTGTAAATTTTAATAAAACATCAATACAGTTAACAGGGTTACCAACCTGGCGTGGGAAGAAGACCTGTCAACGGTCTTTCACCCAACAAAGCTGGCTTAGCTGAAGATACAGATGACTGGCCTAACACAGAATTCCGGCCAGGAGTTGGAAGAAGGGGCGGGGGTTTGCTTAGAGTCTGGGGGAGAGCACTAGTGCTTGGCCGGACACTTGCTGGATACACCGTGTCTTCAGCTGCAACAGCTAAAGGGTCTGTTTCTGCAACAAAGCCTGGTTTAGGAAAACCAAGAGTTAGCAAGCAACACACAATGATTAGTGAACACCCGATTTATTAAAAGCAAAGACTGTAGTTTGCCTCTGATTTATGGGAATAGCACACTCTTTAACTACCTACTTTTTCCCCTCAGGGAAATACCTCAGATCTTTTAAAGACGCCTCAAGTTAGATTTACAGACGTAAGTTAAATTTATTTTAAGGACTGAGCTTCTGAACTCTTCAGTTTGCAGAACATAATAAAGGGGTCGGGGTCTGCCATTGTTTTCGCGAATATTAAGGTTTCATATTTTAATTTAATAACTTGTTATAAGTGTAATGTCTTTTTGCTACGTGAAATGTGATGGTTACCAGAGGGTGGCAACAAACAATGGAAGTGCTTGCTCTTTAAGACTGTTTTTCCACACTGGCCTGGGGCTCTTCCATGGAATACTTCTTGTCACCCCCTAATGTGGTTGCTGCTCCTTAAGTAGCTTAATTCCTGCCTTCCATCATTAAGAACTTAGCAAGCAACAGTAAAAGCCCTGCCACACGATAAAAACACGCAGTTTCCCCCCGCTAGTGTATGAATGGGACTTTTAAAAACTGTCTTCTTGCACAGCAGTAACAACATGCTTTGAAGGCCTAGCTGGAAACAAGGGTCACTGTGTAAAGAAGAGCTGTGTGCATGCGTGTCGTGTGATGTACATGTGAGAGTCTGGATTCATTTTAACCACCAACACACACCCAGGCAAGACCTGCTGGAAATATTACCCACCAATACCACATTATAAAACTATGTCTACAAAGCCAAAAAAAGAGCAAGGTAGTTTTAAGAAGTGTTCACATTCCAGTAAGAAGTAAGATTTTATGGCTTGGGGATGGGGTAGGATTAACCTTTACATTCCATATTTTGATTATTATTTTTAATATAAGTTTTAACCAAGAGCCCGTTTTAAAATAGTGGGATTTATAGGGACATTCTTGGGGAACAGGTGGGAAAGTAATGAATACCTTCAAGCTTATTTCTCCTGGTCTTCAGGAAGTCACTTATTGAGTTCAATTCTTCCATATACAAATGTTTTCCCTCACTTAACAGAAAGAGGAGATGTCTAATGCCTAGAGGCACATGGTAACTGTCATAGAGATCCCGCTCTAGGTAGTCATTCGCCAGATCAGCTGCTTTGTGTGAAATCTCTGTGCGTTCCTGTTGTTCGCGCTCAGCACAAATTTTCTCAAACGCCTTAGCTATCAGAGCCAATGCATCCTCCATGGGCATATTACGGTGTACTATAGAGAAGAGAGATACCTTGCTTTTTAAAAGGTTACATCAAGACAAAACCAAACACAAAACTGCTGTGTTCCTGAACCATTATTCTGAAGTTCAAAGTCAACGTCTGTTTCAATACGAGCAAATTTATATTTTTAACTGAATGTTATATGTTCATGATTCAACACAAACACGCTCAGTTCTATTAAGTGTAATGTGCACATTTAACTATTGAGATCTCATTTGTGTGTTCATTTAAAGTAAGTTAATTTCATGCTTGGAACAATTTTACAAAAACTTTTCTAAATAGAGGAACAGTTCTAAGAAATTAGTGTTGAAGGTGGGTTTGTTTGCTTTTTAAGATCCAGAGAAAATACCCAATCCAATAGTTTACTTTATTGTTTCAGACAGAAGGTGAAATCTGAGAAGTGTACAAAAACACCCTCCAGTAAGATGAAATAAATTTTGCTCAGTGTAGAAAGGGTTTACAACTGTATGAATATTTAATAAATGTAAAAAGTGTTCCTCAGCACATTCAGCAGTTTTGTGAAGCAGTATTAATTTTCAGTTAGAAGTATTATTCCAACTTGTGACATGTTTTAATATTGTATATGTGTTGAGGAGGAGATCTAGATAGCATATTATGAATGGGGACCGTTTCTGAATGAATCTAAACTTACTTTTGATAGACTGATGAAGCATGATTACGGTGCAAGAGGAAAGTGTTACGTTAGATGGTTCAACAAGAACACAGAATGGGGAACCATCATTTTTAACTTCTTGTAGGGCACGTGTAAGACCTGATTCAGATGTAAGGTATATCATTTCCACAACAAGGCCATGATCCTGCAACCGATGGCCTATGGCTGTTGAATATTCCCTTGAAGGAAAAAAAGAAGAAGCAGGTTATTTTACAAATAATTCCTCCCCAAATATTAGTGCCAGTGTTCTAGTCGCTGCCATTATGTGTGCACGGAGAAGACTCAAGAGTACCAGACTTGTTATGTCAACAGTATTCCTTTGGGATTCAGGCAACCCACTGGAACTGGGAAGAGTGAGCAGATCTGGTTTGGATGGTGGACTTAAACAATAACTGAGCAGTTGTTTATGCAAATGGAAGCTTCATTGTGAACAAGGCCTATCCCAACTGCAGGGTATATACAGAGCTTAGGGCTGGAAGCTATAATTGAATGTTAAGAGCGTCTGACAACATATTATGATTTTCAATTATACTTTTTAACTATATGCTCTATACTGACATACACTTGTTGGTGAGGCAATACTCTTCTTATTTTCATTTAGTTTTCCCTTTTGGGAAACACAGATTTCTTTATCATACCAAACTGAATAGCAAAGCCTTTGGCTGCCTGAGGAATCCATTCAAGCAAGGCTGCATAGAGTCCTGAACTGGGACACATGGGTTCAATTTTCCAGTTACTGTTAAGCTGCAAAACCGCTTGGCGTCAAGGAACATTTGGACAAAATACACTTAAGTGTGGACTCATGAACACCTGTAAAATAGGAATTTGTGGGGTTTGGAAACAGGTGTGTATGGAAATTTGTTTATCACTGTGTGATTAATTGCACCATAATTGATAATGCGTATGTGAAGACATGTCAACTTTATATTCTGTTATTTTAAATGTATTTTTGAATCCAAATTGGTAGGACAGCAAGAATTAAATATCAAAGTAATTAGGAAAATTACCACCTGGTTATGGCAGTACATGTATTCTTTGACTTTTACTAGCACTTTATAAACAAAAAACACCTTTCGTGTTATGAAATCATGGCAATGCAACTAGGTTCTCAATCTGGGTCATTCCGTGCTAAATATGGACAGGAAATCAATTTCAAAGGCTTTAATTTTACAACCAAGATAAAAAGATAAAATCATGTGGGCAAAACACTCAAGTTTATCCAGTTAGATGGCACTGAGTGCCAGCCATGATGATATAATGTGATTAACTATGGGTACCCCAGCCTTTGTAATATATGTTGGTTCACATACCTGGAGCTTCAGCAATATAAAATATAGGTACTATGCACAGAACACGCACTGTGATGTTAAAAGTCTGTGTCCGTGAAGTGTAAAATGAATTGCCAATGTTGAAATTAATAGAAAGTACAATATTAGAGAGCTTTAAAGACATGCATTAACCTCAGCTACCTGAGAAAGTATGAACAGTTGCTAACTAACATTTTATTACATTTGGGCAAACGTTTTAGTAAGTGTTACTTTGCAATGACTCTTCTGGATTTAAAAAGGGAGGCGGTCATTCAACCAGAAAGGAAGCTGCTCGTGTTCTCAAGATTGTAGGAAGAGGTCTAACGAGAGACCCAAATGATTGATATCTCCAATATATCCCGCTCTATGGACTCCCAAGATCTGCTAGTGATATTAGCGGCCCAATGGATGAAAGGCAGAAACGTATTCAACATTTCCATGTGCTACTGGATGGGAAATTAGAAGAGGTGATGGAAATCGCTTACTAAAGCAAAGCAAAAAATCTAATACAACCACCCTATATTTTTCTTATTAGTATAATATCCAAGGGAAAGTTAAGAATATTTAAGGCATGCTTAAACATCATCACACAGATTCAATATACTTTCAGTGAATGAGGTGTTCAAATTATGCTGGTAACTTTTTCAGTGAAAGCCTACAGCTAACTTTGGCACTTTAAAAGAGATGGCCATTACTGTTTTGACTCAAAATATGCTTGACCATTATGTGGAGAATCAGAAAATAGTTTTCAGTGGGGTGGTTTCAGAGCAAATTAAGAAGCTCTAGTTAATATTATAACAGACTGAAGAGTCAGGTTGGAATGACAAAGTGAGAAAGACTTGGTTGAAATATCATGGAAATTTCATTGCTGTGAAGCAGAAGCATCATATTTGTCTTGAACTGATAGACACACTTTGTATTAGAAAATATTCCGGGCAGGGACCACACCAAAATGTTAAAAACAATGAAAGGTATTAACAAGTAGTTGAGTACAAGAGTATAAATACGTATTTTGTTTTAAGAAGAATATAAAAGTAGTAAAAGCTATTTTAAGAAGCAACATAGAATGTTAAATATCAGGTGCTGATATGCTTATTGAAGTTCCTAGCATTCCAAGTCGGCTTACGTAAACACTCAGTACTCAATAACAGCACAATCTAATTGATTAAACAATCTTACAGGCTGCCAGACCACCAACTTTATGAATACCCACAGTCCCGTAAACATAGAGTATGCTTCGTAAACAAGATTCATTCAGCTTAGTTTGTCATTCAAATGTTAATCTTAAAAAGTGTTGAAATATTGAGAAAGTGTGTTGTTTTTTTAAAGTCTAATTACCAGCACTACATTATGGGAACATCAAATTTCTGTTTGGGCGATCAAGGAAAAAGCGGATTTATAAATGGAAACTTTAAGATTGCAGAATAATCTCTTAATGTAAGCACTTATAGTAATTAATATACAAAAAAGAGAAACTTATCTTGGTTCATATTGTACATTTAAGATTCAGAGAGGGGTATGGGGTGGGATATACGGAGAATTGGTTTCAAAATTAATTATTAATTTCATAAAATTTATAGACCGCTTGACTATAAAAAAACAAAAAAACCCCTCAAAACGGTGTACAAAAAGATACAAGAAAATCAAGGGGGGAAATACATATATGCAACCTGCTAGTTGATGGATAAAGACTGTATTTACCGTGATACAAATTAACAACATTACAAAACTGTTTAAAGCAACCTTCCTGCTAAGTATAAACTGGTAATCAAAAGTAACAACTTCAAGAAGCACACGAGTTAAGCCCCAAACTGCACTGGATCATGGCAGGCCCACATCTTTAAATGAAAGTCTGCCACACTATACAAATCAGTTTTGGGGGGGAGGGGTTGTTTAAAGGGCACAAAGAGTGTGGGTGGTAGGAGGTGACCCCCATTACTTTTATCCCCACTGCGCATACCACTAGGTGCTTTTCCCAGGGAGGCTCCAATACCAACACAGCTAAGAAGAAAAGAACCTGAGGGAAAGTTTTGGCATGTCCCTTTAATATCTCTCCTTACATGCAAATAAGGCAGGTCCAACTTTAAAGACACACCCCTGCTGCTATCCCATGTAATACAGGCTTTAGGCTTGCATAACTGTCACAGCTGGTACCATTTCAGGTAAAATTTTGGTATGGAAGCAGAGAAATCCTAAAAAGATTAGCTGTATTTGCTCAAAACCAAATTACACATTAAGATGTTAGTTCACAGCTCAGCTCGAATCCTTAAGTACATCTTTAAAAACAAACTCACGCTTGATCCTTGCTGATGGAAACAATGACACAGTCTGAAGGTCGGTCTTTGTCGTACTCCTTCTTTAACTGCTGGTAAAACTGCAAGTACAGCTTGTCCCGAAGAACGTCCTTTGTGTAGTCATCATCTAAAGAGATACCCAGACAGGCTGAAGTGGAGTTGCTTAAAGGACTGCACCCTCTCCTTGCTAAGACAATTGCAATTTCAGGGTAGGCAAGTCAACACATTTTAATAGCTCCCAAGTAAACAGTCAGAATTTAGGAATACATAACAGGCATCTTGGCCCATAGGACTGAGAAACAGAAGCCAACAATATTTGACATGCCTATCACTGATCATCGGTGCAAGCCGCCAGAGAAACTCTCTCTTACCTTTTTGAGAATATTGGTATCTCTCATAATTATCTTCATTCCCTGTTGATGGATGATATTGCTGCCCAAAGAGTTCTTCAAAGCTAACCATACAAGACACAAAAGTGAATCAAGCAGAGTTAAAATAAAACTTCCTGTTTTTGAAGAGTGCTCTCTCTCTTTACCTTCTCATACTGGGGCGTGTGATTAATGTATAAACATTTTTCTTGATGAAGCATACTGCTGGTCACTTAGTGCAATGCTTATACCAGTGATACAGCTAATTGGGACCCCAGAAGACAAGGGCATAGTGGGGTGTCCTGGTAATATTGTTGAGGGAAGCATTTGATTGAACATTTGAATCAATGTTTAATAATATGAAGGTATAAAATAAAGAATAAACAAATGACATGGCATTATACACACACACACACACACACACACACACACACATATATATATATATATATATATATATATATATATATATATAACATGTGTGCATGTTATGTGTACCTGTGGCTCTTGGGCTGCTGTCCCCCCCCCCCATTTGATTCAATTTGTTTAGGAGATTAACTGCTGGTATTTGCTTCAAACTGAATTGTAAATCACCTTCTAAACTGAAAGTATATAGCATATATCTAGGTGCAATTTTAGAGAACAGGAAATTCGCTTGTAGCAAGCAAGACTCAGGTACTTATTTGTCGGCATCATCTACTTTGATTGGCAGCCACTTTCCAACATCTCAAGACAGCAGTTTTACACACCAACTGCTATCCTTCCTTTTCTAACTGGAGATGTCAGGAAATGCACCTGTGACCTTGTGCATGCTGAGCATGTGCTCTACCACAGAGCTGTGGTCCTCCCAAATTTAGGGTACTCTCATGGCATGAGAAACTGTCTGGTCAGTGTGGTGCTGGGCATGCTATGCAAAGGCCACAGCTTTGCATGGAATCAGCGCCTGCCCAAAGCCACCATGCAAGAGCCATATGGGCTGGTTTTAGCAGTTATGCTCAAAGAGAGCTTGAGATGAGCCACTTCTAGGTGTTGGGAATAAATATATTATGGAAATTCAGCCTTTTCTAAAAGCTAAAAATAAAAGTGTATGTATGAACTTCATATGATGTTATACCCTTAAAGTGAATTCATAAAGAGCCAAGTAAAAAGAAACCATACTTAAATCCTACGTTCTAATTGAATACACTGAACTTTCAAAACACTGTTACGTGCTGAATCCATTGGTCTGTATCTGTTTCAAAATAGTATATAGCCCAGTTTTCCTGAAATGTCTCAATATATCTGATGAAAAGAAGAAATTTTAGGACATGAGCTTATTTGTTAACATTGGGTTTCACATCTTCTTTGAGCTTTGGGGATGGGGTCAGGTTATTATTCAAATAAGTACTGAGAAAAACCCCTCTAACCTGTTAGCATCTTCATAGTCCTTCGAATAACCCTCTGGAGACGAGTAAGAGCTCTTCTGAAAGGTTTTGTAAGGATTTATGCTGTAAGGGACAAAAAATGTAACATATTTAAGATGCTGGATTGCCATTGTTTGCACCTCTTCTGGAAAGCTCAGTTCTACTTTTACAATATAGTACAAGATTGCCAGGTTCATCTATGTGCAGTTATTTACCAGAAATCCCACTAGGTGGTTGATTCCTCAGCCAGCTTTGCCTGCTGGCCACTTATGGATACTCATGGAAACACAACCACACTCTGAAAAGAGAAAGTGTGATAGGCTAATGAGCTGCTCCACTGTACTGACTCTTTGCTCAACTGGTATTGGCTTCCTATGCTTATTTTTCTACCCAAAAATGTAACTGCCAGAGAAATTGTGTACTCTTTCCCGTCAAAACAGAACCACAAAGTTAAACAACTGACCTAGGATAACAAATGCTAGTAGGGTGAATCAGAGAAGAAGCTAATTCAAAAGAACAACAGCAGCACAAGCAATGTCTCCTTTTTATATTTAAATGTAAAAAGACAACATAACCATCAAACTATTTGAAGGTTTTTTTTAAAAAAAGTATTTTAAATGATTAAAACATTGAGGATTACTTACTCTAGAAGTCGTGGAATCCATCCAGGTCTATGCCTAGACCCAAAGTGGAAAAAAGTAGGTTAACTTATGCAGAAGATATGCTGCAAGCATCTGTCATTAATTACATCACTGTAGAAGTAAAAGGTGCAAATTGTCTTAGAATATGAAGACCTTATAAATCCCAAATGCTTTAAGACAGAAGGATAAGTTGAAAGGATAAAATATGAAATTATGTATTTTAAAAAATGGGGGAAGAACAGAAGCCAGTATTGCCTGTATTAATATTCTTTTTTATTATTACCTACCATTCACCCTAAAAAAAACAATATTAAGAACAATTTTTAAAAACTTAAAATCAGAAAAATAAGGTGCATGACTCACATACACATAGAAGTGCACAGAAATTCACCTAGAAGTATATATCATAAATGTAAAATGTAAGAAAAAAATCCCTCAAATAATTATCAATGAAATATTTTGATGCTCTTGGAGGATGGGAGGAATTAAATATAAAAGATAATAAAGGTGTAATAGATTGGTCTATGAAAAGTCTGAGGGTATCTTACAAAAAGTTACAACCCAAGACATACTAAATTCTGATCTCTTAAATGAAGAAATACTTAAGTGCATTTTTTTTTTACAATGGGACCATCTATTAAAAGAAAAAGGTGAAAACATGATGCATCAGAAACCCAGTTGGAAGCAAGGCATCTTAAGAAATGCTTATTCTGGTTCGGAACAGGAAGGATAATGTTCAACAATCTGATTTCTTGGGAAAGAGGTTGTCGGAACCGAGAGAGGGATAGCTATAGAGCAACTCAAACATAATAGACTTTCAACAGTGTAAAGAAGAAACTATTTAACATCATAAAGCATTAAGAGAAGAAAAATAATAAGTAAGAGATATGATGATTTAAGGAAGCTGCAGCATGCTACTCATGTCAATGAATTATGTCAATGATTCCCTTGAACCACTACAATGTAGTATTATATTTTAAGTCTAGAAGCCATATCACAGGGAATGACACAAATAGAGCAACCACCCTTTCCTGCCCCCTTCCAGATGAACTCAGCAATCCAGCTGTGCTACACATATTTGTTTAAGCTGCTGGATTTGAAGTCTGCACAGGTTGGGTAGAGAAACCCATCCAAAAGAAAAAAGGACAACAGATGTATAGTCTGGAAAGTTATGTCAAGTATCAGAGACAGCATAAGGATGACAGCTGCTTGGTCTTGCCTCATTTGCTGTTAACTATAGCTAAAGGACAGATAAAAACAAATTCAGTTCTGATGAAGAAACTAGCTTAACTTTGAACATAAGAAGCATCGTTCTGAACCCTTTAAGCAGAGCTTCCATCTAAATACACAAACATATAAAGCCCAAGAGGCCAAGAAACTCAGTGTTCATTATACTGCCCAACAATGTAATGGTACTAAATATAGCACACAACTCCAATCTTTTACTCCAAGTAAAGTTACTCTTCAAGTAATCCTTGTTGGTACAGAAATGTCCCACTGTGCAAGACATTTATTTGGCATGCGCTAGTTGGTGTACTGAAGCAACTAGAAAACAAGGTGGGATAAACCCCCCAGGACAATAAGTGTTGCCAAGGAGTATGTGATAATAACAGCCATTTGCTGGTGCAAAGCAGCAACAGGGAGCGGCCTTTTTCACGTAAGAAATATACTTGAGGTAACTACTTATGAGGTTCCATCTTAAAATGTCAAGGTTATCTCATCAGTGCACCAGTTGCTAGCAATGAGCTGAGAAAACTATTATTAGCTTCTAAAACAGAAGGGAGATTGGTAATATTATTCAGTAAACCCAGTACAGCAAATGTTTTTTCTTCTCACCAATAATTTATTTCAACTGCCTCAAATGTTTCTTACTAAGGAAAGAGTCTCATTTTTTAAAATTCCACTGGCTTTCCTCATCTCACTCAATTCTAGAAGAGAGAGTAGTTGCAGAAGGCCAAACATTGTTTGGTGGTTGTTTATAACCTCACTGTGTGGTTACCAGTAATCATGGCAACTGATCATGCCATGAGATAAAGGCTGTTATTATTTAACGTACTTAAATAATATTACAGTGCCCCCCTCACCCTGCATTTTCCATGCTGCCACATGGTAACATCCTCTTCACTGCGTGGGTAGTCACTACAGGACTTGAAATGAGAAATGAGAACAAGATTGTACAGGGGCACATGCTCTGAATGCAGAAGCTTCCATCTCAAGCATCTCCAGGAAGGCCTGGCAAAGAGTTCTGTCTGAAACCCTGGAAAGCTGTGGCCAGTCAGCACAGCGGTAGATAGCACTGAGCTGGAGACCAAATGTCTGACTTGAACTAAGGCAAATACCTGTCACTAACGAGGTGGAGGGGGGTGATAGGATGTGACCATAATATATTTATGGGGTAGAATTCCACATGGACTGTAACAAATGTTTGGACTGCGCAATCATTTCAGATTGCCAGACAGAACGCTCCCCCCATTACATCCTGATCTGGGGGTTTTCCTGACACCCCCAGAACCACTTTTTGGGCGGGTGCAGGCAGGAGAGGGGTAGAAAGCCCTGTTGCGCAAGTGGAAGCCCTTTAAGTGAAATTCGCCTGTAGTTTCTAAAGGTTCTATAATTGCACTTACATTTATGCACAGAATTCTGAATGGCATCAACGGGATTATCTCTTGTATTATTAAATGTCAACTTCAAAGTATTTAGCAGAGCACTTAGAAACATATACTGTGTTGCTTTTAAAAGGAAATGATCATTAAATTGGGAGTAAAGCAGGGGCAGGGAAGTTCTGCCCCTCCAGATGTTGTTAGACCAGCTCTCATCATCCCTGAATATTACTCATGCAGGCTGGGGCTAATGGAAGTTGGCATCCAATAACATCTGGAGTGCCACAGATTTTCCACCCTTCGACTAAATAATTAAGAGCATTTTACTAACTCTGAAGTAGAAGTAGTAGTAAAACAATTTAACTACAGCTTCTGGGATTATTAAATTCCAACCAATCATTTTTAACTGTAGAAGAACAAACAGATAATGCAATTTTATTTTACCTCTTTTCTGGAACAGGTGTTTGTGCTTGATCTGTAGTTACTTTGACCCACGAAGACATTTCAGGTTCTATATGAGGGGGGGAAACTATTATTTTCATCAGGGTGAATTATTTCCAAAATAAAAATATTTCACAGACCTTCTCTTCACATGACAACCATTACACCAATAAAGACACAGTTAACCACATGTTTCCTTCCGACTATCACTTCATTCCTGAAATGAAACAAAGGCCAAATGTTCAAGACATTTTCTTACTCCAAATTAACTTGTTCATTAACTATATTCACCTTTTCACTCACAAAAAAGTGAAGGAACTGCAAAAAATATTACCAGGATACTGGGTCAAGTAGACTTGCTTTCTAATGTCATTTATTTTGAGGGAGTCTCCAGGTTCACATACAAAGTCTATTAATATTTAGTATTAGAAATGTCTTTTCCCAAGTCAGGTTAACTGAAAGGTTTATGAATTTAGAAATTCCCCCATGGTATGTGACCTTCTTGAAACTATATTTTTATGTGTTTATGTACCACGATAGTCTAGCTTACATGGGATATTCTTTGGGGGTGGGCAGATCCTACCTAAATGAAGAGACAGGTTGTGGACTGAACTTTCTGTTCTTTTCCACTCAAAAAAAAAAAATTGCTTCTCCAATAAGGAATGATGCCTTATGTTTTTCCATCACAAGAGCGCAGAAAAAACACACTCTTACCCTCTCTGGGGAACTTCAGTCCACAAAATGCTGCATATAATTGCAGGCTACCAGTTCAAACACGATTACATACATCGTGCAAAAAACACACAAAGCAGCGCAAATATAGATAAAGATAGCAGGGAGGGATTTGGAGATTCTTTGATTAAGCAGAGGAAGAGGACATGTAATACAAATTCTGCCAAATATATAAATATTGTTACAAAAGCTGGATGCCTGCCTCCCTCTCTCTGCCAATGGGTGGCAAGAGCCCATGGCTCACACCTGGGGCAAGAAGCTCTATTATATTTTAATGTTCTCTATTGTTCTCTTGATAGCCTTAGCCAGGTAGGTTTGCATAAGCCAGCCCAGGAATTTGCTGTTAACGACTGCAATTAGTCCTACAGGAAAAAGCAAGGGATAGTATGCAGATGATCAGCATATATAATGAGACAGAAATCCAATATCTGTATTGAGACCAGGTCTCCCCATAGTTTTCAGTTTAGTGAAAAGTTGACATTCATAAACTTCTCTTTCAAGTCTGTTTCTGAAATTCTTTTGTAATAAGACAGCTGCTTTGAGATCCTGTATTGAATGTCCTGAGAGAGTGACGTAGTCTCCTACTGGCTTCTCTGTCTTGTGATTCCTGATGTCAGATTTATGTCCATTTATCCTTGGATTCCTGTTCAGTTGTTAACAGTCGTCAACAGGTTTACCATACCCATTGAGTCAATCACCCATCTCTTACTACCCTCCTGAGAAAAACCCCACCCCACCCTCCCACTATATATAAGGGTCTGGTGACTTCTGTTTCAGTGTACTGTATCTGAAGAAGTGTGCATGCACATGAAAGCTTATACCAAGAACAAACTTAGCTGGTCTCTAAGGTGCAACTGGACAATTTTTAAATTTTTTTATATATATTTCAACTATGTCAGACCAACACAGCTACTTACCTGAATCTAATACCTAGAAAAGGCAGCTTAGAATAAAAGCAGCAATGGGTGGGGGTTGCTGGGAGGGAGAGCAGGAGTGGAGCGCTTCCCACTCTAAAGCCCCAAGGGTCTTTTTGCCAAAATATTTTTTAGCCAAAAAATTTCAGTATGGGTGTGGAGGAGAGGAATAGGAAATGGTTCACGTTGAGTTTCTTCAAAGGCTCATAGTTGGAAAAGATTTGCAAGAGTCTCATTCTGTTTTGGATTTTTAATGGTAGAGCATCTTAACAGTTTTGCTGTGGATTGTGCGTTTGTGTGCCTCCCCAATACCAAATGTTATTGAGAGCCAGCATGGTTACAGCACTGGACCTGGGAAACCAAGATTTCAATCCTCACTGGGTGACCTCAGCCAGTCACTCCCTTTCAGCCTAAACTACCTAACCTACTTCATGGGGGTAAAAAAGGGAAGGAGGAGGAGGCCTAGGTACACCATTTTGAGCTCCTTAGAGGAAAGCTTGGATATAAAGACTAAAACAAACAAATAATGAGCCGATGCACCACTTCAGTTAAGCATGTGAGACTAGGAACAAGAAGACCCAGCTTCAAATCTCAAACCCATCCCCCCAAAAGCAAAAGCTCTTTGGGTGAGCTTCTACCTCGTAGGACTGTTGTGAGAATAACATGGTAGCGAGGAAGGGAGAAGGAGGAGGACCATGTTATGCCACCCTGAGTTCCTGGCATAAAGGACGGATGAAGAAAAACACAATGGTGATTATAAACAACCCAGAGACCCGGGGAGTAATGCGGAACAAATATGCAATCCACTTCCCCACCTCGAATCGCCGCCTTGCTACCCTCTTCCCAGTCGAGCCCCCCCCCCGTCCCAACTCACACGTTCAAGGCTTCACGAATCTTCTTTCGCCGCCGCCGCCGCCCCCCGAAACGGCCTCAACCTTTTCTCTCCCTTCCCGCAGACGAAACACAGTCAGGAGGAAACTGGGAGGGAGCGCGGCCGGGGCGGTAACAACAGCGGTGGCAACAACAGCGGCAGCGGCGGCGGCGGCGGCGTGAATCAAAGACAAACACGCTACCGCCCATCCCCGGCTCCTCCTCTTCCGCGGGGCGGAGCATCCTTCGTGCGCCTGCCTGCCAGCCCGAGAGCCGAAAGCGAAGGGCGGCCATTACACGCGCACAGCGCCCCCGGCGCCGCGGCTGAGCTAGGCCGCGGCCTGCTTGGTTTCCATGGCAACGGCACGGCAGTCTGCGGCGACTCCCGGGTCTCAAAACGCATCCCTATGCACGCTTAGCGGGCTTGTTGATTCGAAATGTTCCTCAGCCGCCTTTCTTCCAGTGGGGCTTACAAAGGACAGGAACGTCATTCAGTCAAGAGTGCGAATACAGTACAATAGCAACAAAGGATGTGATCCTGCCTCTTCTTCCCAGTCCTAGTCCAAAACAGAAACTTATATATGAAAGCTAGGGGCTAAATGTCCCTTAAACCTAGATTGTGGGTGCAACAACGGAATGTCTAGGCGTGCTTTTTTCGTAACAAGAATAGAAAGCTGAAAATGAATGAACTGCAGCTAAAATGTTATGTTCATTTTTCACATGGTCTCTAGTCCTTCCCCTGCTCAGCCTCCTAATATTCTTAAGAGGGCCTCTTCTCCAGTCTTAAGAGTGGCTGGAAGTGGGGAGGCAGAAAAAGATCCCCCTTTCCTTCCACTCTGCAGTTTTAATCTGAAATCTTAGGCGCAGAGGCTGCTTGCGCTAATGAAATTCCCTGTGGCAAAATGCACCTAGAACAATGTGAGTTTCGAACACTGGTCCAAAACTATAAGCAACTACAGGACATGGTTGCATGGCTCCAATCCTGTTTTTGCTTCATCCTGGGGGGTATAAGTTCCAGTGAGGCTTATTTCTCAGAAGTAACTCAGGGTTGGTTTAGCCTGAGTTAGAACTTACTTTAGCATTAGGTTTTTTAAAAAAAAAATAAATTAAGCTAAATAACAAGCAATCAAACAATTCAGCATGACACAGCAAACCTCACAAAGGTCAAATCAGAGATCCCTTATTTTATAGTGAAGGCATTTAGTGCTTTTAGTGAAGACTGGCAAGGACTGTTTTAAATTCTTAATTTTTAAATAGTGCCTGGGTTTTTCTTTAACACTGTGGGATAAACAACGGCAGCAAATAATGTGCAGCACCAAGAAATCCAAGCATTGTTATTCCTGCTGTGTCTTACAGTAGTAGACCTGGCTAATAAGCATAGTAGTGGTGCTGATAGTGGTAATAATACCTTACAGAAGTTTAATGTGATCTTTTAGAATTTGTTTGCACTATTTTGTGAACCACCCTGGAAGTGCAAATATATAACGTTCATCGGTCAATTAACTGTCAGTGAAACCTCTGCAAAGACACAGCAGGAACGTAAGGATCTTTCGCAGCAACTTTTAACAAATTCTAGGGACCAGACGATGGGTGGTCGACGGCACAACGCTACTGACCGTTACGCATGCGTATTCTTCTTTGCCCTTTCCCTTCACCTCCCTTCTTCAGCCTCTTGCCCATACGTAGCCTGTCCAATGAAGATGAGGTTTGTTGGACGGCGGGCGCTTGAGGGAGAAACTGCCCAATAGAAAGAAGCGACGCTTTCATTGATTTGAAGGAAGTTCGAGAGCTTACGGCGCTACATGGGAGGAGGTGGAGGAAGAGGAAGGAAACCGTAGACTTTGCGTCTGTGAATGGTGATAGTCTGCGAGTTCTCCTTATTCCCTGCCCCTCACAATGAACTCGCTGGAACAAGCGGAAGGTAATTCGGGGTTCCCCTGAGGCGGGGCGGGGGGCGTCATAAAGGCACCAGCCTCCCTCCAGGCAAAGGACATTTTGCCTGTCCTGTATCCTCCTTTTCTTCCTCTCAGTGTCCCCAAAAGAGTTTCTGAGGCAGTGAGCCGCGCGGAAGAGAAAGAAAGCGGCTGGACCTGCAAAACTTAGTCTTCCCGATTAAATTGTCCTCCCGCTGCAGGGCTGACAACTATCCAACTGGCCCATGTGGTTGTGCCTTGAAACAGCAGACTGGTCCTTGAGAGACGAGTCGTACCATGACAGTCTTGTTGGCACTGGGTAAGGATTAACAGATGTTGTTGCGGTGGCATAAGCTTTTGTGAAGTGGATTCAGGTCTGCGGAAGCTTACACCACAATAACATTTTGTTAGTGCTGTACCCATCGAAGCTTGCAGCCAGTTTACCTGTGAGAGCACCTCACCCCCATATATGCCCACTTCACCAGTCTACGGAACTGACACCGTTGCAGGTGCCACATAATACCCGTTCTGCATTTATAAGATTTTTTTAGTGTAGCAGCACCTATACTTTGGAACTCCCTGCCTATGGATATAAGGCAGGCGCCTTTCCCTACCCAGACATGTAGAATGTTGATGTATGTTTTAATCTGTTTTTAGTTTATTTGCTTATTTTATTTTGGAATATTTTGCATAGTTGTTTTTAACTGTTTCTACTGATAATTTTATTTATTGTTTTATTCTCATTCTAAACTAATTTAATTTTTTAAAAAATAAATAAGTGGTATAAATTTTGTGAAATAAAATAAATAATATCTGTTTGGCACCAATTCATGATCTTCCTTTTCCAACAAGCCTCTTGAATTGAGGGTTTTGCTGTTGTTTTTAAATCCCAATCTGTATCCGTAGTGGAATTTAAATTGTTTTTAAATACAATTCCAATGTTAAATAACTTCCGGAGGTTTCATGGAAAATGATACATAGATAACATAAATAAGTGCTACAAAACACTTTCCTTTTTAGACACCAGTATAAGACAGTATTTTTTTTTTATCTCCATGCCTTCAAGTTGCTCCTCAATTGCTTTCTGCAAATCAGGTGGTTGTTAAAAAGAACACAAGCAAATCTGTTGATTTTTTTTTGAAGCCACTAGTAACTGAACTTTTGTCAAAAAGAACAAAATTACTGAAGGCAGGGTTTAGGGGATATTTCACAGATGGTGCAATATGACCTTATTTTAGACCTATTATTGGTACTGTTTATTGTTGTTTTGAAAGCCGCCTTTTAATGTCTGCAAAATGTGCATGATGGGAATAGTCAAACCTTTTTTCAATTGTGTGCTACATTCCCTTTGGGTAAACTGTGGAGAGCTGTATGCTGGTGGTCAAACCTAGTAAATGCGTTGTTGATTAACTAATCTGGGATAAAGTCTGCCCTACTTCATATTTTTCACTGGTGTAAAGTAAATTTAAAACAGTTTAACACCACAATCCAACACTTGTCTACTCAAAAGTAAGCCCCATTTTGTTCAATGATGCTTACTTCCAGTAAGTATAGTATTATTATTATTGTTATAATAATAATAATAATAATTTATTATTTATACCCCGCCCATCTGGCTGAGTTTCCCCAGCCACTCTGGGCGGCTCCCAATCAAGTGTTAAAAACAGTACAGTATTTCAGCATAAGTCTACTTAGATGGTTGCCTTTCTTTATTTCAGATCTCAAGGCTTTTGAAAGAAGGCTTACTGAATATATAGCTTGTTTACAACCAGCTACTGGACGCTGGAGAAGTAAGTCAAGCTCTCTAAGAGCAGTACAAATTTGCCTATAAATGCTTCGATCAAATTGTACCTACATAGTGTAGTATTAACATTTCAGTAGCTTTTATGATATATTTGTGATGCAAAATTCTGCATAAGAAAAGAAAATATGATAAATAATACTGTCTTACTGCCAAAGAGAACTATAGTACAGTGGTGTCCTGAACTTCTGAAAGCAATTATTTTTGGAACTAAGATGAGGACAGCAACTTTTTTTTTTTTAGCATACCAACAATCCTACAAAGTAGGTTAGGCTTAGAGATACTTACTCAAGACCCTTGTGATTCCTTTATAGCTGAGCAGGGTTTTATTCTGGATTTCCCACATGAAAGATCTCTATTTATCTGCCTATGCGTCTACTATATGTTCATTATGCGTTTGAACACCTCTTAAGATATTGCCACCAAAATTTGCATGATGATTCCTGAGATCAAGGAGCAAACATCTATATTTGAATACAATTGGATTCTATTTTGAACCAAGATGGCAGACTGAACCTTTCAAAACTGCACTGATTTTTTGATTTATTGGAATTCCACGTACAAGGCTGCTAGTTAATGAATAGTCATGCTAATTCTATGAAAACAGAAGTCCTCTTCAGACATTACTTGCGTGAAGAGGGGCAAACTGTTTTAGGGCGTAACTTCTGTAGCGGAGAGTCTGCTCTTTGAATGGAGGCATGCTTCCGTCTATGGAGCAGCACTCAGTGACAGAAATTGTGCCCCAATACATTCGGGATGGGGCTAAATGCACAACACTGCAGCCCCCTTTACTGTGCTTCTATTTTTCATGTGAGGAATGCCTGAATACTGCTGTAGTTAATTGTTGCCTATGGAAGAGAGGTTACTTCTGCTCTGAATACCCATGTGTTGGAGAAGTATTTATTGAACTTGGAAATTTGCAACACATTTAAATTACTAGCTAACCTAATAAAAGGCAGTTCTTCCGACTTTTTGTGCCTATTGGAAATTGCATAGAATTATCTATTGATGGCTGTTCCTGTGCAGATATTTTTTTAAAGGATGAATGAGGTACAGGAAGTGCTGTTCAATGAAGTGCAGGTTCCACTTATTTCAGTGGAACGTAAATCGCCCAATTTAGTATGACTGTCATGTTCTTTGAGAATAACTAAGACCTTTTTTAGAAGTTATGCCTTATATGTTGTGCAAATATATTGCTTCTAACATTTTCCTTTTCCATTAGTAATACTTATAGTCGTATCAGTCTGTACAGCAACTGGTGCCTGGAACTGGTTAATAGATCCTGAAACGCAGAAGGTGGGTAGTAGCATTCTCAAATGTCTTGCTACTGTGTTGCTTTCCTATTTAATCTATTTGAACTTGTGGCATAAATTCATGCATAATGCTATGCATATATTAACAGGTTTTATAGACTGCTGGAAAGTTCCCCATGGTATCCTATAGCCAAACCTAGACATCGTGTTTAGTGTCAGTTCAGTATTTCTATCCTTCAGGGTGGACTAGAACAATGTTTGTGTTACAACCTGGGATCTGGGATTGCATCATGATTTTTGGCTTTTTAGGTTATAGCTTAATCTAGTAGCTAGAATGTTCTTAAGATCATATCTATGTGTCTATTCTTTGGGACACTGCTAGCCTTCATAATTGCAAAGGTAGGAAGTTGGGACCTTTATGTCAGTCAGAGCTTATGAAGAGCCCTGCTGGATCAGACCAAAGATCTGCCTTGTCCAGCATCCTGTTTTCACAGTGGCGAATGAGAGGGAAATCAAATCTGTTACTTTATATATTAATTTCTAAATTAAGGTAATAATTTAATCCCCCCTTATATTAGTGTTAAAATTAGTAACTTGTTTGCCCCTCATTCTCGACTGTACAATATTCTTCTTTTAAAATTAATTGTATTAATTTCAAGCTAATCGTGTATTTACAAAGTGTTGTTTGGTTTTCTCCTAGGTTTCTTTCTTCACATCTCTATGGAATCATCCATTCTTCACAGTTAGCTGTATTACTCTTATAGGTTTGTTTTTTGCTGGAATACATAAAAGAGTGGTGGCACCCTCAATGTATCCTTTATTCAGTACCTGGCATATATTTAACCATGATCACACTGGCAATAATTTCAACTGAAGAAACTTTTAGCTACTGTTCTATTCTCTCTGAGAACAGAGAGAGTTTGAACACTTTTCTTGAACGGGGAGTATGGACCTAAGCTCCTGTACTCCCTTCTTTGTGGTGACATGTGAATAAGATCATCTCTCAGGGTGGCGCTTTCCACAACATTGTGTGTGACCCTACAGCCACTCTGCAAAACGACTCTATGGTAATTGTTCCCAGGATATAGCTGGTGTGCAAAGATAGCCACAGAACTTTGCTACCTATTACTTTACAGATAAAAAAAATACAGAGAGCATACAACTTGGGTGGGAAACCACCACCCAAGGGCTGAATGCAGCCCGAGACCTCCCCATCTGACCTTCAGTGCCTCTTCTCTCTAGTGCAATCACTTTGCTTTGCTTTGCCCTGACTCTAGAGACTGGTATGTTTCTTTGATGTTTTCTGTTCAGCATAGCAGCGCGATGTCGAACAGTCCTGGCAGAATACAACATGTCCTGTGATGATGTAAGTGGCTTTGGTTTCCCTGGCTGAATGTGTCTCCTCCCCTAATAATCTTCCAATACACATTGTCTTACAGCCTCTATTGTCTTTAAGTTCCCAGTTTACTCTATGTGCTTCTAGTTTCTTCCTCCCATCAGTGGACTCGAGGTGGTCTATTCTGCTTGGGACTAAGACATTAAGGATCTTTTTGCCCTATATCCTTCTATAAGAAGTGGCCTAAATATTCCTTATAATGTTGCTAGTAGACAAACCTGAGTGGCCTCCTTATCTGACATGAAATCCTTAAATTATTAAGAAATGAAAGATCAATCAGGGTGAATATTGTGCTATCTTTGGTCTGTAGCATGAAAAAAAATCTATAAATTTTGTAGATTCATTGCACAGGGGACTGGTAACCTATGATTGTAGTTTGCATATAAAAAAGAAAAGAATTGTTCTAATAACTAATCAATTAGATTCATAATCCTTGCAAACAAACTCTGTTCTCAGTTTCCACTCTTTAAGCTAGATCAGCCTTTGTTAACTTGGCTCTCTCCAGATGGCCATGCTGACAGGGCTGATGGGAGTTGTAGTTCAAAACATCTGGACAGCAAGTTGGCGTAGGCTTAGCAAGACGACGGAGAAGTAATCCCAACATAGCAGGAGTTTCTGTAATGTGAAAGTGATTTCTTTCTTCCCCAGACTGGAAAACTAATATTGAAACCCCGGCTTCACGTCCAGTAACCCATCATCTCCCTTCAACTCTACTTGCTGCTGTGGAAATGTAAGAAAAGAACTTTGTTTGAGAGAGTGAGGCCAAATAGGATCGTGGGGTGTTGAGTTGACAGCAAAAGCGTGAAAACATCTGGTTTATTTATTCATAATTTCCTTGCGTTTTCTTGTCTGTTTTATGCTTTCAGTTCCTTCTCTGGCAGCAGTACGCTGTACCCTTCCAAATGCTGGAGGACTCTGACTCCCATCAGCCCCAGCAAACAGAGTTGTGGGTAAGGGATAATGGGAGGTGTAGTCCAATAGCATCTGGAGGGACACAGGTTCTCCAACCCTGCCACATAGTATTAGTATGTCTCTGGGGTTTCATCTTCAGCAAGGTGGGAGCCTCTATTTAGAAAAGGACTCAATGGGTTTTATGATGTGCAAATCACTGTAAATAGAAAATGGAATCAGTATTTGAAGAGATACTTAAACCTGCCATTCACACAGCGTTTTACCATTACATTTGTTCATTAGTCATGGCTATCTCCCTCCCCATCCAATGCTGCATTTTATATATAAAAATTCTTCTGGCAGAATTCTTCTTGGTGCGTATTACTTTGAATTTTGTCACAAAAGCTCCTGTTCTTCAGTTCCTTGCATTAGCAGTAGCCTATTTTCAGCAAATTCTATGTTTAGGCTTTTAATATTATAAAACCTCTGTGTGTTTGGGACATACAGTAATGATGTATTGTACGTGAAATTTACACTGTGGTAGTTTTGCCACGAAACTAGTATTGCTCAACTTCAGATTACTTGATAAAAAGAAAGTGCCACAAATGTAACAAAGCTCAAGGTAGATTCAGACTTTCCTTTGGGCCCAGTCTGGCATAATGCTGCCTGATTCCTTAAGCATCATTAGGCAACCTGCAGACCTGTGTGTGCTTTTCCCTCTCACGTGAAACTTCTTTTCAGTTTCTGAGCTAGCGAAAGTTACTGCTTCCTTGGTGCCAGCGTTTTTGCTAACCACATTTGGTGCCAAGCCAGTTTTCAAGCCTGCTTCAAATCACTGCTGCAAACTGTGGTTTGACATTAGCTAAGGTTGGCAGAAATGTTAGCATAATGCATTAATTCACTGTTCAGTGGAGCATAAGCTGCATTATTGATATTGCAAGAGAGGGTTAGATGCCCGGAGGAGGAGGAGTATGTGAAGCTGTGGCACGCTATCTGATTATATGAGCAGGCAGCATGACACTTAATGCAGGACCATCTATTTCCCTCCCTTTGCCCAGTTGGATCATCCTAATCAGGCATGACAAATGCATAGTAGCCACTGAGTCAAATTCTCTATCCTTAAATGCCCGTGGAACTTGGTGGATAGGGGATGGCAATTGAAATAGCTTTGTGAAGAGGCAAAATCAGCCATCTGAATCTACCTTTAGTACAGAAAAGTGTTAAAACTTAAAAGTGGCTGTTACACATAGTATGACTTTGAAATACTGACACAAAGCAATTTAATTTTAAATCCTTCCTGTGCCTTTTTACAAGACCTGTTTCAAGCTATTTTAAGAAGAGTATAAAACTTTAAGAGCACAAAGCAACTGGCAGTGTAGGAAATGCTGCACCTCAAGGAAGATTTTGTACATACAGGAAACCAAAACTACACTTGTGTCAATGTTTAATTCTCCTTTGAATGCTGCAATTAAATCCTGTGCTCTTGAAGTCTACTCTGCATTTCTTGCTCCACCTGTGTTTTTAAGTGCTGTAAATTTTTGTAGGAAATGTGTACAAAATAAACATTTTATTTATAATGATATGTTTGCTGGCTTTTGTATTTGAAATTGCAAGTATATAAATGTTAGGAGTGCTGAAATCTATTAATTTCACATTTAATGCATCTCATGTTACCAACTTTTGAAAATTCAGTTTTTTAAAAAACTGCTTCAGATATATAGGGTAGGTCTGCTTCTGCAATTCTGCATCTACAGGACAGGTGTGGAATTTCATACAGTACTGTAGTTGTATTCCTGCAAAATTTCAGACAAGATCCAGAACAGCCATGACAGTCTTTAGCAGTCTGGGGCAACGTAGAGATGGATCACTTAATTGGATGAGAACTTTATCTAAATATAGTCATATGAGTTTTGTCATTAATGGTATTCAGTAATATCTTGGGCTTATTAGAACAAGTATTTGGTTCTAAATGCTGACCCACTGACATAACAAGTAAGAGAACAAACCAGAAAGTCTTCCATTAACCATAGTTTCCCGTGGCTTCTGAAACATGAAACTCTGGCTAAGGGGTTCAGAACAAGCCACTGTGGTTTGAAGTTGGTTTAATGTCTTGTCTTGTTCTGAAGCCATTACTAAGCAGTTTCCCAGTTTGGTAAGCTATAAATGTTAAGGGAAAACTTTCTGGTTTGTTTGCCATGCATGCAACCCCTTCATACAAGAAAACAATCACCTAAATTGGCAGTTATTAGATGCTTTGATACTGAAGCAACTAAAGGAGGACTTGATGCTTAGTATTACAGTACTGAAAATCTTTTTAATATCTAAATTACAGATCATGTGAAGATGTAAGACCTTTGAACATTGCATAAATCTCAATTTTTGTTTTTCTAGATCATGATAGGTTCTGTTTTTATTTAGTTTTAAGTCTATACAGTCTATATTTGGGTTCATGTTGCCACCAGCTTGATTCCAAAAAATCTGCAGTCTGGCTTTCCTAAGTTGCAGAAACTTTCAAGCTGCAGAAATCCAAACTATGGCCTCAACAACTCCCCCCCCCCCAATTGCTTAGGACAGTCAGTATGAGTCTAAGGGACCCCCCTGGTTTAATTACTCAGCTTGACCACAGTAGTTCAGATATTGGTAACTTCAATATTTGATTGGGGCTTCCCTTGTACTTGATCTGGAAATGGTACTTAATGTAGAATGCTGCAACACAATTGCTGATGGGTGAGACCCTATCAATCATTTAGGATATCAGCACCTACTCTTTGGAACTCCCTGTCTGTTGACATCAGACAGAAGCCTTCGCTGTACTCTTCGGCACCTGCTTAAAACATTTTTGTTTATGCAAGCCTATCCAGAAATGTAGAATGCTAACATCCATTTAATCTTTTCATGCTTACTGTTGATTTTTGAACGTTTTTAAATAGCTGTTTTTAATAGTCTTTTGTTGGTAATTTTACTGTTTTGATTTTATCTTTCACAAACCTCATAGAGGTTTTATTACAATCAAACACCACATAAGTATTGTGAAATAATAAATAAAATAAACTTCTGAAATCTTGGGAGGGGGGAATGTAACATTTGATGTATTAGTACCAAAATATTAGCTTTACAAAGTGTTTATTCTTATTTGAATTTTACGGCTGTTATGATATAATGATCTTCATCAGAATCAGGCCCATGCAACCCCAGGGGCTAGTCTGGGCATGTCTAATTTTCCGTAAGCATGTAAATGAACACTCCCCTTCCCCTTCTGGATAACTGAAACCGCCAGTCTTCCCCAGCCTTTGCTGCAGTCTTACATTTTGAACCAAGACAATGGAAGAGGAAACTTCACAGCAGGGAATATGTGGGAAAGATTCTCATCAAGACAAATATACTGGAGAACTTGGGGTATCATTTCTCCTCCTTCTGCGCAACAAAGGAATTTCCTGACAATTCCATCGATTTTTCCAAGACTGACACTGGCGGATCACCTAATATGTGGTATAAGAGACCGTTCATTTTCTAATTATTTTCTGTGGGGAGTAGCTTGCATTTATTATTTAAGTGTTCGCTTTGCCGTACTGCATAAATAGAAACTAATGCTTCAGTCCTGGCCTCGATTTCCTAGGAGTAAGTCCCAGTGAACTTGCTTCCGAGGAAATGTGCATAGCACTGTGCTGTAAGATATGCTTGAGGGGAACACGCGTTGTTTCACGGGCTTCTAAAACCTTAATAACGCGAATGTTTTTATTCAGTTTTAAGCCTATGCAGCAGTGTTCTGCATTTGGGTTCATGTTGCCACCAGCTTCGTTCTGAAAAACTTTGCAGTCTGGCTTTCCTAAGTTGCAAAAATTTTCAAGCTGCGGAAAGCTAAACCATGGCTGCTGTCCACAAACCTCTCTTTTTTCTTTCCATTGCTTAGGACAGTCAGTATGAGTCTTAAGTTTTTAATATGTGACATTTTAATGTATTTTTAATCTTTGTTGGAAGCCGCCCAGAGTGGCTGGGGAGACCCAGCCAGATGGACGGGGTACAAATAATAAATTATTATTATATTATTATAAGAAGGCAGTGGTTTTCAACCAATGTGCTGGGGCACCCCGCAGTGCCTTGAATGATGGTCAAGGGTGCCGTTTGGCAACACTAGCCTCTGTCCCTCTTTCCTTCCCCTCACATCTCTGAAGCCCTCTCACATCTCTGCCTCGCAAAGGCTTGCACAGCAGCTCCCCAAGTGAATGGTGCCTCTAGGGCTGACCAGAGGGTGCTTCCCAGGCCCTTGTGGGGCAGTGGGAGGAGGCACCTCTCTGGGGTAGGGTGGGCCCTGGGGTGCCTTCCAACTTTGCCATTCTAGGATCCTGTGATTAAGGCGCCAGGCGAAAACGCTTCTCTTCAACCAGGCATTAAGCTCAGGATTATTGCTTTGGTTTTTGTTATGTATTTTGTGTTCTCGTTTTTATGTTGTGAACAGCCCTGCGATCTTCAGGCGAAGGACAGTATACAAACTTAATTATTAAAGTAATTAAGTAATAGTAGTAACAAATAATAATAATAATAATAATAATAATAATAATAATGCCACCTTGAAGTGTGACATAATATTCCAAGACCCCTGAAATGATTACGTAGAAGCGGCTGGTGCTATCTATTTGCAAGTCCGTGCAATCAGTACAGTACTTACTTGGGAGCAAGCCCCCTCAACTCCAACCAGCGTGCTGCGGAGTTAAGCACACAGCTGGATGAGCTGGCGGAAAAGGCTTTTCCCAGCTTATTTTAGCTGAGATGCTTCTCCCTCCGTCTCCCAGCTGCTTCTGGCTGCAGCCCGGCCCCCAGTGCAAGCGCGTCCGGGGCGGACGTTTCCCGGGGAAGCAGCAGCAGCGGCGCCTGCGCCGAAGCCGCACACGTGGGGGTGAAGGCCAGGCCAACACGCCCCGGTTCCTCTCCTCGCTTTCCTTGCCGTGGAAGCGTCCAGGGTTTGCAAAGATCATGGGCAAAAGCAAGACCAAGCGGTTCCGCCACGAGCCGTTTTCTCCAGCGGGGACCCTGAGCGTGCAAGACGGGGAGGCCGGAGCAGGATCCCCGGCCGCGGAGTTGCTGGAAAAAGTAAGCGCGGGGCGGGGAGGGAGGAGGGAGAAACCGGATTCCGCCTCCTTCCCTCTCCGAGCCCGAGAGCGAAAGCAAACCGCCTGCATGCATAATCGCCCGCCAAGGGGTTTCAGCTCGGGTTGCCAACTTACCAGGAAGGACCCGACCTGGTCTCCTGCGCGCGCTCCAAGGGAGCCTGAATGGAGGTTGCTAACTGACCTGGCCTGCTCCCTCCCCCCTCCCGAGAAATCAGCGAGTGAAGCTTCTGATAAAGGGCGTGAAGCTGAAATGTGATCGCTTGCTCGTGCCCTATAAGAGAGCAAGCTCTTGATAAAGGCAGATACAGGGTTCAACTACGAACCACGAGGAACAAGACAGATCGGTCTTCCACCTACCTTTTCTTAGGGTGCTTGTTGTTACTGCAAAGAATAAAGTGCTTTATTCTGTTGTCTATGCTCTGGTAACCTCTAGGTTATGTTATGGTTGTTGTTTAGTTGTGTCTGACTCTTTGTGACCCCATGGACCAGAGCAGGCCAGGCACTCCTGTCTTCCACTGCCTCCCACAGTTTGGTCAAATTCATGTTAGGCTGTCCAACCATCTCGTCCTCTTTCGTCCCCTCAATCTTTCCTAGCACCAGGGTCTTTTACAGGGAGTCTTCTCATCTCATGAGGTTATATTACTGCAAATCATTATAGGTAGAGATGGTTCGGAAACTTCAGCTCATGTAGAATTCAACAGCCAGGTTGCTCACCAGAGCAAGATGGTTTGAGCATATAACACCAGTCCTGGCCCGACTGCACAGGCTGTCAATAAGTTTCCAGACCCGATTCAAATTGCTGATTTTGACCTATGAAGCCTTAAACGCCTCAGGGCTGCAATTCGTCAATGTCCACCTCTTCTCATGAACTGACCCAGACCCTGCGATCCTCATCTGAGGCCCTTCTTCATGTGCCTCCTCCATGATAGGTCTGGAGGGCAGCAACATGAGAACGGGCCTTTTTTGCTGTGGCTCCCCATTTGTGGAATGCTCTCTCCAGGGAGGCTCGCCTGGTGCCTTCATTACATATCCTTAGGCACCAGGCAAAAATATTTCTCTTCTCCCAGGCCTTTGGCTAATCAAATAATTCATGGCTTTTTAAACGCTCTGTGTGTGGGGTTATTGTTTTTGTTTGTCGCTATGGTGTGTATTTTTGAGCTTTTATATTGTAAACTGCCCTGGGCACCATGAATGAAGGGCAGTATAGAAAATAAATAAAATCTGTCGGTGTCTCCCACCCTGTGGTGTTCTAACCTCCCTCGTGTGTGCCTCTTTCTAGCTTCAACACCCCAGCGCTGACATGCGAGAATTTGCCTGTGCCAGCATCTCCAAACTCTTGCAGCAGAAACAAACAATCCCAGCTTTTCTGCAGAGGGATGTTGTCCGGTGTTTGGGTCCCATGCTGCTCGATAAGAGTTTGGCAGTTCGAGAGACAGCGGCAGGAGCTCTTCGGTGAGTTAGAAATGGTGGCAAGCTGGAAGAACAGACCACGAAGAAAGCAGTGTTTTAAAGCATGCTCAGGAGGGCATGTGGGTGGTGGGCTCTGAGAATTCATGAGCATCTGTTTCCCCCCCCACACACACACCCACACTTAAATGCATAAGACCATGTCTTGTTCAGTCACACCATAAAGCCATCCAGATGCTACAGAAGGCAACCAAATCAGGGAATGGAGATAATGAGCCTTTCCCTGCTGTTGTCCTCAGCACATGGTATTTTGAGATATACTATCCCTGAACGACGAGACTCCATTTAGTGATGGCTATTAGCAGTTGATGAATCTGTATAATCCTTTTCTTTTTTTTTTAGCCATCTAAGTGGTGATACATTTCATAGGTGAATTCCATGGTGTAAAGAGCACACCCCTTAGGTACATAGAAAACTGCCTTCTACTGAGTCAGACTGTTGGTCCATCTAGCTCAGTATTGCTTTCTCTGATTGGTCTGGTTATACCAATATGTCCCCCGGACAGAAACCATTGTAGCCTTTGGTAGATAAGAGTATTAGATCACAGCAGTTGTTGCTTTGAGGCAAATAGTCTCCATGCCCAGTGACAAGCACATAAGCCCATCCTTCCCCCATCTCGCTTCCCTTTTATATTCAATCTTGTTCCTTATCTTCCCCTGTTTATCATCATTCTGTTTCAAATATACAGGCTACGAGCTCTATAACTAAAAGAGTAGCATTCATGGATAAAGGGGAGGTGCAAGCAATGTAGGAGGAACCCCAAGGTTTTTGTAGAAGAGCAAAATAAACTTTTTGGGGGGAGAACCTCAGAAAAAACTTCCCAAAATGACCCAGTGAGACTGAGTGCAGTGTGGACAGAACACCAACAATATGGGGGGCAGGGATGTAATGGAGGGGCAGGTACCCTGAATAAACATTTGACACTGCAGTATTTTGTTGCAGATCCCACTTGCTTGATAGCAAGAACCAGATTTTCTGTTACTTTGCAGAGGCCCAAGAGACTAACAGCAGCAGCATAGTTTGCCGAAGTTTAATAGAATACTATTTTATATCTAAATGTTTTGTACCACTCAAGTGACAATGTACCCATCTGTTGTTCAAAACTTTTGGTTCTTGTTTTAGTTGAATTTTTTCTGATTATGTATTGTTGTTGCTACAGATGATGATGATAATAATAAACCTTAATCCGTTATAACTTATTTTAACAAGAATCTGAACCCAAAGTTTTTGGCTGTGTTACAGAAATCTCAGTGCTTGTGGAGGATTCGACGTCTGCGACGACATGGTCACTAAAGATATCATGACTCCTCTTGTAGCTTTGTTGAAAGAGGTATGTAGCCAGCATGGTGGTGAAAGAACTGAGCAGTGAGCCAGGAAGCTCCCATTTCAAATCCTACCTCCACCATCAACTCACTAGTCAGCCTTAGGCTGCTTTCATACGGCACTGACCAAACAGTGCTCATCTAGTCCAGCATCTGGTTTAGCACAGCGCGCGAGTGGGCAACTCAATTCGGGGGCGGCTCGGGGGCCGGTCAAATTACCTCTGCGGGCAGCTTCCAGCTCATGGGCCTTAGGTTGCTGACCCCTGGTTTAAAACAACTTAAAATCACAAAAATTGGATGGGTTCTAAAATTATATACACCATGTGCTATGATACTACTTTAAACAGTCAAGGCTTTCCCCAAAGGATTCTGGGAGCTGGAGTTTGTTACGGGTGCTGAGAGTTGTTAGGAGGCCCCTATTCCCCTCCCAGAGCTATATTTTCCAGGGTACCTCAGGAATGTGGTACTATAGTGCTTTTAAATGTGTGGTGTGAACATGGCTCTAATGCCTTCTTGCCACTAGGTGTTTGCTCTGATTTGTTCTGCTTTTACACCCCGCTTTTCATAACCCATCTTGCAATGCAGTGTCGAGCAGGACTTGAGGAGAGCAACGGCTCTCTGAAGGAAATCAAAGATACACACAAGAACTGTATGGAAGATATTGCCAACGAGGCTGTAAACCTCCTCTGGAATGTCTGGTGAGCGCCATCTTGAAATACTTGGTGTCGGAGCTGGGTCCAATTCTGACGGCCCCACTGGCCATGGTGGCTGCTGCTCACTGAGATTGGTGTGATGGAAAGCAAGGAGACCCACAGTAGCTAGAGCCAGAACCAGTGAGAGGCAGAGGCAGCTAATTCTAGTTTTGTATCCATCCTTGTCCCCTGCTGAGTACTACAAAGGCGCAACGCCAAGACCAAGGAGAAACTGTCAGGCATGGCCTTCCCCTGCACTCTTTGTAAATAAGAAGGCAGGTGGAAGGTTGGTTGGTGGGGTGCAGACTGCGCATGGTGGTTGAGCTATGGAACTCCCTCAGGAAGCAGTGATGGCCACCTACCTACATGGCTTTAAAAGAGGTCATGAGGTGAAGAGGGAGCGTACACACTGGTATTTCCTTGCAATGCTAAAATGTGGTTTAGCCTTACATTGCTTTCTTTGTTCCAGGATCAAAGAAACATATATTTTTTTTAAAATTAAGTTTTCAATGTGCTTGCCAAGCTGGTTTGCTAAAGATCATTTTGTGTCTTTGTTAGTGAATGTAACAGTACAGCGGTCTCTATATTCAACAAACAAGGTTGCTTGGATGTTGTGCTCCAGTATCTGAAGAGATTTCGCAAAAACGTGGACTTGGCTATCGCAGTGGGTGAGTAAAGGGACATGTTTATGGGAGGTTTTCAGCCACAGAGAGCCTCTGTCAGGTGTCTCTTGCAGATATGAAACTCTCTCAGGTCCACTGGTTCTGGGGTTTCTGGGCAAACACATCCTCCAGAGCCTCTCAGCAAGCTGGTACAGTGGTACCTCGGGTTACAAACACTTCGGATTACAGACTCTGCTAACCCAGAAATAGTACCTCGGGTTAAGAACTTTACCTCAGGATGAGAACAGAAATCGCACACCGGCGGCACAGCGGCTGCGGGAGGCCCCATTAGCTAAAGTGGTACCTCAGGTTAAGAACAGTTTGAGGTTAAGAATGGACCTCCAGAACGAATTAAGTTCTTAACCCAAGGTACCACTGTATTGAATTCCAGTTCCACAGGTAGAGCTGTGGTTGGCAGAAACCTGTTGCAACTGAAGAAACTCATACTGTTTTATTTCTTCTTTAGCAGCATTTGTATACTGCTTAATTGTTACAAACCTTTAAGCATTAGACATGAAATATAAAATACAACTATTAAAATTACTGATGGAACTCGAAAGGCAAAAACAAGTTAAGCTAATTCCCCCCAATATAAATAAAATCAACAGCTTAAAAATATACATTATGAAATAATATGGTATATTAAAATACATGTAAGTCTTACCTAAACAGACAAACAAACAAACAAAATATTTTAGGATGCTCCAGAAACAGTACAGAGAAAGCAGCTGCCTTATGTCATTGGGCAGGGAGTGTAGCTGCTGCCTCACTGAAGGATCAATTTCTTTACAGAATTCTTTGCAGAAAGAATGCTGTATGGCACTTGTAAAAGTGACAGCTCCACAGATTGAATTGGTTGAGTGGGCATATATGGGTAAGGTTATCTTGACAGATGTGTTTTAATGAGTGACATCTTGGAATTGCAGTCTCAGTTTAAATGCTTTCTTCTATCTCCACAGCATCATGTTTACAGGCTGTGACAGAAGATAATCCAGACCTGCTGTCGTCCTTTGATTCTTCTGCACACCAAGTTCTGGAAATGATCTTATTATCATCAGAGAAAGGCATGGAGGACATTCTTTTACGGACTCTGGTGGCAGGTAGGTTTCAACTGGGTAATGAGTACTGTGTTGTGGCAGTAGCGTAATGGGAAATTCAGAAGTGCAGGGTCCCTTCATGATAGTCACATCTGCTCTCCCTTCTCCTGAATGCCATTAAAGAGGAGGACTGCCTGATTTTCCCTGGGAGTTCCATAGCTGGGGTCCCACCACAAAGAAGGCCCTGTCTTGGAGCCATTCCTACCAATGTGATCACAAGCAGGGCCCCTCATCCCAGATTTCAGGTCATAAGGTATGGGTGGAGGCACTTTCAAGGATTTGGGTTCCAGTTCACCTAAGGGCAGATACAATATTTGTACCTCATCTTTATCTTTCCTGATCTGCATATTCATCAGAATGATGTGATAGCAGCTGTTCGTGGACTTGAGTGCCTTCTGGCAGGTGGGGAAATTGCAAGTGTTTTGGATATTCTCCAATGTGGGAACTCCCCGCATTAAGAAAATTAGAATGTCAGGGAGATAGCTAGCCTAGAACTCTTCTCCTGGGTGATTTTCTATATGCAAGGAGTTGTTTTTCATGGAGGAGCACTTGCACTTTATTTGCTCCGCAGATACTATAACCAGGGTTTATGGCTTCTATCTATGTTAATCTCTTTCTTGTTTAAGGTGTCACTTGGAATATAAGGAACACCCTGCCATCTGGTAGCCAGGCAAGCACCATGAATGCCATCCTGAAGATTTTCTCAGAGTGCTTAGCCATTGATGCTGGTGAGATGATTATTCAGATGAAGGAAGTGGAAGTGGAAAGGTTGAAAAGCTCAGCTGAACCAGAGGCTGAGGGAAATCTGGGCGATGGGGACATCTCAATACTTAATAACGATGAGGAGATGGAGGAAACTCCTAAAGGAGCCACCAAACAAGAAAGTGACATTTCAGATCTACTTCCGGTAAGTGTGGCTGATCTTAGCCCTAGATGTTGCAAGCCAGACTTTCTCTGATGGAAAAAAACACATACAAAACCAGTACTGTTTACACGATTTTGGGGGTGGGGGTGTTTCACTTTTCTAAAGGAACTGAGTGTAGGGTGAAGGGTGGTAAAAAAATTTTAAAGCATCATCAACCTCTGCCAATTTGGTGATTCTATTAAGTGCTTTTTTGGGGGTAATATTACATGCTTTGTGGGTAATATTTCTGAAATTTGTAAATTGTAATTATATAGCATTTTTATGTATCGTTTGTACACAGTTTGCTTTTCTGGTAGTTCTTTGTGTTCATTGTTGAAAGGTTTATTTATTCACATCACCTAAAATGTAAGATGATGGTGATTGGTAGTACAGTTTGCTGCTGAATGTGGGATTTGTATTGTGTTTCTTATATTGATTCTTTTTTTGGGGGGTAGAATTTGTAAACTGCTTAAGGATTTCTATTGAAATATGAAGGAGCACATAAAATAAATAAGTAAATCGGCCATACTGCCTGGGGCTGATGGGAGTTGTAATCCAACTGCATCTGGTAGGCCCCATGTTGGCTATGCTTGGAGGTAGGTAACCCAGTGCCAGATAGGGCCACTGTCTCTGTGACATATGAGTTGGTGGCACTGTGTTGCACTGGCATCGCTCCTTCCTATGGGTCCAGGTTCTAAGATTAGGGCCACATTCACACCATACATTTAAAGTGCCATGATACCACTTTAAACAGTCATGGCTTCCTCCAAATGGGAGATGTAGTTTGGTACGAGTGTTGAGAATTGTTGGGTGGCCTCTACTCCCTTTAAAGAGCTGCAATTCGTGAGTTGTTTAACAGTCAGTCCCTCTTCACAGGGAACTCTGGGAATTGTAGAACTGGGGTGGAAATGGGATGGGTCCCATTAAACTACAGCTCCCAGAATTCTTTGAAGGGAAGCCATGACTATTTAAAGTGGTATCATGACACTTTAAATGTGTGGTGTGGCCTCGCATTGAGGGAATTATGTGTCTACCCATGGCAGTCGTACTGTGGAGTCCTGCAGGACATTATTCTATCCTGAATGCTGAATGCTGTTATTTATATACACATACACAAAGCCACTAGAAGCAACCATCTGGCGATTTGAGGCTCTTATTTCTCCGTTACCTCTGAATCAGGCTGTTTTATTTGTTTTTATGCTAATTTTATTGGTTTTAGGTGGCATTTTTGTGCTAATGGATATTGTTTTTATACTGTACACAGCGTACACCATGCAGAGATTTATTAATTTTTTTACAGAAAGTTGTTTAGAAATGCCTTTAAATAAATAAAACAAATGGACAAATAGCATGACCTGGTATATCAAATACTTATTGTGTTATTTGCTTTGTAGGGCAGTAAGCAGGAGGTGAAGCAGGTGGCAGCTTTACTCTTAGCTCAGCAGACAGCCCTGGAAATCATTGTTAACATGTGCTGCAATGAAGGTATTTCTGTTGCCCTTTTGCTCAGGTGGTATCTGGGCTTCTGTTTCCTTCCTCTTGTAAAAAAACCCCAACAAAAACCCTCTCTCTCTGGCCCTGTCTGCACTATACATTTAAAGCAGTACCATGCCACTTTGAACAAATGATCCCGTTGAGATTTTTTTTAATGCCACAACTGCATGTTTTCAGACCCCTCCGATGACGAATGGGAAGAGTTATCCAGTAGCGATGAAAGCGACGCCTTTATGGACAACTACAACGAAGGTGGGAAGCTTCTGTCACCCCTGTGCCTTTCGGCTGAGCTGCACACAGCACTTCGGAACCACCTTGTTCCCAAGAAGGTAGAGTCCTCCTCTTCCCTCCCCACCCCACCTGTGTGCCAGGGTCCAGATGATCACGTGACCAGTTAAGTTCTGTGGAATTGCATTTCTGGAAAAGTGCTTTTGTGAAACTGGGATGTGGAGTTGTGGTTCACTTTTCATAGAAAGAAGTCTACCTATGTATCTTTTGGTAAAGTAGGTATTAGGAAGACAAAATCCCTTTTGGGGTGGGACTTCCCGCCTCCAGAAAAAGAAAACCCAATGGTGGCTGCAAAATATTGGCTGGCTGTTGGAGGGGAAATGCAAGGAAGTATCCTTCACTGGAGGCAAGGAAGTATTCTAGATTGGAGGTTTTCTGCTGTTCCAGAGAGTAATGCCCAGACCAAAGAATTTGAATTACAAGGAAGGAGATTCTGACTAAACATGAGGAAGAACTTTCTGGTGGTAAAACTCACCTTCATTCGTGTACTTTTCACTGGAGGTTTTTAAGCAGAGGTTTAAGCAGACTAGATGACAGTTGGGGTATCTTCCAACTACAATTATATGATTGTAGTCCATCATCTTGTTCACACAGTGGCCAACCAGATACCTATGGGAAACCTACAAACAGGATATGAGTACAACAGCACTCTCTCCTCTGGTGGTTTCCAGCAACTGGTGTTCAGAAGCATTACTGCTTCCATCTGTAGAGGCAGAGCATAGCCTTTTCCTCCATGAATTTGCCTTTTAGAGCTATCAAAATTGGTAGCCATTACTGCTTCCTGCAGGTATTCCGTTGTTTAACTATGTGCTGTGCAAAAAAGAACTTTCTTTTACCTGTCCTGAATGTTCTTTCCTGAAGTCAAGGATGCTAACATAACTGTTGTGAAGATTATCAAGGCTTTGTGCAGTAAAGCACTGAAATTCTGCGTCAAAGCAAGAAATGCTCAATTCCACAACCTGTATGAATTGCAAATTTTGCAAAGCAAGAAAAATTGCATATTTTGCATAATTTATCCTGCCATTAAAACTGTTGCCCTTGCACTTCTTTGCAGCCATAAGGACTGGAAACATATTTTGTTTTTTAAGGAAAGCTGGTGTTCTTAGGAATTTGAATTTTGTACTTGGTGGTGGTGAAGCATAACAGCCTTTTTCTTTTCCTAGATACTTGAAAAAACTGGGTTTCCCAACAGTGTTGCTGTTGAAGTCTGCATGCGCAGTCCAGCTTGGAAGCCACTTATTAAAAAGTAGGAGTTAATTCACTTTTGTTATGTTTCCAATCATATTATTAGGAAAGCAATGTGTTTCCTCATTTGTGGGGTTTCCAATAGGATCCAGACTCACTGCTATTGAAAAAAAGAACTGGGACTAGACGGGGATTTTTTCTTTTCCATTAAGACAAGAGCACTTTTGTTATTTAAGAACTGTCACTTGAACATCTGAGCACTTGCCTATTTCATGGTCGTCACTTTATATATATATAAACAGTCTATTTCAGTGACCTGTATTGCTGCACTTCAGTTATTTTTTCCTCTCCCCCCCCCCCCAACCCTTTGAAAACACTTGAGGTGGTTTTTTTTGGGTGGGGGGAGATTCTTGAAATTTATAAAAAGCATTTATGTATGACTTAATTATTCAGTTTTCTATGTAGGGTACATAAAAACAATCCACAAAAAGGGGACTGAAAATTTATCACAAAACTAAGCACTACTTTAGCATGCCTGCTGGAACAAGAAAGTCATAGTTACGTTCAGCAAGAAAGTTCAGCAAGAAAGGTGCCTGTATAATCTCAATTGGGATGGAGTTCCACAGGCTTGGTTCCACTGCACAGAATGCAGGACATTGGCAATATATAAGGGGCTGCTCTGTTGTTCATTTCTTATTTGCACTGTCTCACCCTTTCCTACTTTAAACACATCCCTTTAAGCATGCCCACATTTCAGTGGAGGCTGGGGTTGGACACCCTTTCTCCCGTCTGTTCTGAATAGAGGAGGGGTTCCCAGAGCCCCCTGTGATTGAGTACAGCATTGTCCCTGAAAGGACAGGCATGTCTCTCTCTTTTTCTTCCATTTTAGATGTGGCAGCCATTATGCCATACCTCAATGGCAGCCATTTTGTGTTAGAACATGGCTCCCCCCGGCAACCATTTTGTCGTTTCCCATATCTCCACAGGAACCATTTTGTGGCTAACACCCACAAAATTCCACTGGCTCAAAAAGGCTGGCAATCCATGATGGAGCACATAGCCGTATGACCCCTAGGAAAATGGGGGTTGGAAGATCCATTCTTTTGATTGGGGGTTGTACTGTTGGTGTTCCTCTTCTCTGCTTTACGGCTCTTGATTAGGGGCTGTGCTGAATGTTCCATTTTCTTACAGGTTGAACATGGTCCAGTATAGAGCCCTGACCTGTCTCCACAGCATTTTGTTGGTGTCTGATGTGGAATGTCTTGGGGGTGCTTCAGTCCTTCAGTCACTCTCCCAGCACCTGTCCCAGTTAATATTTTCTCAGCCAGGTGTGTTTCATGTGCTACGGTCATGGCTACCTCAGCAAATCTCTGCCCTTTCCCTTCATATTTCTCTCCTTTTGCTTCTCCTTCCCCCACCCCACATCCCACTGCTGTTCACAGTTGCTACCAGCATCCCACTTTTATTGTATTTCCGTACATCGTGCTGGTTTACACATGGGCAGTATGGGGTTTTTTAAATTTATTTACAGCAGGGTTTCTCAAACTGTGGTCTGTGAAGCTTCATTCTAGCAGTCCATGATGTATCTGTGAAGAACACTTAAAACTGGAATTCAAATGGCCATACAATAAAATGAATATGAGAAGTGAAAGAAGCAAGAAAAGTACAATTAAGAATGATAGACACACACCCTAAAAACAGCATAACACAGTAGGCAAACAATTCTGGAGGAAAACCGAGAGCGAGGACATACTGGATGGCAGCCAGATCAGAGTCCTGTTGAAGTCTGGACACTATCAAGGAGGAAGCCACACAGATGTCCTGGGGCAGGGAGTTACGCAGCCTGGGGACAACAGAACAGAAGAAGACCCCTACAGGAGAAGTCCAAAGGCCCAACTCTTGTTTCCCACAGTGGGAATCTCTCTTACTGACGTTCTCCATCAACACCCATATTTGAGGTGTTCTAAGCCTCCTGTGCCTGGCGTTCTCTGGTCCATGGGGTCACGAAGAGTCGGACATGACTAAACGACTAAACAACAACAACAACAAAACCTCCTTATTTAAACTTGTGGAGCATAAACTTAAAAAACTAGCTGACTGCCTTAGAGCACCACAAACCCAGCTGAAAGTCTTTTATCAATGAATCATTGATAACTATAGCCAATGTTGATTAGGCATAGTTTCTTGAAGACCTTGTCAAATGGTTGTCCTTTTGCCAAGAGCTTTTGCCTAGAGCTGGTTAATTTGGGGACGAGATTGCGATGAGGTGGGGATGGCAAAAGTGTGTAGACAAATGCTGAACCTCTGTAATGTGGGGCGCTACTCGAAAGAATTAAAGAGTGTTGAGAATCACCAACATTTCCCCAGATACCATATGTGTTTATCTCAACGAAATTTGCCTCCATGTAAGCGTGTGTAACTTCTTGGGTTTCAAGCCCTGAACAACTTCATTGGGATTTTTTCCTTTTGTGCAGAATTTTCAAAGGAAATTGAATTCCTGGAAGCTGTAACCAGCGCCTTGCGAGCCCTTTTGCAAACGTTGGCGTCTAATAATATATCTCAGGTGAGACTGCTTTTTTCCCAGGGGTGGAGGTGCCAGAAGGGGGATGAACTGAGAAAACTGGGTGAAGGAGAAGTATGGAAAGGCTGTTCTCCTAACGTGCAGCCAGTGTCTCCAAACATGTACAGAGTGCTTTTTTTGTCTATATCCATTGCTTCTGTGCAACCTGTTTGTAAGTAGCTTGAGGTGCTAGCCCTCCACTTTTATATGTTTGATCCCTTAAACACTTGAATTAAAAAATGTTCTTTGACATTTGCTTTTAAACAACTTGGATGCTGAGTGTTTTATCTCTTCCCCTCACCAGTCCCAATTTTTATTCTTTTAAACAGAGCATGTCTCCTGAGCAGCTGATGACTTTGTGCGAAGCCGGTATTCAGAATACCAATGTTAGTGTCCGAGTAAACGTGGTTAGCATTCTAGGAATTGCTGGCAGTGTGCTGGCCAAGGTGGAAGACACAGCAGAAACACTAAAGGTAAAACTTCTGTATGGAAATACCTATCTCTCACTTCTGGCAATGACATTACTGCTTGTAAGATCTGTAGTGATTTTTGGGGTACCTGTTTCTGTGTCATTTCAGATGATTGGGAAATTCCTCCTTGACGTTGCAACGAAGGATCCTTCCCTTGTGGTGGTGGGGGAAGCTCTGGATGCCCTCTTTGATGTGTTCGCTGACGGTAAAGAAGCCGAAAAGGCAGGAGAGCAAATAAAGTTGTTATATTCACTTAAGGAATTCCAGCCAGTTTTCAAATCGCGGGTAAGCCTATTTTATTCACTGTGAGAGGGAAGTACTTGAAACACTAATAGGGTTTGTGACTTCACTAATGCCACCAGTTGGGAAAACTTGTCTTTACGGCAGTTGCATCCAAGATTCATGTTGAATACCTAAAAAAAAATAATCCTTGTTGAGGGGAAAAAATGAGAGAGCAAGTTTCTAGTCTTCATTGGTTCAATAATATCTCTCCAAAGATGGAGGCAAGTCAATGTTGTGAAGGGGATAGAAGTGTTAGAATGCTAGCGGTGAGAAAGGAAGGTGTTTGGTTTCCCCCCTTCTCTTTTTGTTGAGCCCCATCTGTCGTCATAGACCTGACCCAGCTCCTTGTCGGCATCTCATGAGAGCCGTTCTTCGGGTCTGTCCTTCTTCAGTGTCATGTTGCTCTTAAGACAAACTTGCCTAGTTTTGCTCAGATAATCAGTGTGTGCTTCTTTCACAGCTGAACAGAGGTTATTGAAGATGACCAGGTGGTTTTTATTAGGTCAGGCCAGTGCTAGCTGTTTGGAATCTCGGAGAATTTGGCTTTTTGTGAGGATTGAATTTTAGGTTTTGAGGGGTTAATGCAAAGGCATCGTCTGAGAAATAATTGCAGTGCTGTACCTGCCAGCCCCAGAGAACATGTTGCTCTGGAACACAAGGAAGGAGCTTGTCTGCCAGCCTGGGAGACAGATGCTGCTTAGTCATTTCCTAGTTTGCCGAGTCAAAGTGTACTAGTGTGGGTTCTCCAAGGAGGAGAAAGGACTAAGGGGTTGAGTGCGCACCTATGTGTTCATCACTGAGGCGGGGAGAGTCGCTTCTGAATACTAGTTGCTGGGAGCAACAGGAGGGGAAAGTATTCTTGTGCTCGGGTCCTGCTGGCAAGTTATCCTTAGGCATCTGGGTGGCCATTGTGAGAACAGAACTCTGGACCAGATGAGCCATTGGCCTGATCCAGCAGGTGGTTCTTATGTTCTTAAGGTCAAGTAAAGACTTGCGCATGTGTGAATGAGCTAGCACACATCATCCAGCACTTCCAGACCTTTCCTATCAATCGACACCGGCCTAATCAGTGGTGGGAGTTCACACATTCAGTTCACATCTAAACCATCTATTCAAAGCAGCAAACCATCAGCCCCCACAAAGATTCCTGGAAACTGTAACTTGTTTAAGAGTATGGAGAGTTGCTAGGAGACCTTGAACAAACTACAGTTCCCAGGGTTCTTTGAGGGAACCATGACTGTTTAAAGTGGTATAAGAGTGGCTTTTGAATGGATGGTGTGGTTGTGGCCTTGGTTGCAAGTTATCCATGACAAAAGTAGCAAGCAAGCCCTAGGATCAGCACACGACAGCTGTTGAGGCCTCAGCATCCCTGTAGGCGCAACTCTGGTGCCTGTCCTGAGCCCTTCTTGAAACAGAAACAAAAACCCACCCACAATCAGCTACTGTAATCAGCAGTGACCAGCTTGGTTTAAAAGCTGTCGTTTTAATTTCCCATAATGCCTACACTAGGGCATTATGGGAAAATTTTAAAAGGCGACTTTCAGCTGCCCAGTGCTGTCTGTTGCTGATGACATCAGATGATTCCACTAAGACTCACCTACACAGAAGAGCTCCATTGATTAGGAGGGGACCCAACAGAGGGCCTTCTACTATGGGCCCCCTCAAACCTGGAGCTGGTCCTGATATTTGAGCATTGTACATATGTGAGTCTGCCGCTTGGGTTGTAGCCCCCTAAGAGGTACTGAGATTAGACCAACTTCAACTAATGAAAGTAAATCATGTGTGTTAACTTCAGTAGGTCTCCGCTGAGTAGGACTAGCATTGGATACCACCTAAAGTGTTGAATTATCAGAGGGAGGGAGTGCTCACCAGGATTATGATTATTATTTATTCCATGGTTTTATAGCCCACCTTGATCACTGAGATCATCTGCAGGGAGCACTGTTGGACATTCCCTGTGTTGGTGAGGCTCATTTGACCGTAACAAGAAACCAAGCCTTTAGTGCAGAGCTTACTAAATTGTGTGTCGCGACATGTTAGTGTGTTGGCGCGTCACACAAATGCTCCCTGTGCTCCTCCCGGGGCTAGAAAAGGGTTGATTTAACCTCTGGTTTGCTAATAAAACCGAATTACTGCGTTGTGAAATGATACACGTCTAAAAAGTGTATCACCAACGTGGAAAGTTTGGAAAGCTCTGCTTTAGTGTCCTCAGCCCAGTCCTGTGGAACACTTTGTCACTAGAGATTCAGCAGACACCTTCTCTTCCGACTTCTAAATGCCTGCTGGAAACATTTCTGTTCTGTCGGATTTATACAGGCAATTGAGAATACATCTTTCCATAATAGCTTTTTTCTGATTTTTAACTTTTTACTGTATGGTTCTATGTATAATTGTTGTAAACTGCTCCAATTTTTTATGAATAGCGGAATAGAAATATTTTTAATAAATAACTAAATCCCTGTTGGTGGAGCACTGCCCATTTTAAGCTTGTGACCCTTAAACTACTATGATATCTGAGTGAGTGAAGATAATTTAGTTATTCTTGCCATCCACTCCAACTTGTTACCTTGGGCAAGAGACATCAATGCCCTAGTTTTGAAAGGACTGCATACAGCATCTCCTTTTGCAGAGGAGGACTGTGGGTTTTTGTTTGTTTGTTTGCTTGTTTGTTTTTGGATGGTTTAGGATTCCTCTCTTGTAGAATTTCAGCATAATACATCTGTCTTTTTTCCCCCTTTTGAATTGCAGATGCGGAAAGAAGGGAAAGGACAGTACAGCTCAGATCAATTATGTGTGCTTGACAATGTGAAACTGAACTTAAGAAGATTCATTGCCTATCAAGAGAAATTGGAGAGAAAATAATAATTTTTGAATAGAAAAAAAAGACTGTAAAGCTATATTTTTATTATTGTTTGTTAAATACTTTAGCTTGGGATTTTTCTATAGCACCTTGCAGTGATTGGTGGCAGGAGAGTTAAGAAATTGTGGAGTTATGGAGCTGTTAAAACTGGATTCAGCATCCGTAAGTGCCGCATCATTTGATTTTGATTCAGTGTTGACAGTAGCCAGAATGTGCCCTTAAATACTGGTAAAAAGTATATGTCACCCATCAGTTTCTCAAGAACCAGCATCAGATTTTAGGAGTAAGCTCTGCTGAAGGCCTAATGTAATATTCCTAGTCTTCCAGCCATCATTAGAAGATTGGGAAGATCTTGCTTTCCTTCCACTCTCCCTATTTCATCACATGGCATTCCTCCCTGCCCCACTTTTCAGAGATAATTGGAGGGTAGTGTTGGGCCATGGTTAGCTCAAACCGGAGTTTGCACACCAACTTCTAACCATGGCTGCCAGCTCTGATTTGATATAATCATGGTTAATGTTAACATTGGTGCAGACATTAAAAGGGAAGTGAGGGAGCATGCGCAAGCCTGTGGAGTACTCCCACTCTCTTAACCATGGTTAAAAAATCTAGACTATTACATTGGTACTGGCTTGAAATCTCTGGATTTTATTTTCATTGTGTGGAAATATACATGCGTGCCATGTACAAAAGCATTGTTCTGCAAAGGAAATGTGAATTTAATTTATGTTGGAAGACTATTAAAAAGGTATGCTTTTATAGACTGCTCTGAGGGTATAATTCCCTGAAAAACCAATATTTGCTTTTAAGTTGATCTACTTTAATACACTTAATATTCTTGTGGATTAGACCCAAGTGGCTTTAGCCTAGGGGTGGCTTTGTGCCAACTACATATTAGCTAACTGCACTGCAAAAACATACCAAGATTCTTTCAACCTGTAATATACTCTTTGCCATATGTATCAGGCTCAGACTAGCAGGTGGGGGAGCCCTCCCTAAGTACCAGTTTTGATCCTATAGGTGCCAGCTGTACGCAAGGTTGGAAAAATATTTCCAGCATCTCCTTTTCTAGGCAGCGCCTTGCTTGGGATTTTTCCAGCCTGGGCTATATAAATGATAGATTGCTACCGACTGCTACTGTTGAGCAGCTACAACAGGTGTGACTGTTGTCACTCTGCAAAGTCACCCACACCTGTCACCTTGAAATGTGTTTGCTGAACAGTTGGGAAAATATAGATAGCGCAAAACCAGCTCGAGATTTCCTTCGAGTCGATTAAGTGGATTGAAAGCAGGCATTAACAGAAAGCAGCAGGTTAGCCATGTTGAGCAATAGAGTCGTGCGGCACCTTTTGTTACCATAAATATGTGTATGTAGAATGTCGGCTTTCGTAGGCAAGTGACTACTTCCAGCAGCATCAGATGAAAAAGGGTATTTCCTTCAGAAGCTCATACAACAATATATTAGCTGGAGTATAATTCTGGCCTCCGTTTGTGGACGGGAGGCCATGGAAGCTCCAGGAAAGAGAATACTGTATGCTGTGCTGGCATTCTTCCTGCCTTACCCAGCTCACAGGGTGTCCAGCTTTAAAGCTGCCTCTTCTACCAAGGCATCAACTAGCACAGGTCTCATTCTGTGACGCAGTTCTGCTGGCTCCTGACAGGTGTGCAGCATGCATGTATGAACATCCGAAGAGCCCTGCTGGGTCAGACCAAAGGCCCATCTGCTCCAGAATCCTGTTCCTACAATGTCCAACGAGGTTCCGTGGGGATGTCTGCAAGCAGGATGCCACATGTGGTCAGGTGAATTGAGGTTTCGAGTGGCCATGCCCTGGTGTATCACTCACCTGGATCCTCTGCACTGCACCCTCCGTACAGCAAAGGATTGTACACACAGGTCTTCTAAGGTGTCAACTTGCAGAAGGCTTCCTGAGCAACACAGCAGAAGAATCTTCAGCATATTATTCTTCTACCATTTGTAGCATAGACTGTTGTCATATCACCTTGAAACTGTTATATACTGTATTTTTCCGTCTATAAGATGCCCCCATGTATAAGACAACCCCTATTTTTGGGGACTCCGATTTAAGAAAATGGGGGGAGATGGCCCCCGTGTATAAGACACCCCCAAATTTTGGACATTATTTTTTAGGGGGAGGACCTAGTCTTATACATGGAAAAATACGGTATACTAGGGTAATATACAGAAGCCAAGAAAATACACTTTATTTTGTTTCTTAATATCCCCCCTGCCCAAAAATCTATGAGGGTTTTTCTTTTTTTAAAATTGTGTATTGTTGGATAGAGAAAAAAGGCTATTTGATCAGTGTCTCCTCCCTACCTTGCATAGAAAAGGTAATCTCGTGATGTTTCAAATGGGCAGGTAAATGAGCTACATCATAGTGGCTCACACATAGTTTAGTGTTTTTGCACTAAACTTGGATGCATATAAATAAATATTTTTAAAGTATTTGCAGATGTGCTAAAATATACATTGTTGAGATTACAAGTTGGAAGGATTCTGTCTAGTAAACCAAGTTTTAACTGAATAGTATTTTATTTGAAAAGTGATTCAGAACCATTAAGTACCTATTTGTCTTAAGTTGTGGGGGTGGAGGGGCATGACATGAATTGCAATCACACAAAATACGTAAAATATTGGACATGCTGAAGCCCTGTGATAATGGGGAATTTCTGATTTGTGTTTATATCCCTGGCTGACAAAAATAATCACACGACTCCAGATCTAGGAAATAAACAATACCTCTAAAGACATGATAAACTGACCACCTTAGCCATACTCCTGCTTTCATAGGGACATTTTCTCTCCACAAACACATTGCTAGTTCTGCATGAGGGTGGCAGGAATCAGAGAGAAAATTCTTGGCAGTGATTGTTAAGTGCTTGCTTTCTCTGCTTTCCTTCTCTTAAACCTTTTGGGTTTTGCCATGGTGTGGTGAGAAAGGAGTAGAAGTTGCAAGCGGTGTCTGTTGACAATATCAGACAGAGCTGTAGGTAGCGTGAAGGCGCCACCTGGAACTTCTTGCTCTGAAAATCTCAGCATCAACTTTTCTGGGATAAGAGAATCTCATGCTGAGGATTTACAGAGGCCATGCCTCTGTCTCTTCATATTGTTCTGGCTGATAGCACTTTCATGTTGCTAAATACAAACACAATATAAACAGTACCTGCTGCTGGCTAATTTCCTGCATTGTTTTGGTGGGAGGTGCTACACATTTAGAAATCAAGCTTCCACTTAGTACATTTTTACACACCATCTGCTCAAAGCAATTTTAATCATGCATTCAGAGATGGAAAATCTCTGTGAGCCTTTGGTAAGCGAAACAATTGAAACCTTTTTTATATACAATCAGAATGAGGAAACTTGAATGAAAACAAAGCAATCTCCCTTACCCAGTTAATTGAGACCTGTGTTTATTGCTTCACTACCTTTTGCCCGTTTGCCCTCCGACGAAGAAATGACCAGTCCATAATTTTAATGGTAGGTTTATTGTAGCTGTGAGAGACAGAATAACAACAAATTGCTTCGAAGCAATTTGATGTTATTGTTGGGGCAGGTTCCCTGGGAATCTCCATAGGACTGTACTTCAGCTTCCTTTTTATTCAGCGAAGTGTGTATGTATGAGAGAGAGAAAATGTTATAGTATCCAAATAATAACTCTCATCTCAGATTCTTATTTTGATCAGACCAGTTGATATGCCTTGCTGAGTGAAGGGTTTAGATGCTCATTTTGGGCAAGACGAAAAAGGTCAGTGCTTCTAGTGGAATATATTTGTCTTTTGCTACTGAGCAACACTAATGCCTTGGGGTGTGGGATTCACCTTACAATTGTCATGTGATGTCTTTGGCAATAAGTGTTTCCCCGCCCCCCCATCTGTAAAACAAATTCCCAAGATTTGGGTGTTCGACCATTCTTTGTAGGTGCAGTTTTCTTCATAGCTATCTACAATTTCTGCAAATGCCAGATTAGATTGCTGCCAGGCATGCCACTGTAGGTGGTATGGTCTAGCTCAGGCTTGCTCAACCTCTGCCCTCCAGATGTTCTGAGACTACAATTCCCATCATCCCTGACCACTGGTCCTGCTAGCTAGGGATCATGGGAGTTGTAGGCCAAAAACATCTGGGGGGCTGAGGTTGAGGAAGCCTGGTCTAGCTCAGTGAAGGGGAGTGTGGCCTTCTATATGTTGTTGAACTAAAGTTCCCATCATCCCTGACCATTGGCCATGCTGGCTGGAGTTGATGGGAGTTCGAGTCTAGCAACATCTAGAGGGCCACAGGTTCCCCATCCCTGTCAAGTGCAGAATGCATTTGAGTGATAGAGGGACACAAGTACAAGTAAATAACGTAACATTTTTTGTTACTCCTTCAGATCTTTTCAACTTGACAAACTACTTTGTTTATGTGGCTTCATAGTGGTTAAGATTCTGTGAATTATTTTTGCTAATGGTTTCGATGAACTTTTGTTTGTGGAAGAAGGGGTAGCAAGGTGTTCTCCAGAAAGGACACTCACATATTTAGCATTTAGTATGCTTTTTAAGGCCTGAAATTGCTGACCTGCAGAAACTAGTTCAGGCCCTGAATACTATGTTGAACGTTATTCTTATTCTTAATTTTTTATTGAATTTATATACTGCCCTGTACCCGGAGGTCTCAAACAAATGTGTTCTGAAAGACATTACAGTGGTACCTCAGGTTAAGTACTTAATTCGTTCTGGAGGTCCGTTCTTAACCTGAAACTGTTCTTAACCTGAAGCACCACTTTAGCTAATGGGGCCTCCTGCTGCTGCTGCGCCGCTGGAGAACTATTTCTGTTCTCATCCTGAAGCAAAGTTCTTAACCTGAAGCACTATTTCTGGGTTAGTGGAGTCTGTAACCTGAAGCGTATGTAACCTGAGGCGTATGTAACCTGAGGTACCACTGTAAATCTCATCAGTTCTGGATCAACTGCAGTATTTTCCTGACTGTTTCAAAGTGCTGGTTTTAATATTTAAACCCCTGTACACTGCACAGTATACAGGTACTATTTCTGGGTTAGCGGAGTCTGTAACCTGAAGTGTATGTAACCTGAAGCGTATGTAACCGAGGTATCACTGTAACAACTATAGAAGTTTGCACTTGAACAAGGACTATCCCTTTAGTCAACCAGACAGTTTATCTGGTTATCTAATACATCTACCAGTTTTCTAATACATCTACCAACACTGTCTTCACTTACTTGCATGCTGTATTGCTGACCTCAGCTCTTTGGCTGCCCCCTCCCAGCATTTAATAAGTGTGTGTGTGTTTATATAACACACATTTCTCATGTTGATAATAATGGTTCAAAAAAAAGGGACCCGCAGAAGTCCCTTTTTTGAACCTGACCTTGTGATAGTGGAAAAGGGGTGCCCATTTATCATTTAAAAGATATTTGTGGGGGTGGTATGGGGACAAAGAAGTAACCTCAATGGATGTTCCCATAGTAAGTCTCATTCTTTCACTGCCATCTAGTCTGGGCTATACACTTCTTTCACTTTTGTGAATAATAGCAAACATTTTGTATACTACAAAATATGTGAACATGATTAATAAATCTGGGAGGAAAACTCATGGATAAGAGCAGAAAGGGAAGATAACCAAAGCACAACATGAAGAAACAATCAAGTATCTGAAAAAGGAAGGATCACTCTAATGGCAGTGAGTTTGATGATTACCATATTCTATAAAGTGAATTAAAAAGCAAAAAAAGGTGGAGAAAGTCAGAGCCACTGCGTAAGTCAGAAAAAGGCATAATGGTTATAAGCCAATCTATGGATTGAAAGAAGCTGGGGGAAGGTGGGAATCGGAAGATAAAGCTGGAAAGTAAAAGGTGCTGTGGTCTATGCATTTCTGGAAGCAATGTTGTAAGACAAGCCTGCAGTGCGGTTGACCCACGCTGAATATAGCCTGTTAGTCCAATACTACAGAGAGAAAGAGTTCAATAAAGCTTGCTTTCCTTACCTGCTTGGGATCATAAAAATGAGACTAAAGGGGGAAATGGTGCACTTTTATCACAAATTAGTCTCATTTTATTGAATTTTGCAAAATTAGCTTCTTATTACCAGAGGCAAATCATTGTTTCCAGATGGAAGATAGAAAGTGGCTTTATATTGGTCCATGTCGCTCAGTATTGTCTACACTGATGGCAGCTCTCCAGGATTTCAAATGAATGTTTCCCAGCCCTACCTGAAGATGCTGGGCATTTAAGCTAGGATGCTTTGCTACTGAGCTGCAGCTGTAATATTATTTCCCATTTAATTAAATGATTTTGTCAGGCTTGGTTATTGTTCTGTCTTGACCAAGTCCTTAAATTTAAAACAAAATTGGGGGAGCTGTCAGGACCTGGGAATGTGAATTTGGCAAACTTATTTAATCCTATATGTGTTAGCGAAGCATAGCATTAGTAAGTACGTAGAGAGCTGACCGATGCGCTCTACTCATAATCAAAGTGACTATCTTTAGTATTACGGTACTTCACAAGTTCCACAGAGGAGGCATGGTATGAAAAACCAATTGGTATGGTGGATAGAATGCAGGCAGGCCTAAAGGAGAGATGGTACATCTGTTTATGAAGGTAATGGACACAGACAGCAACTGAAGGAGAGTGTGTGGTGTTGTCTCTCCAGCAAAAGGTTTGCGTGCATGGAGGTGTGTGAGAGCAGTAGGTGGTGAGGATAGTGTACAAGGCCTCTTACAATGTAAAGTGACATAAATGAACTATTAGAGCAGGATGGTCTAACATGCAGTCCAAGGGCCACGTGAAGCCCTCAGTGCCTTTTTTGGCAGCCCTTGGAAACATTTGACACCCTCCCTACAGCTCTTGAACTGCCTTCCCAAAGCCAGGAAAGCAAGATTCTGGGCTTTGGGAAAGAGGCTTGAGGGCTCTGACAGGGTCCTACGGGCCTCTAGCCTAAGGTTACCAGACGTCCCCATTTCCCGGGGACAGTCCCCAGATTTACAAATCAGTCCCCATACAAAATCCATTGAAGTTGAAAAGTGTCCCCGGATTATTGAAAAAAATCTGGTAACCTTACTCTAGCCTCCTTTCCAAAGCCTAGTTAGTGCTTTCCCAGCTTTGGGAAGAACATTGGAGAGCTCTAGGACCCTGCCTGACCCTTGTGCCTCCTTTTCAAAGCTTGGTGCCTCACTTATCCCTTTGGGAAGGCAGCATGCTGGTCTGGTGGGGCGTCAATTTTTGGCCTCGCCCTCTGCACAACAAGGCAGTGTGCGATTTGCAGGTTCCATTTTGAAGTACTATTGTGGTCCACTTGGAATGAGAAGTTAAGACTGCCCTGTATTAAAACAATCATAGGGATGGTAGGGGTGACAGATTTGGGGTTGGGGTAGCATGAAGAAATAGCAGCTTGTCAACAAATAAATTTATTATCTTGTCATTGCAGGCAACTCCCCTATGAAGAAAGGTTGTGATGTCTTGGATATTTTAGTTTAGAGAAAAGATGAGAAAGAGGTGTCATGATCCGGGTCGTAGCTAGGGGTGGTGAGGTGGGCCTCCGCCAGGGGTGCAGACGATGGGGGGGGTGCAAAATCGGCTAAAATATGTCCATAAATATAAATATTGATTATTGCCTCATAAGAAATGGTTTTCAATAGAGAGTGAACTGAATGGAGGAGAGTTGGAAAGAAGAGATAATTTGTCCATGGCTAGGGGGTGCAATCTGGACAGTTCTGCCAGGGGCGCAAGATCACCTAGCTATGGCTCTGGTCATGATAGAAGTTTATAAAAGTATACATGGCATGGAGAAAGCGGATAGAGAAAAGTTGTTTTTCCACTCTCATAATAGTACAATTTGTGGACATCCAGTGAAGCTGAACAGTGGGAGATGTAGGGCAGATAATAAGAATAACTTATTCATGCAGCACATAGTTAAACTATGACACTTGCTCACATACATGAGGCAGTGATGATAGCCACAGACTTAGATAGCTCTAAAAGATTAGGCAAATTCATGGAAGTTGGAGGCAGCAATGCTTCTGAATACCAGTTGCTGAAAACCACAGGAGGGGAGAGGGCTCTTGTGCCCGAATCCTACTTGCAGCAGGATTCCCACAGGCATCTGGATGAACAACAGGATGCAGGAATAGTTGGGTCATAAACCTGATTCAACCGGAGCTTCTTTTGTTCTTACAGGAGTACTGTTGCTAGGATTTTTAATGTTCAAAGCACCAGCTAGTTATGGTGAGGCTTAGGCTGAACAGCCGAAGTACGCCGCTGGTGTAGCTCCCTGAAAGTTTCTGCAGCATTAAGTGAAGCAGTCCTTTTAAGGTGCCACAAGACTACATTTTGTGTTACACATATTTTAAATGCCTCGGGTGTGTGTTTGTGTTCTGATAAAATGGCCTCTAGTCCACAGAAGCCCATACCGCAATAAAATCAGTTTCAGCGCAACCCTGCGCCTGCCCCGCTCAGGAGTGAAGTCCTTTCCCGTTCAAATGGGACTCGCTCCCAGTTCAGCGCGTATATACAGGATGGCAGCCCAAGCCCTCGAAGGCGCCGAGAGGTCTCGATTTTGGCGCTTGCCGTAACCAGGACTTAACATGGCTGCACCTCTGGACTCTTGCCATGATGGGAGTTACGTGATGGCCCCTTTCACGCGGCGGAAAGAAATGGGACGCGGGGGTGGGGGTAAGACGACACGACCAGCCCCATGATCCCGGGTCAGCCTTTTTAAGGGCTCCCCCTTCTATGACCCCAGAAACGCGCCTTCTCCTCCTCCGGAAGAACGCGGGAGCTTCTTCGCTGTGTCTGTGTCCCCCCACCCCATCCCAAGTGAAAGAACGACGTAAGAGCTATTGTTATATCACGAAATAACGATGGTGATGGTAACAGTAATAATCTCTAAAGGAGAAAAGAAGCGTGCGTGCTTAGTGTACAGCGCGGCCCGTGTGCCATGGTGGAGGATGCATGGACTGGAGCGCGCCTGAGGGGGAGAAGGACGACGACGACGGCAGAGGCAGGCTGAGCCAGGCCGGGCCTAGCCGAGCCCTGAACCGCGCACGCTTTCGGCAGCAGCCAAGCCCGGCCACAGCGCGGTTCTCCCGTCGTCGCCGCCGCCTGCTCCTCCTCCTCCTCCGTCTTCCTCCCACGCCTTTATTACGCGCGGCCCGTGCGGCGGCGGCGGCGGCCACCTCTTCGCCAGGGCCCCGCCTCGCTCGCCGAGAGGGGCGGGGGTTGCTGTGTGCTGGAGGCGGCGGCGAAGGAGCAGCGATAGTGGGAGCAGCCCAAGCAAGGAGGAAGCCACTCAGCGCCCGGCCGACCTCTCTCGCCCCGGACCGCCAGTCATTTCACTGGGCAGAGGAGGAGGAGGGCGCCGCCGCCGACACAGCGCAGCGGAGGAGAGTCTCCCTTTTCTCTCTGAATTGCTCGCCGCCGCCGCCGCCTTCGTCCGCCCGCCATTAGCGCTGCGAGCCGGTGTGCGCCGCCGCGCTCTCGGCCGGCTGGGCTGGGCCGGGCCGGGCCAGGCGGGGGAGGAGTAGCCGCCGCCGCCGCCCAGTCTCTCGAGGGCCGGGTCCCCGTTTGATGGATCCCCGGATCGCCTGGTTCCAGCCAGAGCAGCTCGGCCCCTCGAACCGCCTGTGGATGCAGATCTGGGAGACCACGCAAGGGGTCCGCAATCTCTACTTCCAGCAGCAGCAGCAGCACGAGCAGCAGCGCGCCCAGCAGCAGCAACAGCAGCAGCCCGCCTCGGCCGCCTCCTCCAGCAGCAGCAGCAGCAACACCGCCGCCGCCGCCGCCAACCCCGGGGTCGGCCCGGCCTCGCCGCCGGGCATGTCCCGCGGCCCCCGCTGCGACCCTCAGCCCGACTTCCTGCCGCTCGAGAGCGCCAACCACCAGCAGCACAACCACCTCCACCGGCGGCAGGCCTCCTCGCCGCAGCCGCCGGTCGCCACCGCCTGGGCAGGCAGGCCCGGCGCCCGGGCAGCGGCTGCAGCCCCAGCGCCTCCTGTCGCGGCCGTCTCTTCCTCCTCCTCGTCTTCTATTTCTTCTTCCACCGCCGCCGCCTCTTCTCCTTCCCCGGCGGCCGCCGCCGCCGCTTCTTCGGCAGCTGGCCCTTCTTCGTCTTCCACTTCATCGCCGCCCGCCGGCTCGGGTTCTTCGGCCGCCAGCAACAAGAGGAAGCGCGACAACAAGGCCAGCACCTTCGGGCTCAATTACACCCTCCTGCTCGGGCCCGCCGGGGAGAGCGGGATCCCGGCGCCGGGGGACGGGCCCCTGGGGAGGCCGCAAGCTGGCCCGGACGAGCCCGCCTACACCGGCACCCCGTGGAAGAAGGCGAACTACAGCCAAGGAGTGGTGGGGTGAGGAGACCAACATGGGGCTTCTTTCTCCCTCTCTCCCAACCCCCAGTATCTCTTTTTTTCCACCGTGGAGGGAGGCTTCGGGAAGGGGATCACATCGGGGAGGGGGAAGTGGGGTTAGGATAGGGAAAATAAAAGGGGCGGGTAGTGTGACTAGGCCCTAGTCAAGGTTATAAAACGGTGGAGCAGTTGCTTCCCGGCAATGTGTACTTAATGTATCGATTGGTAAGAACAAGTATTCCAGGCAAAGGTTCATTCGTTCACTTTTCCTTTTACCTCCTTTTTTCTTTTTAAGTGTTTCTATACCTTTGGACCTAGAGGTAGGCCCCACAGGTCGAGTCCCAGGTGCCTGGGGGGCAGAAGTTACTCAGTGGCCAGGCTGTGCTATTCCACATGTGCTGGCGGATTCCTCCTTCTTTTTCAAGGATCCTTTAGCATTGAGATTTCCATAGCTGTGCTCCAGTGCTGTTTGAGCCCCCCCCCCTGCTCATAGGCTAGCATTGAGAAATACTGGACAGAAGTAGAAACTTGGCCAAAAGCTCATACCTACAAGCTGGGATGAAGAACTTGCGGCAGTGATACCAGTGTCAGGAAGGTGGTTGGGATGGTAGCTAGGTTAGGCTGGAAAATATATGGTGGAATAGGTTTGTTGAAGGATTGTTTTTGCGGGCTAGTCTGGATTAAATGATTGCCGCTCAAGGCAATGCTGTTGTGCTCTTACTTTTTGGCATTGGGGCAGGGGACAGAGTTGTCTTGCTGCAGAGGTCTGAAAGGGTCTGGAGTGTGTTTGGGGATTGGCCAGATTTGTCAGCTGCTCAGGTTTGAATTTGACAGAATTTGGGGTGCAGTTAGCATAATGGCCATTGGGTGGGTGCATAGGGGAGAACATGTGGCCATCAAGACCCCTGTATTACTGTTTCATTTTTTAATCTGGAGATCCACAATAACTCATATGAGTTGCGTATGTGAGATTCTTGTAGCATTTTTCATTTTATTCTGCAGCAAATGATGTGCTTTAATAGGGGGTGGTCTCTTTAAAATGCTGTCTGGCAATCTTGGCCCAGGAGCACATGGCGTGGGAAGCAAGAATATGTTCCTGTTCCTATCTGTGATGCAAGTCAGTCTCTCTCTTTCTCTCTTCCTTCTCTCAAATTGGGATCTAGTGCACCCCTTTCTTTGTTTCTTTTGAATATGGGGATTCCTCTACCATTGTGTGCTATGTGCATCCAAGTTGAAATGCAGGAAGGGGGGGAGCTTTCACATCTCCTGTTACGCAGATTATATATTTTTGCTGTGGTGTGCTATTTGGTCATTGGACATGTAAAAGGGTGGAGAAGCACTCAGGTGCAAATTTTTTTCTATGGAGGGAAGAAAATTAGTAAATGCATGCTACTCATGTGTTTGAGTACCACAGCAATAGGTGCACATGTGCACGGTATCAAAGGACACGCTGAGGGTTGAGTCTTTCTGTGCTGTCGCAGCATGTGTTCCAGTGCATGGTAGTGCGTGGGCCAGGAAGCCTACTACACACAGAGAAAAGGAGCATGGCATTCAGGGGCTATACATTTGGGGTTTTACCAAGGCCTGTGTGTTCAACACATCAGGGAAGGGGATGTCATCTATCGGCTCATCTATCGGCTCCTGCAAAGACTTGATTTTCTGTACAATCCACATTTTCTAAAGAGAATCTTTGTCACTCATAATGTTACATTATGCAAGGTCCCAGGAGATAGGTGCCTTTCTGAATACAAATGTTTTGCCTGTGTGCAGTACAAAGAGGGCGTGGAAGAAAGTCATCTGCGCAGTTGATGCACAACTCCTCCATGGCACGTTACACACACGTTTGTTAAATTAAATGTAAGGTATTTCAACGTGTCTTAAAATGCCCCACCTGTGCACAAAGCCCCATTCCTGTGCCTCCATCATATCCTGTCTGCTCTTTTTGCTTTTATTTTTTGACATTGCTAGCATTTTAAAGTTCTCTAGGAAGTGGCCATGCTGCCTGTTTCTTCTGTGCTTGGGAATTTTTTTTTAACTGTAGTAGCATTCCACATTCACTGTGTTATAGTACACTTCAAATGATTTTTACAGCAATATGTAACATCTGTCAACAATGTGTTAGTCATGCCCATTTAGTTTAGGGGGTCTGCTCTGGGTAGAACTAACATTAGTTACAACCTGCAGTGTTCAGCAAAAAAATTTGGCCTTTGGATTTTCAAAGTAGTATGCAGCTTTTACTTGTTTGATTTGTGTATCTTTAATCGTAATAATCTTGTGTATATATGGAAACGTTTCAGCGATTTTTACCCCGACTTCTCATTACTTTCTAATTTTACAAATGCTGGTGCCATTGCAGAGTCAGCATTATTGTTTTTCATTGCAGGGTGGACACATTGTCCCACAATCACAGACGGTTAGAATGTGTAGAAGAGAGAATATTTTAGCTGCATATTTATTGCTGGTGTTGCATGTGGATTTATTCAGGTAGCAGTATATGTCTCTCTTAGAACCTGCTTCAAGGCATGTGGGACCCATATGAATCTTTGCAGTAAATGTAATGTTACCTCTGGAGTGCAAAGTGTTTGCTTAAGCTGAAGAAAAGAGTTCCATTTAGAATTCCCAAACTTTCTGTTGACAAATCTGGTTTCAAAGAATGGAACTCCTGTAAGTTTCTCCTGCAAAGCAGATTATGAAAAATCACCTCCCCTTCCATCTTGCAGACAGGTATAGAAGTCTTACTTTGCATTTTTATAATATCAATTACTATTGTAGAAATTTGTAGTTTAATGGACAAACCTTTTCTCCATGTGCACTGTTTTCTCTTCTGGGGAATCCGGTAATTTTGAGATAGGCTTGTACTGTACTTCTGAAAGTGGCTGAGGCTTGATTGTCTGTTAGATGTTGTTTTTGTGCATTTCTTTAAGTACTGTCCCCTGTTTTAGTGTGGGTATTAAATTCAGTAGTTTGATGCTCTGTGATAAACATAGTTTAGATCCCAAGCCATAGTTTGTGCTTCCAAACATGTAACCAAATCATGGTTTAGAGCTGTGTATCTACTGTCATTTAGGTCCATAGGAAACTGCCTTCTATTGAGTCAGACTGTAGGCCCTTCTAGTACAGTATTGGCTATACAGACTGGCAGCCGTTCTCCAGGACTTCAGACCAGGAGTCTTTCCTATCCCTGGCTGAACAGGATTTTACCTGGGACCTTCTGTATGCAAAGCAAATACTCTTAACATGAAGCTACAGCCCTTTCTATCAGCTCATCGCTACTGTCTCTAGGCATAGCAGCCCCCAGATGCCAAGCTGTAACTACAGTCTGTCCATTCATACATCACATCATATCATAGTTCAGCTCTTTTTCTGGGGTGGATGCAAGGAGGAGATTGGAAGTTTTGCTTAGTTAACTGTGTTCTGTTATTTATTTTATGTATTCAGGGGTATTTATACCCCACCTGCTAACCAAAGTTCTTGAGGTGCCTAAGCTCAGAATGTGGTTTGTTTCAATTGTGGCTGGGAAACAAGCCAGGATCATAAACCACATTTTGAATTTGGCTTGTTTCCCAAATAATACTTCAGACTAACCATGTAAATGGAAATGAAAGCTTTTGGTCATGCCAGAGGGTAGAGCTAACAAGCCCAAGGGTCATGCACATAACTCTAAGCCATAGTTGAACATTACGTCCAAATGCAACCACAGTTGGGCATTGGGTGTTGAGAAAGCATAGGAAATAGTGTGTGCTACTCAGATGCATTGACTTGTGAGGTAAACTAATATTGTGCTCTGTAGTCGCAGTCAGAATAAGGCTGCATAAAAAAAAACACCTCAAGATAATCATCACCTCAGATTAGTAATCGTTGCTCAAAGCAGATCTCATGATCTTTCATCTTGGCAACTCCTGTGTTGACCTAAGTGTTATAATGATGATCATTTAAAATGTAATCCTAACAAAAATATGATTATATTTATAATTTTATTCTTTGTTAATACGCACTACATCTTCAAACCTTTGCGGATAGTTTTGGATCTCAGAAAACTGGTCAGTATAATACTTGTGGACAAAATCTTCTGATGTTTTTGTTATGGTTGTAGAGAGCCTTGTAGGCCATCTATTCAAACTCCCTGTTCATTGCAGGAAATCAGAGCTTGAACATCCTGTATGGCAGAACCCACCGTTCTCTCATGGGCTTCAGTGTTGAAATGTTCCAGCTGTTGTGTGTCTGTCCTAAACTCTAGTTTATCACATAGTTATTTATTCTTACAGCACCTTGTTTCCCTAATAACCTGTCTGTCTTGCAAAAATAAATTGCTTTCATGGTGTAGCATTATAGATACATGATTAGCCACTGCTCTGGCCAGCACTCTGATCCCATTACAGTGGTACTTCAGGTTACAGACTCCACTAACCCAGAAATAGTACCCCGGGTTAAGAACTTTGCTTCAAGATGAGAACAGAAATTGCGTGGTGGCGGTGCGGTGACATTAGCTTCAGGTTAAGAACAGTTTCAGACTGTTCAGAACGGACCTCCAGAACGAATTAAGTTCTTAACCGTAGGTACCACTGTATATCTTTCCTGACTGCAGTGTTACAAGATGCTAGCAGTGCTGGCTACTTAACCTTTTAGCTTGCTCTGAGTAGTATTAGTATCTTCTGCTAGTGGTGCTCATCCAGTTGCAAGCTTTGGTTAAAGAACAGTCTTACATTGGGTCAGGCCATTGATCCATCTAGTCAAATGCTGCATGCCTTGACAGCAGTAGATCTCCAGCATTACAGGTATAGATTTATTCTGTGAACCGCCCTGAGACCCCCAGGTATAGGGCGGTATATAAATTCAATTAATGATGATGATGATAATAATAATAATAGGTTTTGCTCTGCTATCTCAGATCCTTTTAAGTATCAAGATCAGAGATGGAAATTTGGGCTTCACACATGTGAAGCATGTTGTACCCCCTCCCAGTGAATCAAAACCATTTCCTACCTGTACTGTTTCTCAAGCTGATCAGCACTACCACTTACAGTGGTACCTCGGGTTAAGTACTTAATTCGTTCCAGAGGTCCGTACTTAACCTGAAACTGTTCTTAACCTGAAGCACCACTTTAGCTAATGGGGCCTCCTGCTGCCGCCGCACCACCGGAGCACGATTTCTGTTCTCACCCTGAAGCAAAGTTCTTAACCTGAAGCACTGTTTCTGGGTTAGCGGAGTCTGTAACCTGAAGCGTATGTAACCCGAGGTACCACTGTACTAACAGTCCTCCTCCAGCACTGGAATTTCAGTGAACTCAAGCAAGCTTAGCTTCCTTCCTAGTCACCCATCAAGCTACAGGGTCTGATTTAGACATGAAATACATGTTGAGTTTAAAATAATAAATTGTAGGATTGGAAGGCCCCAGCCTTCAAAGCAGGGTCATCTCTTTGCCAAAATGCAGCTGAATTTACTGGCCACCGTTACTGCACTTCATGGAGAATATAATTTTGCAGTACTTTTTTGCCCATAAAAGTATTGTACTATGTTCTTTCACACCACCCATTTTAATAATTTTCATTTTAAAAATAGTTTTTCATTATGCTTCAAATTTATTATTGAAGGTTCAGAAATAAAATACACGAGACAGTAGCAGGTTTAGCAAGGTGCACCAACAAAATGCATGTCTTAAAATAATTTGTACATACCACAGAGCATTTGAACCCATTCTGTATCGCTGACTAATGGAACAGCTGTAGACAAGGCGATAAAGTTCTTATACAGGGATACCCAGAGAGGCTCCTGAGTAATGTTATCCATTAGATGTCTACCAATAAATTGAAAGGTAAGACAGTCCATTTGAATCTTTGCACAATAATCCAGTATCAGTTTTCCTCACCTGTCTAATTGTCTGCTTCTTTTCCACAAAATTGTTCCTCAAGCGGCTCACCACATATCAAATTAACAATAAGTATAACAATTCAAAAACATACTGGAAATGGTCATCATGTCAATAAGTAAACAAAAAAATCCATACAGCACTGTATAAAACAAGACAAGCTGAAAACTAAACAGAGAATGATGCCTAGCAGAGAGAAAATGTGTGTTGGGTGGGGAGGGGGAGAATCACCATTCGAAAAGGGTGTTTGTTCCACAGAGGTTCATTGTAACTAAATTGCATGCATTGGATGGGAACCACACTCTCATGTGTGGCAGTCGGTTCCTTCCCTGCTCTTCATGTGCCTCCCCTCCCCTCTCTGAACATCCCCATCTTTCATTTAGGAAGGTAAAGATTACAGCTGCTCCTTCAAGTTCCACATGCAGTCATAGTTTTAATACTGCTCACATTCTCCTACATCATACATTGCTTTCCAGGCACTTAAGAAACCACAAGCCAAATCTGACCACCTAGACTTTTGCCTGATAGCGTGTTGCCCAAGGAAGCCCTCCTCCTCTTTGCCCTGCACTTCATACCAGCCTTGATCCGACAACTTTCCCTTAACAGCAACAGCAAAGAAAAGACAGTGTGGACAGGGATTCCCTATAACCATGTTATCCAGTACATGTAGTTGAGATCCAAATTTTCCAAACATCCAGGGGACCCAGCAGCATCTCTCATCTGGGATGATGCAGATGTTCTAGCTCTCACCCGGAGGGCCCTTATGCCTCCTCTTTTTGTAGGCTCTCACACCACATGGTGGCCAATAACTTTCACATTTGCTCATCAATTCAGGAGGCGGGTAGGGCTCTCGTGGTAGTCTTTGAAGTGGCAGCACCACTTCCCTTAATTCCAAAAATACCTTCTAATCTAAATAGCTGCCTTAGTAATCAGCATTTATATTTTATACAATTTAGTGACAAAAATAATAATGATCTCACTTTATTATGGCCTGTTTCTGACATTCTGTATGCGGAAATCTAGCAACATAGAATCACCTGTCATGCTACTACATTTTGAAAACCCTTTGGGTCAACTGTATATATTTCATTATTCTCCAGAATGGTACGAGTAGCTATTAGGGTGATTTTTTTGGTAGATTGGCAATATATGAAAAAGTTCACAGACCCATCCATTGATACTGCCTTGAGATTTATGGGTATAGGATGGTATACAAATTTAATAATAATAATAATACCAGTAACCATTTTTTATCCAAATTAAATCACATTGAACATATTACTGCCCTACTCATTGTTTGATGACAGAGTACTTCAGCGTATTTCCCCAAAAATATTATACCAAAGCACATCACTTTTACTTTTACATTTACTTTCTCTAAATGTAATAAAATTAATTTGCAGTAACCATGCATTTTTTCCCCATCCAGAGTTCATTGGCGGAAATGAGCTAATTTTCCAGTATTGTAGTGCAAGTAAACATGAAGTTGCTAATAGATTGGAGACAAATTCATCTTTCCTTCCTTCAGCGTAGTTCAGCAAAAAAATCAGTCCACTTTGGGGAAATGAGATGGTAACAGTCTGAAATCTCTTTAATTTTCTCATTTTAAGGCCAAACGCATAAACTATATGAATATTTTGCTGTTTTTATTATTTAATCTCCAGCAGCATTGGTATTAAACATTTTTTTTCAGCACTGAAAGAGGGAGACAACACTATGTGATAATAGTTTAGTGTTCAGTAATATGAACATGACTGTGAACAGTGTTAGAAACTGGGATAGGAAAGCTAGGAGCCAAACGTTTTCTGAAACCTGGATTGTGAGCGCCAAAACAGAATGTCTAATTACCATAGGGTGGGTGTGTCAGCAACACTTTTTATTTATTAATTTGATCAAAATGAATTAATACACAATTCACTTAAGTGACACATTGTTAATATCACATTTTTAGCAGAAATTGTTAATACATGTTTAATTTGGTGTTTACAGTAACCATACTTCAGTTTTCAAAACACTCTACTCTTTATTGTTAAACTCCTTAACATACTGCTGATCCTTAACATATACTTTGAGGCTTCAAAGAAAATACATTTCAGTAATTCTTGAGTGTTAGCCAGGTGCAAAAAATGGCGCCCAGACTTTTGGAGGTTCTCACAAATGGAGAATGTTTAGGCACAAAATGCACCTGGCACCTTGCTAATTTCAAACCCTGCCTGTGAGTAAACAAGAGGAGTAAACGATAGGGAAATCATTTCTCCTATTTTAATGTGCAATAGGGCCCAGGCATAGAACTAGGACATCTGTGTCTGAATCTTCCACTGGAGTGTGTGAAATGGGTTCTCTCCCACTAAGCTATGAAGTCTCCCCTAAAATGCATACCTGAAGGTGCGCAGACTCTTTAATTCCTGCCCCTTCCAGAATACTTCAAACTGCTGAATGGGTGTGCCCCATCCACAGCTTAACTACCGTATTTTTTGCTCTATAGGACGCACTTTTTCCCCTCCAAAAATGAAGGGGAAATGTGTGTGCGTCCTATGGAGCGAATGCAGGCTTTCGCTGAAGTCTGGAGAGTGAGAGGGGTCGGTGCGCACTGACCCAGGCTCTCCAGGCTTCAGGGATAGCCACTTGAAGCCTCCGGAACACAATCCGGAGGCTTCGGGTTCCTTTTGCTGAAGCCGGGAGAGCAAGACTCTCCTGGCTTCAGCAGAGAGGAAGAGCGAGAGAGGGGGAGGAGGAGGAGTGCGGTCCAGGTTCCCTGTGCAGCCGCCTCAGCTCCGTGCCTTGCCCCGGGCGGCAGCGTCCCGGTGCCTCTTTCCTCCACGGCAGCGCGGGCTACGGGGAGAAAGGAAGAGCGAGAGAGGGGGAGGAGGAGGAGCGCCATCCAGGTTCCCCGCGCAGCCATCTCGCCCCCTGTCTTGCCCCGGGCGGCAGCGTCCTGGTGCCTCTTTCCTCCGCGGTGGCTGTGGCAGCGGCGGTAGCGGGCTCTGGGGGGGAAAGGAAGAGCGGGGGAGTAGGTGGAGCGCCGTCCAGGTTCCCCGCGCAGCTGTCTCGGCCCCGTGCCTTGCCCCGGGCGGCAGCGTCCTGGTACCTCTTTCCTCCGTGGCGGCCGTAGCAGCGGCGGCGGGGTGGAGCGAGCTGGACAGGCGGCGGTGGCCCGGGGAGTGCAACGCGTCAGCCACCTCCCCTTTCTGGCCATTCATCGCTTCCTCCACACTCCAGTTGAAAAGGTCGCTTTTTAAAAATACAAACAAACCACCTGCCGCCGGGAGCCCAGTAGGAAGTTGTTCGAGCTGACATTCTCCGCCCGCCCCCGTCCGGGCTGGGTGAGGCGGGCAAGCGGCGCGTCTTCCCCCCCCTTTCTGGAGCACACGGCCAATTTGGGAGGGAAGGGACGCTCTTCCGGGGTGGGGGATCCGCTCCTGGTTGCACCACCGTTGCATTGGGGGAGGATGCAAACCTGAACGAGGAAGCAGATCCTGTGCGGGGCTGCACCGAGGAAAGGTGCGCTGCGTCGAAGGTTCCTATTGAACTCAATGGCGCTCGTGCTTAGTTCGCGGGGCCAGAGGGCAAGCCTCTCTGGTCTACTCAGAAGCAAGTCTCAGCGATGCTGAGGGAATCTCACTCCCAAGATAAGTGTGCCGGCTGTTGCAGCCTCAGGCGCAGCAATCCAACTGTAGCTGCACTTGATGGCACGCTTAGCTCACGTGGGAACGAAACCAAAATCAGGGAAGGCGAAGCTGTGACGTTCCGGGTGTTGCTGGGCTACAAATCCCATCACCGCTGGCTGATGGGAGCTGGAGCCCAACAATATATGGAGGGCTACATCCTTCCCACAACCTATATGTGGAAAAGAACTACGGAAAAGGGGGAGAGAGAGATACTAGGCTATCAGAGATCGCAGTGCCTCTTCAGTCAAGTGGGAGGAGAAATGGAAGGGGCTCCGTTTCTCCTGCCGCTTCACTGAAGGGGCGCTGAGCAGAGAGGGGGAGAATTTTTCCCCCTTGTTCTCCCCCTCTAAAACAAGGTGCGTCCTGTGGTCGGGAGCGTCCTATAGTGCGAAAAATACGGTAGTCCTTTTAAGGGTTGATCTGTTTTAAGGGAACCATTTATCTTTCCAATCCCTCTGTACCCTTTTAAAGGAATCTTGAGCTGGAGGGTATTGTGGTCATGATGTACCCCATCTGTGTTAGGCTCCAGCTGCCAATATGAATAGTCTTGTGTTGTTCCTGCACTCTGCTGTCATGCTTTCAAAAGTTACAGGGCAGCTTGAGAGCAATGCACACATTTAGGTGTCAGCCTTCCTTCCCTTTATCCTTCCACACCTCCCCATAGGTCTCTTGAAACCTACGTGTACACACATACACAACTTTTTCTGCATACCTGGAGTGCCTCTTGTGTTTGCAGGAACTTTTCTCTCTTGGTGGCTGAGTTTTGCTGTTGTACTGGTAGGCAGGGGCTGCCAACTTCACAATTAGAAGAAATGATGTTGAGGTTTTTCATCATTTCCTATATATATTCTCAATCTGAAGGGTTTTTGAATTAGCTACACTGTTAACAGGGGTCAGCAACCTAAGGCCCATGGGCCAGAAGTGGCCCGCAGAGGTCATTTGACTGGCCCATGAGCCACCCCTGAACTGAGCTGCCCACTTGTGCACTGCGCTAACCAGCACAGCACAGGGACTCGCTTCCGCGGTGTCAGAAATGGCTTCTCCGCATGTGCAGACATTGAAAATCACAGGGGGGCACGCACAATCCGGCCCACAGAGGGATCTCTGCGGGACCGATCCGGCCCAGACGAGATAAACCTTGCTGACCCCTGGCTATTAATTTTACCTTTCTCCAATCCTGTTAACGTGTGGCAGATTTCTAGCACTGGCTAATCCAATATTGCTATCAATCTGTTGGTGCCAAAAAGTACATTGCAGACTTTCACCTTCAAGCTAGCTAATTACCAGCAAATCTGATAATGCCACATGTCCCAAGCTAGCAGTGCTTTTCTTACTGCGTTTCCCATATAGAGTAATTTAAAGCCTTCAGATTGTCCCATTTTGAATGTAAGCTTTTCCATAACTTTTATAGCAGTTACCTTACTCTTTCTGTGCCAGCTATGTATTTATATTCAAAATACATGTGTACCAGCCTTTCAAATAATTTTCAAGGCGTTATATATATATTAATGAGATGTAAAACAATGTGAAATCCAATAGAAATATTTTTTTTTAAAAAAACCGAACACCATAAATGACACAGCAGTTGATAAAGTTGAAGTCAGAATTCAAATGTGAGCAGCAATAAAAGTTCTAATGATTGAAGGCCTGGGCAAATAAAAAAGTTTATATGGCAACTAAAGGTCATGAAAACGGGTACCAGGTGAGTCATCCTGGGCAGGGGAGAAGCATCCTATAGCTGGGATACCAGCACCAAAGAAGCTCTCTCCCCAATACCCACTTGCCTCGGATCATTATAATAGTCATTCAGGTTCATGTGGTAGCAGATTCCTAGGTTTCATTCTGTATTCCAGGGGTCAGTAACCTTGATGGGCACATTTGGAATTTTGAGAAAGTGTCACAAAATGGATGCTATGGGGGTGTGGCATAATACAAAATGGCAGCCACATCTAAAGAAGCAGAAAAAGACAAATCATGCGAGTATTTCCTGCCCACCGGCACTTTTCCTTAACAATGGAAAAAAGGCAGCTATATCAGCCACCACTGCACTTGTTCACATGGAGAAGTTCTTTATACCTCTCCTCTGTTCAGAGTGGTAGGGAGGGTGGATGAACAAACCTGGCATCCAGTGAAATTCAGGCATGTTTAAGAGTGTGTGGTCCATGTAGGAGAGGGCAAGCTGGTGCAAGTAGGAACTGAGCAGAAAGAGCAAACACTTTCTGGTGCATTGTTGATTTTTTTGGGTTATATTTACAGAGACCTTTTGCAGGCACCATAGGCGGTACTGGCTTTGGTGTCTGCAGGTGCCATCTTGGTGACCCCTGCTGTATATTATGCAGTGTACAGGGGTTTAAATATTAAAACCAGCACTTTGAAACAGTCAGGAAAATACTGCAGTTGATCCAGAACTGATGAGATTTACAGTGGTACCTCAGGTTACATACGCTTCAGGTTACAGACTCCGCTAACCCAGAAATAGTGCTTCAGGTTAAGAACTTTGCTTCAGGATGAGAACAGAAATCCTGCTCTGGCAGTGCGGCGACAGCAGGAGGCCCCATTAGCTAAAGTGGTGCTTCAGGTTAAGAACAGTTTCAGGTTAAGAACAGACCTCCAGAACGAATTAAGTACTTAACCCGTGGTACCGCTGTATTTATATTTTTAAAAATAAGATTTTATTAAAGTGTTTTCATAATACAATAAGATAAAAGAAACCAATCTAAATAAAAAGAAAAACACAGAGAAAAAGGAAACAGAAAATGCAGAGTCCTCTCTTAACCCATGTCTCACACTGAGTGATGGACCCTCACAGCTCTTACCTAGGAGCTTTCCTTTCCTTCTCCCAGTCTCTCATCCTGGAAGGTCTTCCCTTCCCTGCCTCTCATTAAGGGTCCTTCCACCAACTATCCACCCCCTTCATGTGTGTGTAATCCTTAGACCCCAAAAATGGCCCAGAGTAGGGGACACCAAAGGAAAACCTAAAAAGAAAATAAAAAGAAAAGAAGAAAATAAAAAGGACTTCTGATTTTCTGTCTGTCAGTTACATGCAAGAAATTATTCAAAATATCCACTTTACAATGACATCCAACTGATCTACTTTCTGTTAGGCAATATTTCCTCAATCCTCTGACCCAAATGTCTTGGATTATTTCCTTTTCTTTTTCACACAAATGTCAGCAATGGTTTTTCTCTTCTCAAACCTATCTGCTTTGTCTCCAATAACCTCAACAACCATTCCTCCATATTAAACAATAAGTCTTTCCATCTTTGTCCACACAAAAGTCTCTCTGCTGTAATAATATATTAAGATAATGTTTGATAGTTCTTTTCTTGTTATATAGTCTTTAATTGACACCCAAGAACTGGCGAGATGTGTTCCGACTGGCCAGTTACATGTTCTGAATCAATTGTAGTAGCCTAGTCTTCAAAGGTATGTACAACATCCATTAAATATGACTTGGATGTTTTAGCGTTATGGGTCACAATGACCAGCCAGGGTTTATCTAAAAGGGGCTGCAACTTGTGCTGCGACCTTAGCTGCTGAAAGGCCTTTTGTACCAGAGATGCTACTCAGACATTTTTGAAGATACTTTTGAAGCCTCTGGGCTAGTGTGGTGCATGCTGCAGGCTCATAATGTCTTCCTTTGTATACATAGGAAGGGGGAGTTGAGCCTGGGATCTCATGAGGAATCATGGGAGTGGTTCATCCCAACAGCTACCATTGAGGTGATGCTTTTGTGGCCAGTTACATAACCTGATTTAGTTGTCCTATTTCACTTCACGGGCAATACTTTCTCCTGAAACGGGCGTCTGTGCTGTCAGGTATAGCCCTTTCGACAAAGAGCTCCAACAAGGGAGTGATGAGGTGCAGCTATCACATAAAATCAATGGTGTGATAATTATGGATTTTATGGTTTAGGTTTCGTTAGTTTTTACCTGCTGATAGAATACTCATTCACAGCAGAAAACTGCCTGTGTTGCACAGTTGTCATTGACTTGTCATAGTGTGGTTCCAGTTATAGAATGCATTATGCTCCTCTGTGACTTCTGCCATGTAAGCTACTACACTTGGATGCCAGTCTGTCTGTTTGTCTGTCTCTTTGACTGTCTGCCCCATTCAGGCAGTAACTAGTCTCCTTTATTACAGTTTATTTTTGTGATTCTATTATTGTGAGTTCTCTTCCAAAAAATGGGAGCTCATAATGTGAATGCAGTTGTACTTTTACACAGGAGCAAATTAAAAACAATTATAATGAAAGTCTGGCTACTTGTACATTGCTTTTTCAACAGATAGTGTGAATTATTCCTACAGATCCTGCTTCAGGAGATGGTTACTGCACTGGGGAAATGAAATTAACATTGCCTTATGTTCTCATAGGCTACAGGCCATGCCAGTCTTCGTTTGATTGTTTCCCTTTGCTGATAAGGAAATATTTATCAAAATCTTGATACTTTTGCATGTGTACATGGAGGAGGGCAGTTAATATTTTAAAATTTTTCTTTATAGTAGCCTATGCTTTTGAAGACTGGATTCCTATTGAGCAAGTGGATTTTGCTCAAATGATAGCTGATAGCTGCTGAATATTGTATGCATGTGTCCTGGTGCAAATATATTTGGTCAGTTGGCAACCCATATTTCTTATATGGTTGGTAGTATGAGGGCAGTCAACAGTGGTCTTCAGAAAGAAGGGCTTTTCCTTAGCTGTGAGGAAAACCCAGTTATTGTTGGACCTGAAAGAGAGTAGTACTCTTCTGGGATACATTGTAATTGTCGTTTGAAATGTGCAACCATCTAGGTCGTTTGTGCTGGCTGGTTGTGCAGTCATGGATACTGAGAAATATGTGTTGATTTTAGTTTCCAGATCCTAAATCAAGGGTAGGAAAAGGTTGGCCCTTCAGAAGTTTCTGAACTTCAGTTCCCATCAGTCTCAACCCGCATGGCCAATCAGGGATGATGGGAGTTGTCATCCAGAAGCACTTGGGGGCACGGCGGCAAAGGTTTCCCAGCCCTGTCTAAATGAAAGAAGTGGATTGAAGTCTAGGAAAAATGTGCCTAAAGACTGATTTTATTTTATTTTTTTAAAAAAAGATTAATTGGATGTAAATTGTTAAATCAACTACTATGCCTATGAACAAAAAATACTCACCTGATTGCCTGTGGTGTAGGACTATTCTGGTGACTATGGTTGTCCCTAGTTTCTGACTGCACTTTCTTCTGCTCTTTATGGCGGGGGGGGGGGGTGACAGCAGACAGGGAGAGAGAGGTTGAGCACTGCAAACCCTGCTCTGTTTGTCCACCTGAGCAAACACAGTAGGATATCTTGGCTGCACTTTCTCTTCTCCACTCTTGCTCCAAGTATAGATGGACACAGAAAGTCTGCTCCATGTTCATTCATAACAAGGAGGGCTATCTTCTTCCAGCCTTTAAGTCTATAACCATAAGTTTGAAAGGGTGGGAAAGCAATTGTTGTTAGCCATGAAAACAATGTAGTACAAATGGTAGCTGTTGTCCTCGGACACCCCCTTGTTTATTTAGCTAGTCCTACTGATTAATGTCAATTAATTTCATTGATTCTACTCTGAGTAGACCAAGCATTAGCTACCACCCTTTATTTTTACAAGGCAAGTTTTCTAATTTTCAAAGTACTTTACAGTCTTCATATTTGTACCCGTAGAAGTAGGACTATTGTTTCCATTTTACAGATGGCAAATGTATATCATGGCAGAGACAGGAGTCAATCTCAGGTCTACCAGATTCAGATTTGCAATACTATCCACCCACTCATGTTTGCTTTCACTGTCCATTTGGCCTTTGACATTTTATTTCATGTTCCAACTTGAAATTTGTGCCCTACAATGACCTTCAGGGCAAATTCCAATGTTGCAAAGTTACATAACTTTAAAAGTGTGCAACTGCTGTTTTTGGGGTGTGCACATATGTACAGGGTTGCAAACTGAATGAAAAATTTGTGTTCTTTTGACAAGTTACTCATGGAGATTTTAATTGCATTCTTATATGCCCAGAGGAGAGATGAATAGCTCAAAAGTAATGCATACTACTCTTCATCATGTTTGTGCAAGTGGAAATATTTTCAAGCAATTGGCAAGGCATGGTTATAGAAACTTGGCCTTCCTATATTTGGCAGTGCTCCTATCTTTGTTTATTACTAGAATTATATGGCTACTTATCAACACAGGTTCCCTGGGTAGCATACGGGGCAGAGAATAAAATGCAAGATAATAATTACAAGCATCAAGAAAGATAATAAAATGCAGCATAGAGCTTTTTAAATAGAGCTTTTTAAACACTTACACAATGAGATCCCAGAATTTGCAAGTTTAAAATGCTAGGTGTTTAAAAGGCCTGGATGGCTATGAAGATCTTCACCTGCTGCCCAAGAAACAATAAAGTAGGTACTAGGAGGGCCTCTATTTGGAGGTTATTCTACAGCAAGTGTTCTACAACCAAGAAGGCCCTCTTCCTAATAGTCACTTGTATCACTTTACAGGGGCACACAGACTCCATTTCCATCAGCCAGCATGGCTAGTGGTCAAGGACAATGAAAGTAGGAACCCAACTCCATCTGGAGAGCCTCATTTTCCCAACTCCTGCTTTAAAGTTTCAAAACACCACTTTAAATTCAGCCCAGAAGCTAGTGAAGCTGATAAAACACTGGCATAATGTAATTGAAATGCCCAGCTCCAGTTAGTTATGTTATGGTCCTATTTTGAACCAACTACAGTTTCTAGATAATTGTTTAAAGGCATTGCAGTAGCTGGAGATTACCAGTGTGTCTGTAACCATGGCCAGGCTATCCCCATCCTCATATGGTCATAGCTGGTGTATCAGATGAAGGTGATTAAAGTTGTTTTGAACCACATAAGCTCCTTGTGCTTCTAGTGACAATGTTTGATTCCCAAACACTCCAGAACGGCAAACACTCTGATCCTTTGTGGTGACGAGTGCAGCCCCTTTCAGAACAGTTTGAACACCAACCACCAATAAACACCTACCAGCAATACCTCCTTGTCTGAACTGAATATCAGTTTAACCCCTATCCAGTCCTTTACTGTACCTTAGTATTGTTTCTAGAAGTGATAAGTCAGTGTATGTTCTGTGAATCAAGTGTTCACAAGATTTCCACCCTGACCCATACAAAGTCCTGCAGTTGCATATGACAACTCACTCCTTGGCTAAAAGCTATTCCAGACGAAACTTCTTGGCAGGCAGTATGTAGCCTGTTGATAATACATTGTTTATACCTAGTTTAGAAGGTTTCAGCAGTGCTTTGTCTTACTCATTTTTGATGATTTTTCTGCAAATTGAACATCTTTCTTAATCCTTCTCCTTTCCCAAGGAACTTGGCATAGTAAGAATGAAAAACTCAGCTGACTTATCCCGCTGGGCAACACACTGAGCTATGTAACCTTCCAGTTCTTACATTCCCAGGGATGAAATTCCTAAATGACCTTGTCAATTCTTTGAAATGAAACTTGATAACAATCTGAGCTTTGGTGTGGTATTAAAAGGCTTACTAGACTGTTTTAACATCAAATATCAGTCGATCAAGATTGCCCAAACATTTCTTTAAACTCTGCTTTTAATAATAACACAGTAAAGAAATGTAGTTCAAAATAGGTTGAGTCTGTCGACACAACCAAATATCATGGCTTAAAAGGACAAAATTGAGGTGCAAATCATGATTTTTGGCTTCTTTTGGCCATACAATTGCATTGATACGCAACTAGGGATAATTGCAAATCATGTGGTCATTCTCTCTCTCTGGTAGTTCTGTATTAGTACAGGGGAATCCCTGCTTCCAGAGGGGTTCCTGGCTGCCACACGTGCCAGTGGGATGGGTGCAAATCCAGTCCATCCCGCTCTGCTGCGTTGTGCTCCCACCCTGCTCCCTTTGAGTGCTGAACACGACATGTATGACATGCTGATCGCACATGCAGGTGGGAAGGTGCCTGTGTTACTTTAGGAGGCATGGCAAGAAATATTTTAAATCCTGTTATACCAGCATCAAATGTACAGGTGACAAGCTTACTACACAGAGATGATGAAATTCATAAGCTTCAGTCCCAGGGATTTTTCCAGCTCTGTTGTTACAATACCAGTATTATCTACTTCTGGTGTTAAAATTGAGCATTGGTTGATCATATCTATACTTTTGTCAGGAGTATGTACTGCTAATAACCATTAATTATACAAGGCCAGATTTTTTTAAAAAAAACTATTATTGAAGTTGCATGTAAAAAAGATGCATTTAAAGATATGACTGTTGACCCAGTATAGAATTTATGGGGAAATCTGCTTTTAAAGTGGTGGCATTTATTTAAGCATTTCCCTTGAGTCTAGCTTTAATAAAGAAAAGATCATTCAAATGGAAATATTTTGTGAGGTAAGACGGTAAAGGTTAGAGTGTCGGACTAGGACCTGGGAAACCAGGGTTCAAATCTCCACTCTGTCAGGAAGCTCCCTGGGTGACCTTGAGCCAGTCATTGCCTCCCAGCCTAACTTCCCTCACTAGGTTGTTGTGGAGATTAAATGAGGACAGGGAGAACCACGTATGCAACTTTGAAGGCGTTGAAGAAAAAGGTGGGATACAAATGCAATGAATGAATGAACAGCATGATAAGAAAAACTATGCAAATAGCTTACATAGCAACTCTTGAAAATTATGCTTTTTTTTTTTTTTGCTTAAGTTATATTAGAATTAATGCTGTATTGGAATTGTCCTTCAGGTCACTGATATGTCGATTTATCTGTTCTCCCATTGGTGAAAGTAATATTTAGAGAGCTGATTCTTGTCTGCTGAGAAAAAAAAATTTGACCCTTCTCTAGCTAAACTTAGTTGTGACTAAGGCCCAAACCAAATGTAATGGGCCAGCCATGTTTGCATTCATGTGTGTCCCCTAGTCACACTTAAAGCAAACATGTGTGTCTTTTCACCCCTTTCTTTATTATTTTTTGCATGAAATACAGTGTGTGGGCATGGGGAGCAAAATCACACACCCCAACTGCTCTCATCTATTCAAGCAGCATTTTCACCAGCCTGACTCACTTTTCTTAATTATGCGATGGGTTGAGAGAAAAAGCACTTGAAGCATCAGAGCAAAGTGAAATAAGGTGGACTAAACACATGGCTAAGCTTCATTCCCCCCTTAGTTTCATTTCATGTGGATAAGGCACCCCGCTTTATACGTGAATAAAATTATTGCATTTGTCTGGTGGCATGCAATTTAACCCCAAGTTCCATTGAAACCAGTGGAAAATCTTAGTTGCCCCTATCCCATTATTTTTGTAGGACTTTTCATTGGATTTGGGCTTTTAAGTTCAAGGTGTGTTAAAATGTGCTCCTGAGTTTGCAAAGGCGTAATACAAAAATAGAGTGCACAGCAAATTCTCAAGATGAGCTGTGAGTCTGGCTTCCTCCCAAACAGACATGAATACTGACAAATTGAATGCTGGCATAGCTGTCAGTCTTGACTCTTGCATGCTTTGAGTAAGCTATCTATTTTTATTTTTTTTTAAGTGTAAAACTGCTTCAGGCACTGGCGGGGAAGGGGGACAGAGTTTCTTGGTGTCACTATAGGGATCAGGCAGTTGATGCAGTGTGTAGCCAGTTGCTGTGTTAAACTTCCATGACTGGTGTTTTTTTTTAAGAGCCTGACCCCAGTAACCGATAGGTGTGTTTGTATTAAACAAAAGCAATTTTTTTCTAAAAATATCACACAGGTCTTTCACTTAAAGTAAGAGGTGCTTCTTTATGAATGACAAATCTCATGGCCTTCAGTGAGTCTTTCATGTAATGATAATAACTAGCTAAAGGCTTTGTAAGGAACTCTTACAAATTGTTCCAGAATTCATTTATATTCAGTATTCTTTAAACCCAGCGTTGCCTTCAAAATGACTTGCAGGCCGCTTACTTTTCTACAGCCGTCTTTTTTGAGTTTGAAATAATACATTTATTGTGCAAACTGCAGTAAAGGCAGCTTGGGGAACCTTTTATGAAGTTGAAATAAATAAAAAAATTGTCCAGTAGCAGTTGGTCTCTAAGGTGCTAAAGGTAAAGGGACTCTGGGGTTGCGACGCTCATCTTGCTTTATTTGCCGAGGGAGCCAGCGTACAGCTTCCGGGTCATGTGGCCAGCATGACCAAGCCGCTTCTGGCGAACCAGAGCAGTGCATGGAAACGCCGTTTACCTTCCCGCTGGAGCGGTAACTATTTATCTACTTGCACTTTGATGTGCTGTCGAACTGCTAGGTTGGCAGGAGCAGGGACCGAGCCACAGGAGCTAACCCCGTCGCAGGGATTCGAACCGCTGACCTTCTGATCAGCAAGTCCTAGGCTCTGTGGTTTAACCCACAGCGCCACCCGCGTCCCCTCTAAGGTGCTACTGGACATTTTTTTATTATTATTTATTTCAACTGCGTCAGACCAACACGGCTACCTACCTGAATCTTTTATGAAGTAATACTGAAAGTATTCTAGAACACTTGTGTTTGAACTTTTAACATCTTGGAATTATATTATTTATGTAGGTTTCTTTCTTTTTTAAAAAGGGAAACCTTACATTATAATGAATTATTAGTGAGGAAGCAGAAATAGTTGGGGTTGGTGCAAATGACCCTACAAGCAGGGCTCCGCAGCTGCTGGCTGAGCTCAGAGCCCTCAACACCCCCTTGTTGGTTGGAGCTGCTGTGCAGCCATTATAATTACTTTATTATTTATTGAATTTCTATACCGCCCTATACCCAGAGGTCTCGTGCTTGCCTCCTGTCTGCTTGCCTTTCTGTTGCAGGAAAGGCTACCAGAGACCTTGCTGATTTGGCTACTGTGCAGCTGGAGAAGCTTCCTGCCTCCTTTTCTTGAGGAAAAAGAGGCATAGCAGTTGCTACCTTGGCCATTCAACCATGCAATGGTTCAACCAAGTGCTGCCCTTTCCTGCTGGGTGATTGGGGAGAGGGTTTGCCTGTTTGGTTCTACATTGCCAGTGCACTCCACGTGCCTCACCAATGCATCCAAAAAGACCCTGGCCTTCTTCCCAAGCTTGGAGCTTGGGAGGGTGCTGGATATCTCCATGCACCTGTTGGGGCAGAAATTACGCAGCTCTACAGTTCAGGAGAAAAACTGGGGGCTCACCATTCTTGCCAGACGTTTACAGCACACTTACCATGGTGAGGGAAGATGTGGAAGCACGATTGCTATATTGTTCTTATCAAAAAGGCTCAATCCTTCTGATGAATTTTAATTTTGTTGAAATTAATCTTGAGAATTAAGACAATGTGCCACTCTACGATTCCAGTCCATGCAATACTGGCGGCACTGTTCTTGTTGAATGGGTGCCTCTGTGGCAGACAACTCTGATCAGGAAAAGGAACACAAGTAGCCATCAGTGTCAGAGATTGTTGCCTAGGACAAGCACTGCTGTCTCCATAGCCCAACTACCTTTCATACTGCGATATATCGCTCGGTTTTTTGTTTTTTAAAAAAAAGTAAATTAAGAGGTGGCTGACTCCAGTGTTTCAAAAACAACAGCGGCGGCGGCAGCAAAGTAAAGAACTGTTTGGTGAATTCTCAAAATTTACATAAACCTTAGTTAACATTGTTCAGTTATAATATTGCATTAATTACATTTTAAAAATATATTGTTTCACAATAAAGGTTCACTAGTTCGTGTCTGTATCTAGGAGATGTAGCAGATCTGCTGATAATGTATCTTTTTTGTTCTAGCAAGAGGTAATGCTTTCAAAATACTTGATCAACATGTTAGGATGCTTATCTTTGGTTAAGTTTTAAAGGCAAGACTGAGGGAGTTTTTTTAAAAACAACAACAACACACCAAACATTTTGATGTTCTGTTTGAGGAATTAAAACACCCTAATCCTCAAGATTCCCATCAGTCCTAGCCAGCATGACCAGTAGTCAGGAGTGAAGGGCAATGTAATCTTTGAGGCAGCCCCTGCGAGAGCATCTGCCTGGGTAGTGGTGTCTGCAACAAAAGTGAGGTGGAGGCTGAATCCAGCAACTTATCTGTAACTGATGAAGCTCATCATCATGGGTTATACAGCACTGCCTTGTGTTGAGGCAGAATACAGTGGTACCTCTGCGAACGGGATCCATTCCGGAGGCCCATTCGCAACATGAAAAGAGCACACACAACCTGCAGCGGTACATCTGCACACACGCGGGTTGTGATTCGCCACTTCTGCACATGCGTGTGGCGTCATTTTGCGCTTCTGCGCATGCACGAGTGGTGAAACCTGGAAGTAACCCTTTCTAGTACTTCCGGGTCGCCGCGGGATGTAATCTGAAAGAACATAACATGAGGTATGACTGTATTGTCCAATAGGAAACAAGTTTGCTCCCCAAAGGAAGTTCATTTTTCTGCCTTTGTGGGTGGTGTGCAGCAACATCTGGAGAACCACAGGTTCTTCACCCCTGCTATAATCCAGCCAAGTTTGACATGTTTGGAGGAATGTATACCATGCTAAATGACTGTCAGTTTATTGTATTTTATGCTGTCTTTTTAAAATACACCTGTCCCCATTATGAGCTGTGCTAGAATTAGCATTTCTGTGTTCAACTTTGGGTATAAAGATGTACTTTGGAAACTATAAGTGGCACCCAGTGCTAGTCCTACTTAGAGTAGACCCATTGAAATGAACAGACATGGGTAATAGGCCATCTGCATTTTGAGAAGATGACTTTCAGTCAGTAAACTTGCTGCCAGTGCAATCTCCATACTCCGTGTCTGTTGTGGAATAAATTATTTAAAGATAGGAACCTATCTGCCAGAATTAGGAGAGAAGCAAAATCACAAGATGTGGCTTTCTACTAACATGCATTCTTGGGCTGAAATAAGTTTAATGAGTAGCAACTTGAACTTTAATCAGTTGGGAGAAACGGAATGCTGAAAGAATAATCTTCTTACCGCTATTGACATGTTTGAAAAATCATATGTTTCTGGCTATTTCAGAAGATGATTGAACTACTTTAACTTAAGAAAGCCAGTTAATTATCTAACCAGCTTTACTGAGTTTAAAAAAGTAGTTAAATCCAGGTTGTCTACCCCAGACTAGAGCAATGAAATTTACAGTTTGGGGGAACCTAACACATATATTACAGCAGTTCTTAAAGAGGTAATCTTTTGTAAGTATCAGATCTCACATTGAACTGCTTTATTATTGACAAATGTCCCCCAAACTGCAGATTTCATTGCTCTAAGCAGGAAGCAAACAACCTGGTGTCCTCCAAATGTGCTGGACTACAACTTCCATTATCCTGGACCATTGACGCTGGCTGTGGCAGATGGGAGTTTGAGTCCAGAGCATCTGCAAGGTGCTGGGCTGCCTACCCCTGCTCTAATCTGTGCATGGCTGCTGCTATTTGGAAATTAAGAAAACTTGTTCATTGAATTAGTGTTGTTGTTGTTTGGTTGTGTCCGACTCTTCGTGAGCCCATGGACCAGAGCATGCCAGGCACTCCTGTCTTCCACTGCCTCCTGCAGTTTGGTCAAACTCATGCTGGTAGCTTCGAGAACACTATCCAACCATCTCATCCTCTGTCGTCCCCTTCTCCTTGTGCCCTCGCATCTTTCCCAACATCAGGGTCTTTTCCAGGGAGTCTTCTCTTCTCATGAGGTGGCCAATGTATTGGAGTCTCAGCTTCAGGATCTGTCCTTCCAGTGAGCACTCAGGGCTGATTTCCTTAAGAATGGAGAGGTTTGATCTTCTTGCAGTCCATGGGACTCTCAAGAGTCTCCTCCAGCACCATAATTCAAAAGCATCCATTCTTCAGCGATCAGCCTTCTTTATGGTCCAGCTCTCACTTCCATACATCACTACTGGGAAAACCATAGCTTTAACTATACGGACCTTTGTTGGCAAGGTGATGAAGAAGTTACAAATAAAACTATCATGGTAAAATAGGCCTGAGTCAATTGAATTTTATTAATGTTCAATTATATTATTTACTTATATTTGTTTCCTCTCTTTTTTGTGAGTAGATCTTTGCAGCTTCTTTTTTGTGAGTAGATCTTTGCAACTTACCTGTGAAAGTAGATGAGACTGAGAAAGAGCAGCTTGGTCACTTTTTAAAATTATCCCTCTCCTGCTAGAATTAGACCTGAAATGAGTCTCTGATACAAGGCTTTTTTGAGTTGGGATGGGATTTTTTTGGCATTGGGGTCACAGCTGGAGGGGGAAATGGTTAGCCCTAACCTTCCCAGCTGTGACCCGCCCCCCAATTCCCCCCATGCTTCAGTCAGCCTTGAAAAAAGCCTTGCCTTGGGTGGAGGAGTAGGGTGAAGTGGGGAGCCTGGGCACATGCTTAGTGCAAATGCTTAGTTGGCAACTCATAAACTTGACAATGAGTACTTTGCAGCACCTTTAATAAAACAATTGCTCAAGTAAACCCTAAATGTTTTTGGGTTTTTTTGGCTTAGTTCCATATCTTGATAATTCCCATTGTTTGTGTATCATGGTGACTTGTAATATTTTCAAAAAATAGAATACTTGTCTTATAAGCTTCTCTTTTTATTTGCATTTTTTCTTGATTCTGAAACTTTTGGAAAGCTTCGCATGTTTTCACTTATGGTGAAGTGGACCATATAGTGAAAAGGAAGAAAATTTGTTTTCTGAACAATGTGATTTGTAACCTGTGTGCTTTTTAAAATTAACTCGGGAAAAGAACTCCTAGAAGAACATTGTAGACATTCCATAAATAATAGCTAGTTAACTCAAGATAAGTCTGCGTTTTCACCAAAAGGAAGCAGTTAGATGCACTAGTTCTTGCTTGAGAAAGGGAGAACTGTGGGAGTAATAATAATAATAATAATAATTTTTTATTTATACCCCGCCCTCCCCAGCCAAGGCCGGGCTCAGAGCAGCTTACAAGCAATAATAAAAACAAGATGAATGATTACAACTTAAAAACAAAAATAAAATACAACATTAAAATAATGGAACATTAAAATATTAAAATGTAGCCTCATCGCAGGAGGAGAAGGAAAAGAAAAAAGAAAGAGAGGGAGGGAGGGAATCAAATTGGCTCCAAGCCAAAGGCCAGGTGGAACAACTCTGTCTTACAGGCCCTGCGGAAAGAAATCAGATCCTGCAGGGCCCTGGTCTCATGAGGCAGAGCGTTCCACCAGGCCGGAGCCAGAGTTGAAAAGGCCCTGGCTCTGGTTGAGGCCGATCTAACTTCCTTAGGGCCTGGGACCACTAGGGTGTTGTTATTTATGGACCTTGAGGCTCTCCGTGGGGCATACCAGGAGAGGCGGTCCTGTAGGTATGAGGGTCCTAGGCCGTGAAGGGCTTTAAAGGTCAAAAGCAGCACCTTAAATCTGACCCTGTACTCCACCGGGAGCCAGTGCAGCTTGAAAAGCACTGGGTGAATATGCTCCCATGGCAGAGACCCCGTGAGGAGCCTCGCTGCAGCATTCTGTACCCGCTGGAGTTTCTGGGACAGCTTCAAGGGCAGCCCCGCGTAGAGCGAATTACAGTAGTCAAGCCTGGAGATGATCGTCGCATGGATCACTGTGGCCAGGTCGGGGCGGGAAAGGTAAGGGACCAACTGCTTGATGCGGGGAAGGTGGAAAAATGTCGCCTTGGCTGTTGCTGTAACTTGCGCCTCCATGGAAAGGGAGGCGTCAAGGATTACACCCAAACTCTTAACAGAAGGCAATGGCACTAATTGGGCCCCCGCAAGAGAAGGGAGTTGGTCCCTCATCCCCATGCCATCCCGACCTAGCCATAGGACCTCTGTCTTCGAAGGATTTAGTTTCAATCAGCTCCCACGAAACCATCCAGCCACAGCTTCCAAGCATCTGGTCAGTGTGTTCGGGGCCGAGTCGGTGTGGCCATCCATCAGCAGATAGAGCTGAGTGTCATCAGCATATTGGTGACAGCCCAGCCCAAAGCTCTGGATAATCTGGGCAAGGGGGCGCATAAAGATGTTAAAAAGCATCGGGGAGAGAATTGCGCCCTGCGGCACTCCACACACCAAGGAGTGGCGCGACGACATTTCCCTCCCTAGTGCCACCCTCTGTCCCCGACCAGATAAAAGAGCACAGCCAGTTACGGGCTATGCCCTGTATCCCCACGTCTGCGAGGCGGTGGTCCAGAAGATCATGATCGACCATGTCAAAGGCTGCTGACAAATCTAAAAGGATCAGCAGTCCTGACCCGCCTCGATCCAGTTGTCTACGGAGATCATCTGTTAGGGCAACCAGAGCCGTCTCCGTCCCAAAACCAGGACGGAAACCGGAGTAGACAAAAAACAACCAACACTAACTTGGCCAGAATTTTTTGCATTCTGTATCCTGTGGCTACAGCATCTCTGGATGTGTGTGTGTGGCTAACCATTTATATTTATCCCAGAGCCTGATGTGGGTGACTTCCATGCTCTTTATGCTCAACTTCTCCGTAATTTTTAATGCTAATAATCGGGTATAGACTAAACCAGGGATGGGGAACCTCTTACCCTCCAACTGTTGGATTCCCCCATTAGCCCCAGCTTGTATAGCCAATGGCAAGGTAGGATGGAGCTGTGGTCCAGCACACATTTTGAGGGTTCAACTGATGTTACACTGGCACAAAATCTAGAGTAGATCCCATTCCCTTTCCTTCAATCCTTTCATCACACCCTTTCCAGGGAAGTGTTCCTGCAGACATGCAATAGGCATAAAAGCTGGCATATATTTATTTAACTTATTTCCAAACTACAGTTTGTATAATTACCTGGAACATAGCCAAGCTTTGAGTTACTGCTCAGAAATATGATATAAAAAATGGCTATTCACCTGTTGTCGATAGCAGAGCATTCCTCATAGGGATGACACTTCTTGCTGGAAGAATCAGGCAGGGTCTTCAAAAGCCATCTGCCTAAAAAAATGGCTGCCTTGCTCTGAACAGTCATAAAGGTTGGATAGTTGGTATGGGGTTGCCCGTATACTCTGAAACTCTGAATTGATACCTGAGGTGACACGTTTGCTGCATTGTTTTTTGGCATGTGCTAAAATCTTTTACTTTTGGGGGGGGGAGTAGATCAGCTTGTTTTTACCATTTTTATTTGTATTTTTAATGTGTGGTGTGTTTTATGTAAACTGCTTAGATATTTTGATGATTTAGTGGCACGCAAATCTGGTTAAATAAAAAAAAACAGAAGGAAGTCCTATTGAAATCTGTGGAACCAAAGACACAACTACACTTACCCAGCAAAGATAGGTTTTCAACTGTGAATGTCTGGATGAGGGGCAGTTGTGGGTTACCTGTTAACCCCAGGATTGCCTCCTCTCAACCCACACCTCCTGCACAGCCTGCTTTTTATCTCAGAGCTTGAAAAAAATAAGATGAACATTGTCCAGTGGAAGGAGTTGCAGAGATGAATCTTAGGGTGACAAAAGTATTAAAAGAGCCCCTCCTGCCTGCTAGTATCCTGCCTGCCAGTATTTCTCTGCAAATGCTTCACCTCAGCAGAGCATTTGAGGCAAACACTAGTTTGTACATTTCCTTTTCACTTTATGAGTTGTAGGTCTGCTCTTATAAGTGATTTTAAATTGGTTGAGACTGTTATCCTTACCAGACTTGGGCTGTAATCCAAAGCACACGTAATGTGGATGCAAGTCCCATTGAACACACTTGGACTTACTTTCAAGTATGCATGTACAGGATTGGTGTTAAAGATTACAACTGAGACACTGTTCTTATTTTAGTCATATTACTGTGTAATTAGTCTAACTCATCTCTCTCTTCTTTTTCAGTCTTCATGAAGAAATCATTGATTTCTACAAGTACATGTCACCCAGACCTGAAGAAGAAAGAATGCGAATGGAGGTGGTGAATAGGATAGAAAACGTTATAAAGGGTCTATGGCCCAATGCTGATGTAAGGTTAACAAAATTCTGTTGTACTTTACTATTTTAAATATTTCTATGTCTGCTTGATGATTGGGATGTTCCTCCCCCCCCCCCCAAAATCCACAATTCCACAACTAGAAAATGTAAGCCCTAGAATGAAAAATATGTAAATGAGGCAAATATGAACAATTTCAACCTCAGTTGACATTAAGGTTATGATTTGTTGTGCACTTATTCTCAGACTCAGTGTGTTAGGAGCATATGAGAAGAAAGAACAAATTCCTGTACTGAATGGAAAATCACTGGAGATGGAAGCTCCAGCAGCCAAAGTTTAGCAGCAAGACTGATGCCTGGTGTTTTTGTGTACTAGGGGTTGTGGGTCTGCAAATCACCCCTTACATTCCATTTCACCACTTGCATGCAGCAGTTGCCTTCAACTGCATAGAAGGAAAGGGAGCAAAGGTACAGGGAAGAGAGATAGATATGCCCCAAAATAATTGTAAAACAAACAAGCTGCTGAATTTTGGCTATGATAAACTTTGGGTTTTATTCTGTAGCTGCATAAATTCTGTGACTTAATTGATTTGCAAAAGAGTAACATGTAAGCAAAACCTGGGGGACTGTTTAATATGTCCTTTACATAAGGTAGTGAAAGCAGGCTCTGAAAGCTGGTTGAGAAATTCATTTAGTTGCTTACTGGCTTAACAGACAAGCCATCTTTGCTGGCAGGAAGAGCACCTGTACAAAACCTGCCTGCCCCTTCCCTCTACTCATTCCTAAATCCATACTTTTCCTGTTAACTTGATCCAGTCATACTTGCCGTCCACATCTGGACTGAAATGAAAACACTGCAGTCTTATATTCCATAGAAATATTTCCTGTGGCTGCACAATTCATAGAAAGCTCTTAAACCCTGCCTCCTTTTTAGGGAAGAGGATTTCTTTCTTTCTTTAAGGAGTTTGCGTACACTCGGTGTGTTTAAGAAAAAAGATAAAACAGGATCGATGGCATTAAGCAAGCATTTATTAAAACTATGCCTTTATTTATAGAAGCCAGCAATTGTGTCATTTGCTCTATTGCTCCAGGGAATGTGCTTAGACGGAAACATTCCTAGTAAGTGAGAACTGTTCTTGGCATCAGCTGGGCTCCACCATAAGAGTGGCTGAGAGAGGCTTTAATTATCCTGGGGTTGGGACAACAGCACAGCTGACATGAAGAGGAAACATGTTAGATTGGTTTTGAAAAAGAAAGTAAACCTTGTTAAAAAGAACAAACAGTACACCATCGCATTTTAAAACTCTAAATTGTCCTTAGCATGACGCCATGCAGTTTCCTGCATAGGAAGCCTGGCGCATGCTTACCAACACTGTTATTAAATGTGGGGTGGCTAGGAGGGTGTGCACATGCCAAGAATCTTTCGGCACCTATCACAGTGACTCTCCCATGTCCACCAAGGAGCCTTGGATCAGGAGCGCAGCTAGAGTTATGCCTGGATTTGCATCACAGAGTCCTCATAATTTAAAGGGCTTTCTAATCTCTGCACACTAGTATTTACACTAAGTCCAGGATCAGTTCTTATCACTGATCGTTTCTATATAGCTGGTTCCATTGAAAGAGAGTTTCAATTATAAGGTGACCCAGGGTCCTCAAAGCTGAGCAGAATTAGCTCTCTCAGATAAAAACTTGTGTTGTTTTGACCACATTGACTTCACATTGTGTGTTGCGTAATTACGATAAGAGTGTGTGAAAGTTCAGTACAGGAAAACCTGCTGGAGGAAAGAGTTTGGCCTCTGAAAACTGCCCGGAGGAGCCATAGCTCAGTGGTTCAGGTGATGTTTTGCATGGAGGAGACCTGTGGTTCAATCCTTGATGCCTCCAGTAGCAAGAATCTGGTAGAATGTAAAGCATTTCTCATTGCCTAAAATCCAAGAGAGCCATTGCCAGTCAGAATAGACAGTCTTGGGCTAGATGGACAAATAATTCTGGCCTAGTAAAAGGCAGCTTCCTATGTCTCTAAAGATATTGTCTTGCGGGGCAAAGGGAGAGCTACCTGGGGGAGTTGTGCAAGATGGAGGGATCCTGGCTTGCTTTGTCTGATTCAGTAGAAGGAAGCTTCATAAGTTGATTTGGCAAATACTGTGCTCCTTCTTAAAAACAAAGGTTGAATACGCTTTACAAATCCTGCGGGAAAGGGGTGGGACATACGACTGGCTATTTGGATCCCGAAAACCACTGGGTTCAAAATAATCCTGAAGGTCACTTCAGGTTCTGCAGAAAAATTTGTGTGCTGCTGCGGCCTTCCCCAAAGAGCACATCTTGTTGATCTAAATTGTAGTTTGGAGAACCTGCGGTTACTGTGATTTGATTGTGCTGGAGCTGTGTTCCCCCCCCCCCTCTCTCTCTCTCTCTCTCTGTGTGTGTGTGTGTGTGTGTAGTGACTGTGTTTTCTCTGTTCTGCACAGCTCAGCATGATGATGACACAAAATGTCTAGTTAGCCAATCTGTTTGAAGAGAGCTGCTAAATTATGGCATGTGAAGGATATAATTGAAATTCAGAATTTTCTTACAAATAGAAGGCAGTAGGTACATTGTAGAAGGCTGGCATAACCTGATCAGACTATTCGCCTACCTCAGTTTTGTCAATTGTTGGTGGCACCAGGTGCCAGCTCTCAGGCACCTGATATTTTTATTTCATTGAACCTGGAACCTCCTTCATGCAAAGCAGATGCTCTCACTGAGCTTTGGCTTCTTCCCATTTGTCCAGTCTGGGGGGAATGGATAAAGCAATGCTCATCTCATTTTCCAAGTGTGGTTGAGAGCTGACTTTTTTTTAATATGGGCCCCATCTAACCTATCTAATGTAGTATCATACCAGTTTAAACCAAATAATCCTGGGAAATGTAGTTTAATAAGGGCACTGAGAAGTGTTAGGAGAGACTTTCACCTTCCAAGATTCCCAGTTCTCAGAGTGATTTAACAACCAGTGACTCTTCCCAAGGAACTTGAGGGAATTGGAGCTCTAACAGCTCGTGGCACCTTCTCCCAACCACAGTTCCAAGGATTGTGAGGCAAGCAATGAGTGTTTAAAGTGGTATGATGCTGCTTTAAATGTATAGTGCAGATGGGGCCATAAACAGAAACTAGGTTTTGAGTTGTAAAGGCACCAAGAGGAGCAGTTTATTTCCCCCTCCACTTTCAATTATTTTTGTAAGGGTTTGTAAGTTTTAAAAATTGAGTATAATGTCACTTTTCTTAATCATTACAATTCAAGTGGTATTTGGAATATAACAGTTATCTAGTTTTGAAATTTGTTAAAGTGCCTACTTAATAACATTACTTTTTAGAATTAGCAATTAGCTTCTATGGTGTTGAATATTCAGAGTTCAAACTCATGTCCTATATTATTCTTCAAGCTTTTCCAAAGTCTGCCAGTTGAGGGCAGCCACATTCAATGTTAACATTTTCTCCATATGTTTTTGGTGAAGGATTTTAACTTCCTACTTTCATGTTTTTTTCCAGGTACAGATATTTGGAAGTTTTAAGACTGGTTTATATTTACCTACTAGGTTAGTAGTCTTTAATTGTCCCTTATTCTTACACTGAATATCACATTTTTCCTTCCCTGCTTATATTTAACTTGTAAGTCATACTGAAATTGCATAACAGCTGTTTTGATGTTATGGAGATGAAAAGTTATATAATTTCACCGGAAAGCAAATTTGAAGTTCAAGGGAGTCAAAGTCGCTGTCAGCATCACTTTTCCTTTACTGACCTGGTTGTTGACAGAAGATAGTCCTGCACATTTATAAATTATTGTTTCTAGTTATGTATTTCCAACCTTTACCAATGGAAATCTGGCCAATATGACTTGCAAGTACAGTCAGAATACAATAATAAAACTGCAGTAAGATTTACTGAAGCTCATTAGAGTTGAGGAGAAGAGAGTCTAGCTGGAGCAGGTTTTGTCTAGTTCCCTCAATCTCCTGTTCGTTTCAGCAGGACATTTTGTGATCCTGTGGAGAGGAGAAGGGGCAGTCTACTTGGAGTAGGCATTGGTTGGTATATTTGCATGCCTCCCTTACTGTCTCTCACTCCTTTACACAGGGCAGCTTGTGTCAGGCAATGCCCTGAGTAGACACTTCAGAGACAGCTGCTTGAACTGTCATTTAGTATTTGACCTAGATGATGCTGTTCAATAAAATACCTACCTGCTTACCTACCTGGCCACCTACTGTGTTCTAACACCGGGCTGGTGATGCATTTAAGCTGGAGGATTAACTGATTTATTGATGCTTCTAACCCACATTTCAATTGTAAAACTCCTTGGGGCGGTTTAAAGTTAAAAGTCACAATAATAATAAATTCCAAAAACAATGACAGTGGTGTCAGAAAAGAATCAACACAGGGTAGAAGTAGCAAAATGAAACCATTAAAAGTGAAGGATGTAAGTTAAAAGCTCAAGTAGGTAGGATGTACTCAGCCTGGTATTTTAATGGTAACAGTGAAGGCTCCAGGCAAAGCTCCCGCAGAGGGAATTCCAAAGATGGGAAGCTGCCATAGAAAGGGCCCTTTCCTGCTGTAGATATTTGCTTTATATCTGAAGACAGGGGAATTTGGAGAATGACCCCAGAAGGTTCACTTGGGTCATGATGGTATTTCAGGTACTTGGTCCCAGATTCTGTAGGATGGCACAGGGGGTGGGTTATCTATGTTGGAGATATTTGTGTCATGCTGTGCCTTTGCTGTGGTTATGATTTTGTACATTCCCCTGCACATTTAGTTATATCGCCTCTGTGGCTGTGGTTCAGGGAATCATAGTGTGTTTCCCGCCCCACCCTATCTTGGATCCTGCAGCTGAGAAACACTCTGTTCCTACAAATTTCACCATAACCTGTGAGCTGGGAGATATTTGCCTGAGAGACTTGGGGACTTCAGAGCCATAAGCCACCAAACTGCCAGGGATATTAGTTTGTATATTAGGAGGTGGCCATAGAGTGCCGTTTCTTGAACTCTCACTGCCAAGAAAAGTGCTTTGAGTCACTTCTGTTCACTTCAGAAATACATGGCATGAACAGGATTTTAGATCCCTGCCCTAGAAAAGCTTTGTGTCAAATTTAATCACAGTTCTGTGATTAAAAAGAAAGGTCTTTCTGAATTTACTTCATAAAGAATCGTCTGTTAATTTGCTGCCTCTTAATTTCAGTGATATAGACTTAGTTGTGTTTGGGAAATGGGAGACGCTGCCGCTTTGGACCCTGGAAGAGGCTCTCAGGAAACACAACGTGGCAGATGAAGGTTCAGTAAAGGTTTTGGACAAAGCAACTGTAAGTTTCTCTCTCTCTCTCTCTATGCTTTACTAAAATTGGGTATTCTTTAACAAATAGAAAAAGAAAAAAGAAATACACTCAAGGAACTTTGTACTGTACAGCCGCCCTTGATCTCTGAAAGTTGCATGCCGAATCAGTAAATTATTGTTGATTGCTGTTGCTTTTTAAATTCTCTGTATCTGTTAGAAGTGGGTCCTCACACATGCAAATAAGGCCAGAAGATTGAGGAAGGGGCAATAGAGTGCTTGGTAAGGAAGATTCTCATCCTCAGCAAAACAACTATGGGGGAGGCTGAAGAACACAAACCATGCATCTTTTTCCGTGGGCACACAGTTACTGCAAATGTTGCCAGTGGGACAATTTGCAGCATCCTTTTAAAAGAAGCCTTCCTTGCTTTATTACTGTTTTGCGCCAGAATCCAGAGAACCACACAACTGGTTGTGCATGCCCAAAGGAGCTTTGGGTTTGCATTTCCCAACAAACACATCATTCTACACAGCAAAAGGACTGCCAAAACCAGTTTGGGAACACTGCATTGGGGGTTGTTTTCATTGGTGGTCTGCAATTCAAAGAAAAGTCTGGTTTCAAAGGGCATCCTCAAGCCTCTGGTCACAAGTGTTGTTGCATTCTGGTCTCAGTAAACAGCCAAATAATCTAGACTTTTAAAAATTTTTAGAGACGAATTTCAAATCCTTGATGTACTTTAGCGCTATGAATTTGAGTCTAGTTGCTATTGCTTTTTTCAATGATATTTCCTCCAATCCTTACATGTGAATTCAGCTCCTGATGATAAAGCCACATTTTCTTTCTGAAGTAACATGAGAAGCACCTCTGGGATGTGAATGGCTTGCTTCTTATGTCAGGCCTTATGTGAAGAATAGCTTTATTCTGTGGCCTCCTATCTCCCCCTGCTGCCTGTTCATGACTGAAAAGCAACTGCTTTGTGATTGGAGTATTATTGCATCCCTCCATGGTTGTATAAAGGACCTCTTGTATGTAGCAAAAGGCTGATCTCTGTGAAGATTGTTTTGTTTTAATTTTAAGTGTGTGCTGTCCTTGTCTAACACTAAGCGTATAGGAGAAAGAGAGTTCACTCTTTGAGATAAATGTGTTGTTTTGCTTTTTCCTCAGGTCCCTATAATTAAACTGACTGATTCCTTCACCGAAGTAAAGGTTGATATCAGTTTTAATGTACAGAATGGGGTAAAAGCTGCTCTTCTCATCAGAGATTTTATCAAGGTTAGTTGATACATGGAAACATGGGCTGGATATAGACACATCAAAGAAGCGTTTCAGTAAAACGCGTTGCAAACTTCCTATGAGAAATTGAGTGAGCAAAAACAGAACTCCACAGCGCCTTCTGGTGTCACAGTGTTAGAATGCATAAACAATGCATATAAAGTGCTTTTTCTTTGCCAGTGTAGCTGAGGCCATGGCTAAGCTTCAAGAGATGTAGGCAACAGGAGATTTGAGGCATGTTCTTGAAAATTCATGTTGCTTCTCCTCTCTCCGTTTCTTAAAAAAATACATTGTATTTCTGATGGTCTCCATATGTTGTTGGACTCCTTTCCCCCCATCAGCCTCAGCAAGCCTGGCCAGTGGTTGGCATAGATGAAACTGTGCAGTCCATAAAATCTGGAAAGCATCAGGTTGAAGAAGGATGCTACTAGAAAACCTCATCCCAACTGTGTTTAAAAGAGTGAAAACGATGAAACAATTGAGAGGGCCAAAGCATTTATATAGGGTATCTCCAATGGTAGATTTGCTCTAGTAGAAGCTCTTGCAATCTGCCTTCCGTTCTCCAGGCCTTCCTACATCATGTTGTCTCCCAAAAGCTTCTCCTGATTGTTTGAGAGCTCTCTGGTACAGTGTGATCTGTATTCTGGTGAAAAAGAAGCCTTAAAATGGGAAATGGACTTAATCAAAGCCTGTGAGAAGTTGTATGGAAAGGATGGTGGTCCTGGGGTCAGACCTGGCCTACCCATGAGGCGGGGTGAAGCAGCCACCTCAGGCGGCAAAAGCTCAAGCAGTTGCACCCCATCCACCCCAGCCTTTTTGCTGCAACCGGAACACTCCCCCGCCGCACAGTTTTGGGAAGAGGGAGGTGTTCTGGTGCATGACATTGCTGCTTGTCTTCCCCACCCCTGGGAAACACCCCCTCATCTCAATGAGTTTTGGTAAGAGGGGGGCATTCTGACAGCAGAAGAAGTGGTGGGATGGGCGGAGTGGCCGCAGCAGGGGGCAGGAGGTGGCACATTTCTGTTTCGCCTCAGGTGGCGAAACGGGATGGGCAGTGCTGCAACTACAACCAAGTTGAATGTGCCTGCATGCCAAGGCTATTCACAAACGAATAGAAATGGAAGTGTTAGCTTTTTGTTTGCCAAAGTGGTCCTTAGCACTCTGGGGCCAGTAAGAAGGGTAGTAGAGTCCTACGAGAGGGGCCGGTAGGGCTTGTCAGCCTGGGAAGGTAGCCCATCTAGGAGAAGGACAGCTCTGATCCTAAACCTCCACTGCCTTGTGGGATATCTTTGGGAGAAGAAAATGCTAAGGAGTAGACCCTACACAAATCTGGAGTAGAGTCCCTAAGATGTTTGAATGGCGCCTTCCAGCAACACATGCAGCTAAGCTGGTGCCAAATGTATTGCTCTGCTTTCGTTTGGACCACATCAGCGAGGCTGAGAGGGGCTTCTTATCATCTGGGCTGCCTGGCACCTCCTTACACGCTGCTCAAGCTTGCATCCTGGGGAGGTCACTCTGGTGCTGCTAACGCAGAGGTTTGACTTCAACCCCGGAGGCACACTCCATTGTCTCCCAAGACAGAACACCTGACCCTGAATGGTGTTGCTCCTTGTTTTTAATTATTATATCACTAGATGGCACCAGAGGTTATGTGTGGATCTGTCTGTGTCTCTCCCCAGTTAAAGTAGACTTTTTGAGCAGTCTTCCAGGTTATATTATTATTTATTACCAAATTTGATTGTACAATTAATCCAAGCATTTGGTATCTCGTACTATTTCCAGTATAGAAAGCTCTTATACCTTTAGCGTTGGATGAGTTTCCAGAGGAGTTTTGTTTGTTATTAGACAGACAACCAACAGGTTGTACATTTTATGGTGTGTACATTTTATGGAGTGCCTGTAAGGTGGCTTAGGGCAGTAAGTATGAAGGCTGATTTCACATTTTGTTCGCAAACTGGAAGTTAAAGTTCAGTATGAGAAGGAATCTAGAAAAGGAACCATACAGGCTTGTCCACTAGTCATGCTAGTCCATTATCTGTTGTTTCAGCAAGTAGCAAATCAGCAAATAAATTGGCAGGCCCTTTTTCTCTTGCAAGGTATGAGTACTTTGAACACCACTGAGTGACAGTTCACCTATTAAGCTGTCAATATATGCTGAGATCACAGACCCATATTCTTTGTGGAATACAGTGGTAACTCGTGTTAAGAACTTAATTCGTTCCGGAGGTCCATTCTTAACCTGAAACTATTCTTAACCTGAGGTACCACTTTAGCTAATGTGGCCTCCTGCTGCCGCCGCAGTGCCGGAGCACGATTTCTGTTCTCATCCTGAAGCAAAGTTCTTAACCCAAGGTACTATTTCTGGATTAGCGAAGTCTGTAACCTGAAGCGTCTGTAACCTGAAGCGTCTGTAACCTGAAGTGTCTGTAACCTGAGGTACCACTGTAAATGGAAGTCTAATTCCCATCTCCTTTTTCTCCCACAGAAATATCCTGTATTGCCATATCTAGTTTTAGTATTGAAACAGTTCTTGTTGCAGAGGGACCTGAATGAAGTGTTTACAGGTGGAATTGGATCTTATAGTCTTTTTTTAATGGCCGTCAGTTTTCTCCAGGTAAGTTGGGAGGAATTATTATGTACTAGGTCATTAGGTCATGAATGGCCTTTCCCTCCTTTTAAGTGTAATATCACTTTAGGGTACACAACATTGTAGTCCACCCATTGGCTGTAATAAAATAATTACTATAAAAATTGCATATAATGGAACTTAGTATGCTAACTAGTACTGCAGTTAAGTGGAATGAGCACTGCTTTAGTAATAGCAGTTCTAAAACATTCACTTGTTTAAACTAATTATTTGCTTTGAATTATTTTGTACCATTTCTGCCAGATGTTTTGGGGATATTTTTATCTGCAAACTAAAAAGTCAAAGACACATAAAGGAAAGGGTGTGGAGGGAAGAAGACAGAGAAGGAAGATCAGTGTGATAACATCAGAACAATGTGGTGAGGTAGCCTCACCCCAGATACGCCCATTCAGCTGCTTTGATTTGCTGAACTGCCACTGTTACGGGTGCTACATAATTCTTGTTCCGCATTTTGTTAGAAATTGATCTTTTATTGTGGCAACACTTAACAATTTGGAACTCCCTTCCTGTTGACATCCGGCAGGTGTCTTCACTGCACTCCTTTCAGCATGCCTGCTTTTTTTTGTTTTTGTTTAGGCAAGCCTGTCCAGATATGCAGAATATTGACAAGTGTTTTAGTCTGGTTTTGCATATCCCAGGTCCCAACTTCAACTCACTCACTATTCAGTGTGCTTCACTCACAATCTGGTTAGGTCTTTTTCATGTGTTAGGTGTGTATGTTGCAACTTTCCATTTCATTCCTCCTTCAGAAGAATCCTGTGAAGGTTGATCATTTATTTTGTTCTATTATTATTATATTATTTTATAGATTTGGGGCAGGGGGCAGAGTAAGGTAATGACTTGCCCAGACACCCACAGAGTCTAAGTGGAAGGCTTGGGGCATTTTGCATTGGAAATAATTGAGTGATGGGATATGTGCAAAAGCTTTTTGTGTTTTGTCCCCTGAGCCAGCTATTAAATTGGTTGATTCTTTAATTTCACTATTGATTTTAGTGTTTACATGGATTGTAAAGGAATCTGGAGATTTTTTGCAAATAAATTTTTGTTCTTGTTTCCCCTCCAATAGCTACATCCCAGAGAAGATGCTTGTACCCCCAACGCCAACTACGGTGTCCTTTTAATAGAATTTTTTGAATTATATGGGCGTCATTTCAACTACCTGAAAACAGGAATCCGAATAAAGGACGGTGGCTCATATGTGGCTAAGGATGAAGTGCAAAAGAATATGCTAGATGGCTATAGACCATCAATGTTGTATATTGAAGACCCACTGCAACCAGGTATTTGGGCTTTTCACTAGGCCATAGGAAAGTAAACAATTTCTATGGAGACTTTTAACCCAAGGATGCAACAAAGCAGCAGTAGTTCCTGAATTGCGTACAATCTAGTTTCAGGTGATTCCCAACAAATTGGGGGTCTAAATGGTACAAAATGTAATAATATAAAACTGGTATTATAAAATGATTTTATATCACAAATATATATATAACACATGACCCACGAGGATGACCCTAAGACCAAAATGTGTCTGAGTTTATTTTAGAGTTGAGTTAATTTCAGGTTATGTTTGTTTGGAATTGTTTATATTATATAGAGTTTTAGAGTTGAGTAATATATATATATAAGCCAAAAGTAATAGCACATATGTCTAAAAGTGACCCACCTTATATACACATGCTCACATATTTGTATACATACATACACACACAGATGCTCTCTCTATGTGTATAATGTGTGAAATTTGCAAATATCTATATTGTGTGTTTTAATATATTGCCATTCTGTAGCTGCAACTTGTACAGTAGAAGCTGGAAAGCAAAAAGCTGATGAATTATCTATATGTATATGTATATGTATATCCCTCACCTTAAGGAACACTGAGGAAGACCATAAAGTCAAAAAGCATTTGGGATTATTTTATTGAGTTGAATAATTTCAGGTTATGTTTTTAACTGTTTTTATATTTGTGATATAAAAGTGCAATATTTGTGTAATAAAATTGCTTATTACTTCATTTTGTATTATTGGGATATTTAGATCCCAGTTGATTGGTAAATTACTTTGTTTTGTTTTGTCGGGACTAATTTCCTTTTTGCAGTGTAAAATCATATTATATTCAGAGAAAATGTTTACCCGTTACAATCACCCTAATGGATGTTTTCTTTTTTTAAGGTAATGATGTTGGCAGGAGTTCTTATGGTGCCATGCAAGTGAAACAGGCCTTTGATTATGCATATGTTGTTCTGAGCCATGCAGTATCGCCAATAGCTAAATATTATCCCAACAATGAAAGTGAAAGGTAAACATTATATGTCCCAAGTTGGATCCATTAGTGATGTCACTCTTTCCCCCCCCCCCCATCCTTTAAAAATCCAGTTAACCTTTCCTTTCTCTTAAAATGTTCACAGTATATTAGGAAGAATTATCAGAGTAACACAAGAAGTCGCAACATACAGAGACTGGATATCAAAGCAATGGGGAATGCAGAATAGCACAGAAACATCATGCAATGGTAAGATTTTCCTATATGTAGGTTTGCAAAACCCTTGCAGCCAAAAGTTCACTTTAGATCCTGGCAGGGAGGCCTGTAATATAGGTATAAAAGCTTCTTCCTATTCAAGAAAGTTTGATTTGCATTATGGACAGTGGCACAAAAAGCTTCAGGCATAATGGAGCTTGCTTCTTAGTAAACATATATAAGATTGCATGGACAGATACAGAAAAGCAGAGGCTAGAAGCCTGCAAGCATAGGTTCATGATCAAGAGAGAAAAAGTTGACTTGATAACTGACTACTTTGGTAGAAAGAACACAGACAGTAATAAATAGTGGCATTCTCAAATAGAATAGAATATAGGCTGTGGAAGTTCCATAAGCAGTATAAGATACTTTGGGTTGTATCTGGCAGATTTTTTTCCCTCAAGAGTAGGCTTGCTGAAGTCAGCGGATGTGATTTAAGTCCATTAGTTTCAGTGGGTCTACTTGAGTATGACATACTGTAGTTGGGAGTTCTCATTTTAAAACAAGTTGTTAACCCTCATGAGTTGCAGACTGAAATGTTGACAGCAGAATCTGCTAGAGGCTTGATCTGGCAGTAGTCCCTTCAGTTTTCATAACACTTAGAATGGTTGAGTCAAAAAGAAAACCAAAGCTGCATAAACTTAAATTGGCCACTCACTAAATCAAGGCCTGCTATTCCCAGATATTCTGAACAGCATAAAGCCTGTATGGAAGCATGCAGACACTGATTATCCAGACCACGATATATTGAAAGCAGAGAACAGGAGGTAGAGGAGAAACTACAGTGTCAAAGATAGCTGAAAGAAGTACAGTTGACCATGCTTTTCAAACCACCTGTGGGTGATATCCTGTGCCCATTTACTTAAAAGTAAGCCCCACTGAACACAGGAATTGCTTCTAAGAAAACATGTTGTTGGGATGCACTGGAGGGATGAAAGAACTGCTGCAGGCAATTTACTAAATACTCCTATTCAGCAAAGGTTGATTTGTTTTATTGATATAGACCTAGGCCCCAATTCTAAACACACTTACTAGATATAATGGAGTTTCCTTCTGAATAAATGTGCATAAGATTGCACTGATGGACACAGAGAAGCAGGGTGGAGAAGCCTGCAAGGAAAAGAAAAATCATGATCCAGAGAGACCAGAAAGGTTATTTGATAGCTAACTATTTCAATGCAAAGAACTGAGGAATAAAAATGAATTGAGATAAATGATCATATCTATACCTTGACAGAGAGTCCCTGTTCTATACAGCATGTGTCAAAACATGAGTCTCTGAGGAGTGTGTGTTTCTGGTTACAGAGATAATGCCTTCCTCCCAGGAGTAGTATATGTGTTATAGAGAACCACTCTGCCAAAGAGTTGTTTGTGCAAATCATGGATTTCAACAGAAGTTTTAGCAAATTCTTTTGACGTAGCATTAACTGAAAAGTTCCATGTCTGTAATAGGCACTTGGAGCACTGTGTCTCTGACAGCAATCTTTGTTACGTCATTTATTAACACCCACAAATACTTTATGCAACTTTCCCAAAAGCTCAAAAGTAGTGTACAACCAACAAAAATGCTCCCAAGTTCTAAAGTTTAAAACGACAACATTTCACTTAGCTTTCCATCATGTCAACCTCTTTCAGCTATGCTATGCCATCCTTGGTGTGTCTTTAATGTAGCAAATCTTATTAATCTGTCCTGCCTTGCACAAGCTCTGTCAGGATGAAGCAAAGTTAGATCAGACCAACGCTTGGATAATTACCTACAATATTTTAGAGAAACTTAACTGGATTCAACTAAATACCCCCCCAATCCAGCTAAAGTTAGTAATGAAGAAATCCCTTGGGAAGTAACAGATCTACCTTAGTTGTGTTCATTGTGTTAACACCGGTTTCAGTAGTACATAGACATGACAGAGTTATTTGGTTAAAAGCCACGGTCTCAGACATGACTGGATTGCTGCCCTGAATGCCATTTAACACCTATTGTCATTCAGGGGTTTGAAACAAATTAAACCCGTCTTGCATGTCATTTTTGCACTAAATGCATCTCAGCTGCAGGCATGATGCAAAAGTGGAAACTGATTTTCTTTACAACCCATTATTGGTCTGAGAAGGGAGCACAGTGTGTTTTCATCTAACATGGGTGGGGAACTTGTGGCCCTCCTAATACTGCTGGTGTACATTTTCCTCAGACTATTCACCATGCTGGGTGGGGCTGGACTACATATTCCCCTGAATCCAAAACTCTCTATACTGTTGTGAGCAACTTCGTTGTTGTGAAAGAATGCTTATGTGCTCACTATTCTGTACTTTTTAACAGGTAATGGGGTGACCTTGATAGACAACCAGCAGTTGGACAAATGCAACAATAATCTTTCCGAAGGGAATGAATCACTAGGGAAACCTAGAAGTAAAACAGAGACACCAAGCAAACACTCATCAAATTCTTCATCAGGCCCTTTATCATCATCATCTTCTACACTCTCCAGCTCCAGCGACGTAGTAAGTATTGTGCCCTGGTCACTGTCCCATTGGATTATTGTAATACACACTTCCCTTGAAGCAGTGTAGTTACCCCAGCTGGCCCAGAATACAGCAGCCAAACTTTTCTCTGGAGCTATATGGAAGGCCATATTATGCAATTCTTGTGTTGTCTTCACTGGCCACTGTTTCCGGACTCAGTTTGAAGTGCTGTGGCTCTGGTCTTTTAAAATAAAAACCTAAGTTGTCAGGGAACATGGTATCTTGGGAATTGCCTTGTCCCATATGAACCCATTCAGAAACAGTGCTCGTTTTCTGAGGCCCCCCTTGTGGTAGCACCGCTGGCAGAAGTTCAGTTAATGGGAGCCAGAAAAACGACCTTTTAAAATGCAATGGCTTCCCCATAGAAATGTGCCCACCCCTCCAGGAACACCAGCTTTTAAAAGGGCTCTAAAGACAGCCCTGGTTCAAGGGACATTTTAGTTAAAGATTTCAGACTTGGATAAGTTATTCCTTTTGTCTGTTTTGAATTGTGCTAATAGTCTTTTTTATAGCAGTATTTCCCCCCCTCTTTGCTGCTTTGTGTCTTCATGGAGAGAAAGGCAGAATCAAACTGCTTTGCTCAGGAAAACCCCCTCCTATCACCACAAAGTTGTTTTGTGTATTTAGGGATGGGCAGCTTTGAATTTTCCTGTTTTTAAATTTAAAACAGTTTAAAAACGAAACAGAATTGTGAAGAGTTGCAAAAGCATATTTGTTTGCACTCAGTTATAAACTCATTCTTATCTTTTAGCTCCCGAAGGCTGTGCTTACATTATCAATTAAAACAAGACATAATAAAAAAAGAGATACAAACATGTGAGAGGGGCAAAAAAGCATAGGACAGTTCAAAAGTTTGGCAAAACATAAAAGCATGTAGCGAATTAATAAAAAGCCAAGGCGAAGGCTAGTAGTCTCCCTTCATCAGAAGAAGTTCTGAAATCTGGATGCCATAGTAAAAAACGCCATTCTGCCAGTCCCAGCCACCTAACCCTCCAAGGCAGTGGGAGATGGAACATGGCAGTCCTCTGAGAAGAGTGCAGAGGGTGGTTAGTGACACCGGGGTTTATATGAGTCTGATCTTCAAGGAACATAAGTTTTAAAATGAAACAAAACCATACAGAGCAAGCACCTCTAAGCATACATTAAAGCAGCACCTTTGTTTATGCAGCCCAGCGATTATGGCAATATCTGCTTTTCTATTTTATGTTCTTAGAAACTATATATGTTAGTTTCAGTGGATGCCCTAAAATTTGGTGAGCGTTGATTATTCACATGGGAATTCCAAAAACCACAAGATGGAAGTTTAAAATGTCCAGAAAGGGATATCCTTTCCCCTACTACTCATACAGTAGTGAATGTTCGCAATAATTAGGCAATTGTCAGGATTCCCTGGTGTACCCTTGCACACATTCAGCATCTCCCGGACTGAGATGGTCTCAATCTGGTTTCAATATGATGCTTTTGCTTTCTGTCTTTTGGGTTTGATATAAGCAGCATGTGCTTGTACAGCTGCACTTGTAACTGGCAAGGCATATAGCTCACCAGCCTGTATGGCGGCCCAACAGAGACTAGGTGATTCTCCAGCTTTCACTGCCTGGGACAAAAGAACAACCCAATGGATGCTGAAGCTCCCAGCAGCCCTTAGTACATTGCTGGTGGGTCAGTAGTTGTGCAGGCCTAGCCTTCTAGATCTGGGTTTCCTGGAAAGTGTATTGGCATCTGTAGGATATGAAAGAAATTTATGTTTGTATAGGACCTGCTTCCTTAGGCATTCCTGGTGCCAGACATGAGCCAAAATGATCAGGACAGCAAATATTTGCCAGAGTTGCATTAGCCTCTGAGATAATTAAAAAGAGGGGAAACGGTGTATGAGTTGGGATTGTCTTAAAGAGCTCTCTCTCCTCTAGCCTCATGGCTTCCATAGAAGCAGATTATCCAGAAAATGCAAAAAGAGCTAATTCCTTAGGCCTCTCTAACACAATAAAAGCTAGTTACATAAAGAAAAGGCGGGGAAGTATTGCATTTTATGCAGCTGTTGGTGGGTCTAAAATAATTAGATGGATGCTTGCATCAATCCAGCATTGTAAAAGCTCATTTTTGTGGAGAATATTTGCATAGTACATACATGAAATGTGATTTGGGAACATTCCCTCGGTACAGATGTGATTCTGATAGGTCACTGGATCTGGGAGCAATAAAGGGTCCTTATCACGTCTTATATTTGAGAGCAGTAGTCCCTTACCTGGTTGTAGTTTTGAAGGTGCTGACCATCTGAAAGAACTGGCCTCTCCTGTCTTTCCCCTTAACTGACATGTTCCTGCTGATGCCTGTTTCCCAACAGGAGTCTGATGGAACACCATGCAAAACCTCTAAACAGCTGGGCTGCCGCCAAACTACAGCAAACAGAATGGCTACTCAGGACATATCACTGGGATCCACGCAGTTGAGTGGGAAAATACCAAGTGGCCAAACAGTGAATGCATCCAGTGTTGTAAACAAGTCCCAGGTTGGTAGGGCATTGGGCTCAATCACCTTGGTCCCCTTCCTTCTTCCACTGCCAGCATTATTATCCTTAAGTGGCATCCCCACCCCGCCCGGGATTTCAGTACAGCATTTTGTTGCTTGCAGAAATTCTGTAACCTCAGGCGTACACAAGCTAGCATATTTTCCCTTGAGGTTGAAATCTGGAGCGATGGGGTCTCTTCCCCCTGCCCCTGCCTCTTCAGAGATTGATGGTAATGAGGAGGCTACTAAAATAAGACTTCTCCAGCAATAGGAAAGGGATCTATAAAAGAGGTTTCAGTGGTCACAAAAGAAATGTAGAGAAGTACATTTTTAGGCCATCGTTCTGAGCAAATGTCTTTTCCAGAGCGACATACAATTGAAACCTAAGATAAAAAATAGTGCAAAATTTAAAACTCTAAAAGCTCAGCTATTGTAAGTCATCAGCACCTGACACAGAATGTTCTGCGTATATGCTTTGAATCGTTATGATGTGTTCACACACATTTTATGGGGTACCTGTGTAACATCCTAAAACGGTTGCCTTATTTGCTTCTTCGGTTTTTTCTAGGCCACAGAGAATCAAACGTATTTGGGGAGCAATGGAACAGTAACACAGTCTCCGCAGGTGTAGATCTCCTTAGGGCTGTTGCGTATTTTTATTTAGAGGCGTTGTTTTGACAATTGCAGTGGTGCATTAGGGTGAGGCTATTGCCATTCATCTATACCACAGCATACCTTCATTGAGATTCCTGCATTGCAGGGTGTTGAACTAGATGACCCCTAGCGGGTCTCTTCCAACTCTATGATTCTGTGATTATCTTTCCAGTGAACATCGTTTTAGCTGTGTATTTTTCCCCAATCAAGTAGCTATTTTAATTACTACTTATTTGCCTATAATTTTAAAAATATTTGATGGTGCAGTAGCACAGAAATGAAAATGCATTTTCTAGAAATTATTCAAAGGGGATTAAAAAACACTGCCTTTTGCATCTTTCCTGTCAGTGCCATGCCATTTTATCTTTAAAATGTGGATGTGCTTTTGCTCTTCCTCCTCCTCTTTTTTAACATGATTGGAGTAGTTGCACAATAGTGCTGAGATTTTGAAAATTCCAAGCCAAAATTTTAGACATCACTTTTAACAATTGGTCAGTAGTTCAAAAAATGGCATTTGCCCAGTAGCTTGGATAGCAAGTAATTGAGGTGCATGCAGAGAGATTCATTCTATATACCCTCTGAAGGGTGAGAAGTCTGTTGAGATTCCATATGTAGCATACAATGCAAGATTAATTATAAAGCTGCTAGGAGCTGCTAGTTTGGAGTAGCCCTGGAAACTTCACATAAACCTTCCTGATCTGTCTGTGACTTCATTCCTTGTGTGGAAGCACCGTGGGCTGCTTGCCTCTCTGCTCATGTAACTGTGGCTGATGTTTTGCGAGAGCAAACAACCTGTACGTAGCGAGGGTGCTCACACTGGCTTTCTCGTCTTTTCCTTTGCAGCACGGATCCACGAGGTTATTCCGCACTTCTTCCAACAAAGGCTTCCAGGGTCCAGCAAATTCAAGCCATGGCACCTCGGTCATGAACAAACAGCACCAAGGCAGCAAATCACACCAGTTTTTCCACGGCAAAAAGAGGAAACACAAGAGGGACGTGGTCCTTCCAGACCTTTGTAGATAGTTCTCCTATCTGACAATTTTGACTGTTCTTCTGTGTGCAATGATCTCTCTCATGCTACAAGAGTAAGTTGGGACAGTGAATCCCCAGACCTCATCTGGAGTCTCAAAAGACTATGGGAACGTTGATTAGCAACGCATTTTAGTTTTTATTTTTTCCAGCTCGCCACGGAACAGATCATGAAGACTGATAACGGCAAAAGGGGGGGAGGGAGGGAAGAGGGAGCAGCAAAAGGCCACTTATGTGGCGAGTTATATGCTACCACAGGGTTGTTTAGGATATAAAAGCTTGAATGTAAAATAAATATTTCCCATCAGCTTTTATGCTGACCTGTAGGGGGGGTAGTATTCAGTGTGTTTAAGGGGTTGGAAATGAACTAAAATAAAAGGATAAAAAAGTGAAAAAAATACTATATTTTGAGGGAAGCCCAAAGTTCAAAGGAGAGTGAGTAAATTCACGCATGATAATTTTTAAATTATTTTTGCATATATTTACCATTTTATTGTGTATCTATAGACGACCATATAGGAAAACTGACATTTGTAATAGTGGATTTGTTAATACTTTTTACATAACATTGCCATTTAAATTGTAGAAACATCCCCCTCCTTTTCCCTCAGGACTAGCTTAAAAATAATAATAATCTGAACTGTCAGCTGAACATCGGACAACGTAGTGAGTTATATGGCTCAGAAATTGTGGTGTGCTTCCCCCACCCCTTAGCATTGAAATGATTTAATAGCACATTTATGTGTCTGTACATGTTGCTTCTCTGAAGGAAAAAAGGCAGATAAGATGCAGGGGCGCAAAGACTTGTTTATAAAGTGTAAAAATGCATCATGTGTCAACTTGGAGCTTGTATTTCCTCTCGCACGAGTGGAAAATGAACTCTTCACCTTCTTTCTGATGTGCCATCTTCTCAGGCAAAAAGGGTTATTCCAGGTTACTTTTCATCAGAAACCTTAGGGGTTTTTTTTTATTATTTGATAGGAAACCAAGCTACTTGAGGGGGGGCAGGGAAGGAAGCACTTTGCTACATGAAGGAAAACATCTCAAGTTCATTGGTGATGTCTACATTTTGGGACCTCCTCTAAACCTTATGTCTTTTTTTGTGCCTTCATCCCCATTTTTTTCCTCCTTTACCTTGCAACTTTGTATCTTTTTCTTAAAAAAAACAAAAACTTGAGAAATGGAACTGTTAAGGCAGTTGGAAAAAAAAATTCCCTTGTTATCTCATTCCTTTTTCAGTATATTTTTAAATCCACTCAAAGAATTAAACGGTCTTCAATAATGGAAATAAATTTGTATTGCTGTCTAAAGAGCTGAAACCTTTTTCATATCCAAGTACTTCTTTGTCAAAAATCTCCCACCCCCACCTTTTAAAAACATTTGAACATTTCCTAAGCTCAGCCATGCTGTGGGTTTTAAGACTGACAAGAAGTTCATGCGATGAATGCAAAATGGGACATGTAGGTTTGTAGTCACTTGCATTGTTTGCAAAAAGGATTTGGAGCACTTTAATTGATAGAATGTAAAGTGACTTTTACTGTAACATTTTTCTTTGAAGAGGAAAGTGTGTTTGTGTGCGTGCGTGAGTGTGTGTGTGTATTCAGTATGTAAGACTGTGTTCAGTGTATCCAGTCTGGAGAATGATGATGATCCTTTTATGAGGAATAATAATTAGCTTTTAGATGTTTTCTTTTATAATTGCAGACCAACTTGACCTTTAATAAGCACTGATCTAGTGCAAAAGCTTTTTAAGTAAAATAATGCAAAACGACCAAAAACTGTCATCACTGAAAACTTAATAAAACACACACTCTTGATGGTAAAGCATTTATTTAACTTCCAAGGAAATGGAGGAGGGAAACACAACCTAGCCCACCCTAATGCTCAAGAACACTAAGCTTAAAGGAAAAAGAATGTTAACCTGTCAATGTTTTCAATTTTAGATCCATATTCTGTTCTGATCAGTTTTTATCAACAATATTTTTGTTACTATAATTTGCTGCAAGTACATTATGCATTATTGAAAAGTATTTATTTTGAATTTTAAAAATGTTTTATAACTGTGTAGGCCTACCTTCACTGCTTTGGGAACAAATTCTAAATTATAGTAATCCAGTATTACTAGCTGCTGTTATCAAACGCTGTTACAAATGTGTAATACATCGATCTGTATTACTTAACCACACTGAAGGGTTGTTGTTATTATTTTTATCATTATTTAATTTTTCTTCTTCAAAGAATCACCCTCATTGTTGGAAACAAATGTTCTGTCGGGATGCAGAGTTTGGTGTTCCAATAAGCATGTGATTATTTTAATGTGGTGGTAGCGGGAAGATAATCTTGATTCCGTTGGGAATCTTAGGTTTGCCTCAATTTATGGTTTTCATAAATTTTAATGGAAAATTAGCTTTTCCTGGACTGCTCGAGTTTCATTTTGTAAACAGTATATTTCTTAACAGAAGACAACATCGAAGAAAAAAAAGCATGAAGGAGAAATTGAGGTATTTACTTTGCCTCAGATTACCAGCATTGTATTCATGAAACACTGTATGTCTAAGCAAAACTTTTATTTAAACTGGACAGTTGAACTGTTCGCCTTTTTCAATCTGAAGTAAAAAGAAAATAGCTTCGAGTTTTGCCTGCTCATTTATCTTGTACATTTCATCTCTGTATTCAACTCAAGTCTAATTCCTTTTTTGAGTTTGAATACTTTTTTGTGAACATTTTGTGGAAATATATATAGATATAAAATAAATGTTTAAACACCCACATTTTTTAAAATCATTCGTGACATCCATTTTCTTTTGAAAGGCATGCGATTCCACCCCCACTCCCCCCCATATCCACATGCGCACAGTCTCCAGCCACCCACTGCAAACTCCAAATGGCCAGACTACATAGGAGCATAGGAACACTGAACGAGACTCGGCTGGCCTGTCTAGCTCAGCGTTGTCCACAGTGACTAGAAGCCCTACCTGGAGATGGCACCTTCTGCATGCAGAGCAGATGCACCGCCACTGAGCTATGGACCTTGCCCTAAAGACTGCACAATAGTGGTGGTAAAGTTGGGGCTGAGGGATGGCATGGAACAATCCCAGGAGTTGAGTGGCAGCCGATCCCCTGGGCGTGAGTCCTGAGACTGTGCAACACGGCACATACCTGCATTTACCCGTTCACTCCTCTGCTTGCATGAACGGCAAAACAATTGCAGCTTCCTGGTTTAACACAAGCCTTCCATTATGTACAAACTGGAAGATAACAGTTAATGGCTTCTAAAGGAGCCAGGGTTTGGAAGCAAGCTTTAAACCAGGGTTGGATCCTGGGTTTTTTGTCTCCCAAAATAGTTCTTCTCACACGGAACAGGAAGCTTGTTCGTGTGATTGCTTTGGTGCTCGTGAAAGGGGAAGAGTGAAGGAGCTGATGCTCCTGGGCTGATTGAGCCAGGATTTGATCTCTGAAACATGGCTGCTGTGCAAATCATCTACTGTAGTGTATGTGACATTTCGTTTTGAATTTACTGAGACTGGCAACAGCATAGTACAAGAATGGCAGGTAGGTGTGTAGATCTTTTTATTATAGGGAAGCCCACATGCTTTTGACTTATCTGTATCCGCAAATGCTACAGCAACCCCACGGCCTTCAAGTTGCCTGCTTATTGTATAGTACATTTTATTTCCCACTCCATCTCCTACAAGGGCCTTTATATCTGTTGACAACCTACTTTGAGTGCAGTAATTGCAGAAAAGTGTCTATAAATAGACCTGATTTTATTTGTGCCTGAATCCAAGAGGCCAGGAAACATTTCATAGCCAAACTGTCTCCTTCAGCCTTGCAGTTAATGGGTTGGCAAGGAAAGCAATTTTTGTGCATGTGTCACGCATGTGGCCCTAGTACAGCAGTTCCTTGTTGAACTCCATTGTGTGCACAGGGCCACCTATTAAGTGTATTTTTGTTTTTGTTTTGTTTGTTTTTTGACGAAAGGTGCATCTCTCTCTATGCAAGGAGAAGCCCCACCATAGGCAAGGAGGACTCTGTAAGCAGTGATATGTATATGGAGCAATAGATTGCAGTGGGGGTGGGGGCACTGTGTGTGATCACAGAATCACCTGCAGAAACAAGTAAGTCGCATTATAGTTTACGCTAGTTCAGTTTTTAACAATGGGTTATGCAACGAAACAATTCTCTCTAGCCCAAGACTGAATGCACACTATGTCTTTAAAGCACATTCAAAGCACATTTCCCCCCTCTAAAGAATTCTGGGCGCACTAGTTTTAAGGTGAGTGGGAGTTGTAGCACTGTCAGGGGGAAACGACAGTGCCCAGAATTCTTTGAAGGGGGGAAATGTGCTTAAAATGTGTTTTAAAGGTGTAGTGTGTACAGAGCCCAAATAGTTCATTAGGTTTCCACAGAAGGAAAATGATTTGTCTTTTACATGGAAGATGAGAGCTTGTTTTCACTCTTTATTGTCTCTTGCAAAATGCTAAAACAGTAAGAGAGAAATAAAAAACATGTAAGCGACAAGAGCTAAACAACATGTGCATTAAAAATAGTCTCCTCTGGTCGACAGTGGCTTGTGGGCAGACTTACAGCTTGTTAAATCCTGGAAGAAAGTTGAATAAAACATTACAAGAGGAGGTTGAGAGAGTGCATGAATCCCATGTTTCTTTTCCTACACTACAACGTAATACCAGAGCATGGTTTGGAATCATCTGAATCGTACCACAGACAAGTAGAGGCAAGAAGCTTGCGGGTATAGGTTTGTGGTGTATTATAGAGTTTATAATAGATTCATAGGAGTTGGGAGGCACCCCAAGGGTCATCTAGTCCAACCCTCTGTAATGCAGGAATCACAGTTAAGTAATTCTTGACAGATGACTATCCAAACTCTGTTAAATCTCCAGTGGAGAGGCCACCACCTTGGAGGTAGCCTGTTCCACCGTTGAACAGTTTTTGATGTCAGAAAGTCATTCTTAATGTTTAATCATAATCTCCTATTTTGTAATCTGAACCCATTAGTTCAGGTCCTACCCTCTGGAGCAGTAGAAAATAGGCTGCAACAGCCCTTTAGATATTTGAAGATGGCTATCGTGCCCCCTCTTAACCTTCTCCAGGCTGCACATACCCAGTTCCCTCAACCAGTGTTCAAAACTCGCATTGTTCTAGGCACATTTTGTGAAAGGGAATTTCATTAGCGGGAGCAGCTTCTGAGCTCTGGGCGCAGTTCTGCACCCAAGATTTCAGATTAAAACTGCAGAGTGGAAGGAAAGGAGGACCTTTTTCTGCCTCCCCACTTCCAGCTACACTCTGAAGACTGGAGAAGAGACCCTCTGAAGAATATTAGGGGGCTGAGCAGGGGAAGGATTAGACATGTGAAAAATGAATAGAAGATTTTAGCTGCAGTTCATTCATTTTCAGCCTTGCATTCTTGTTATTAAAAAAGCGTGCCTAGACATTCTGTTGCTGCACCCATAACCTAGGTTTAAGGTGCCATTTAGCTCCTAGCGTTCATATCTCAGTTTCTAACACTGCCCTCAACCCATCCTTCATAAGGCTTAGTTTCTAGACCCTTGATCATCTTGGTTCCCAACCCCCCTGCACACATTCCAGTTTCCCAAAATCATTAAACGGGAGGCGGGGCGGGGAGAACTGGGCACATTGCTCCAGGTGGAAATATTCTCTGAGGATTGTCATTCTCACAAGGAACTGAGACAGTATTTAGGGATGGTAACAGTCTCAAAACATGGTTATGTAAATGTTCATATCTAAGTGACTGCAGTGAGCCACGGAGGTGTTTCTGGTTAAAGAGATAAGTCCCTCTTTCTAGGAGCAGATCCCCTGCTTTACACTCATCTGAGTGTGCATACCATGATTAACAGAAGTTTTGGGAAATTCGTTTGACCTGGCATGAACAGAAGGTAGCTGTTTTGCCTCTGCTGAGGGCACTTCACCTGCTGCTACTTAGATTAAGAAAGGAGGGGGGGAGTGTGTGTGTGTAAGCAGAACAAGTGCAAATGGCAACATCAGTTCATGCTTTTTGTTTAGTTACTTGCTCTGGTTCAGGATGCTGCGCTGTATACAGTGGTACCACGGGTTACATACGCTTCAGGTTACAGACTCCGCTAACCCAGAAATAGTACCTCTGGTTAAGAACTTTGCATCAGGATGAGAACAGAAATTGTGCTCCGACGGCGCGGCAGCAGCAGGAGGCCCCATTAGCTAAAGTGGTGCTTCAGGTTAAGAACAGTTTCAGGTTAAGAACAGACCTCCGGAACGAATTAAGTACTTAACCCGAGGTACCACTGTATTGCCTTCTGAATCAAGTATTTATTTTACGAAAAGAGCACCCAAAAGGATCAAGGGGGTGGAGCAATTCACCTATAAGGAAAGGTTCCAACATGTTGGCAGAGACCATGAGGGTCACCTAGTCCAACCCCTTGCAATGCAGGAATCTCAACTAATGCGTCCAAGACAGATTATCATCCAAGCTCTGTTTAAAAATCTCCAAACAAGGAGAGTCTACCACCTCTCATGGCAGTCCATTCTACTGCTGAATAGCTCTTATTGTCTGAAAGTTCTTCAGAGCGTTTAGTCAGAATTTCCTTTCTTGCAACTTGAATCCATTGGTTTGGGTTCCAGCCGCTGAAGGAGAATACAAGCTTACTCCATGTGACAGCCCTTTAGATATTTGAAGGTGGCTATCCTATCTCCTCTCAGTCTCTGCTTTACTAGGCTAAACATACCCAAACGTTCCTCATAAAGCTCAGTTTCCAGACCCTCGATCGTCTTGGTTGCCCTCCTCTGTAGACATTGCAGATTGTCAATATCGTCCTTAAATTGTGGTGCCCAGAACTGGACAGAGTATTCCAGGAGTGGTCTGACCGGGGCAGAGTAGAGCAGGACTATTACTTGCCTTGATTGAGACACTATACTTCTGTTGATGCAGCCTAGAATAGCTGCATCACACTGTTGACTCATGTTAAGGTGTGGATCCTTTTCACTTGCACTATGGGTAGTCCAGGTGTCCCCCATCTTATATTTGTGCAGCTGGTTCTTTCTGCCTAAGTGCAGAACCTTAGATTTGTCCCTACTGAAATTCATTTTCTTCGTTTCTGCCTAGCTCTCCAATCTGTTAAGGTCATCTTGAATCCCAAATCCAGAAGTGGCTTTTACATCATGTGAAAGCTCAAATATAATGTGGAAATTAACCGTTCGGAAAATAAAATTAACTCCTTTGTGAATGCAGCTTTCGTTATTTGGGTAGAAAACATAAGTTTCTAAAAAAAACTTCCCACTCAGTGGCCTTTGGTTCTAATAATTTTATTTGTGGTAAATGTAGTCTACTTATTCTGCACGAACTCTACTTGCGACCCTAACAGCCTCTCAGTATTTACCAGCCCACCCCAATTTCCTGTGCTTTGTAATCTAATTTAGCCTAGTTCAAGTTTCTTGGGGGGGGACTTCTAAAGGTTTTGGGGGGCAGAGGTAACTTCCTGGATTACTTCCTTCCTTCCTCCCTCGCAGTCAGAATATAAGCAGGTGTTTTTTGTTCTTAGTAAAAGAGTGACACTTTGTGCTTAAATTGCTTTTTTCTTTTTCACTAATCTAAACAAGCTTCATATGAATAAGTGCTTTGTTGCTACACAGCCATGTCTTTATCACGGTAATTGCACTGGGAAACTGCAGCTGAACTGGCACCAGAAAAACCCAGTGTGAAGATAAGAACCATAGTTTCTCGTGTCTCCACCTTTCTTTGTCATTTTATTGTTTTTGCATGCATGCATGCCCTCCGTGAACACTATATATCGCAACCCTCTCAGTGCTTTGTGTTACCAGTACTTTGTCATTGTTTCACCCAATGAATCCTGGGAACTGTAGTTTGAGAAGTGCGTGGAAGCACAGAATTACAGAGCTGTATGGTTCAAGACCACTGGAGCAGGAGTGGCAAATGGCTGACCTGTGAGTGAAGTTTGGTTCGCAAAGAATTTTTATTTTTATTTTTTTTGCCCCCAGCAGTTTCTGCCTCTGTGCTGGTGATTTTGAAAACAAAAAAAAGCACCAGTTGTATGTATGCAGCACTCTTGCCGAAATCTTACTGGCTGCTGTGGCTGCCTAGATGGGGAAGCCAGATAGCTTAGTGGTACAGCATCTGCTCTGAATGTGAAAGGTCCTAGATTCAATTATTGGCATGTTCAGATAGGTTACATTTCTTGCCCTATGAGAAACCTTGAAGAGCTACTGCCGAAGGTCATCAGATCCACATAAGCACGTCAGCCCAGGAATTTATTGGAGAAAAGAAGTACACCTAACAATAGGTTTTTTTTTTAATACTGCTCTTATAACACTCAAATATACTTATTAATATTTGCATTTAAATAAACTAAAAAGGCCCAAATGCTGTGACCTTTCTTCACTGGGGGGGGTTTCTCCACCCCCCTGATCATTTTGGTTGCCCTAAACTGGATAACATCATCCCCAGCAAAGGGAGAGGAGAAGGTAAGCAACTTTTCAGGAGTACCGTATTTTTCACTCTATAGGACGCACTTTTCCCCCTTCAAAAATGAAGGGGAAATGTGTGTGTGTCCTATGGAGCGAAGACACCATAGCCCCGCGACCCTCTCCTGGCTGGAGAGGTAACGCGCGGCTATGGCAGGAGCCTCTATAGCCGCGCGTCACCTCTCCAGCCGGGAGAGCGCGCGCGGGGCTAAAGAAGCCATAGCCCCGCGAACCTCTCCCAGCTGGAGAAGTGACGCGTGACTATGGCAACAGCCTCTCCGCTGCGCCTTTCCGCTGCTCCCTGACCTGCTCTTTGGGGCTGGTGGTGGGTTTCCCCCCGCCAGCCCCAAAGAGCAGATCGAAAGGAACCTGAAGCCTGGAGAGCGAGAGGGGTCGGTGCGCACCGACCCCTCTCGCTCTCCAGGCTTCCAAGGTAGCCGCCTGAACGCACCTTAAACGGCACCTTGTTTTAGAGCGGGAAAACAAGAGGGGGAAAATTCTCCCACTCTCTGCGCAGCGCCTCCTGCCGCTTCGCTGAAGGGGCGCTGGGCAGAGAGCGGAAGAATTTTTTTCCCTTGTTCTCCCCCCTCTAAAACAAGGTGCGTCCTATTGTCCAGTGCGTCCTATGGTGCGAAAAATACGGTACTTTATTACAATAGCGCTTTACACTTAGCTGTGATTCTCAACAGCTGGTGTTCAGAGGCATACTGTCTCCAACAAGGTGGACATTACTAAGCTTAATGGACCAACGGTCTGACTCAGAAGAAAGCAGCTCCCAGTGTTCCTACAGATTTCTTAGCTAGATCACCAGAAGGGGGATGCTCTCCAAGCACTTTGGAAGCAGGAATTAGTGCTTTGATCTGCTCTCCGCCAGCACTTGGGAAACAGTGGAGCAGTTTCATGAGGACTCCAATTTGCTCTGATCTCGCATGTCTGATCCGCTCTGCTCTGTTAAATGGTTAGACTTGGGAATACAGCAGTGAGCTGGTCTCCTGAAAATGAAAAGCATGGTCTGGAAGTGGAGACTGTATGTAGTCAAAGACTGTCAGAAGTTGCTGTTGCTAATCTTATCTGGGAAAGGAGGGAGGGGGCTTGATCCAATTTTTATTGGTATCTCTTGCCTTCCCAGTGTAGAACTGTCTCTTGCTTGTTTTTTAAAAACCAATGCCTGTTTGTGCATGCACATACACTGCCAGAGCATGGGTGACCATACCCAGTTTTTGGACTTCAGAGCATCCTGTCCACCCTTCACAAAACTACAATAGCTTCCTAGGCTTCTCTGGGCAAAAGAAATGGCCGCTAAGCTGCCTATGCCTTGCCCAAACACAGACGGAAGTTGGCAAAAGGTCAGAGTCACAAGAGGGGGTGACGATGGTCACTAGCTTAGTTGGCATTATAGGGGGAAACAGACAAATCCATGAAGGATAGATCTATCAAAACTATTGCCCGTGAAAAGTTGAACATAACTGAGTTCCAGAGGCACTGTAACTCTGAACACCAGTTGCCAGGGAGTGACAACACAGGCGCTGCTGTTACCTTCAAACTGCTTGTGGGTTTCTGGAGGAATCTGGTTAGGCACTGTGGGAAGCTGCAGGCCAGACTAAACAGACCTTTGGTCTGACACAGCAGGACTTGTCTTATGTGTGGCTATCAATACCACCTGCCTTCTTACTAAAGGGCACCTCAGGCAGGAGCAGTAGGGCTCAAAGGCAGTTTTTGTCTTTTTGCTTGGAGAACAGCTGATGAATGTTCTTTGTATTCCTGCTTGTATTAATGAAATTCAGAAGGCACTCTAGAGAAGATGATGTGTCACCGGTATCCGGCAACCCAGCTGACTGCCACATGTCCAGTGGGTGTCATTCTAAGGTCACGATCACACCAAACATTTAGCGCAGCAGTATGATATCTCTTTGAACAGTCATGGCTTCTGTCAAATTATCCTGGTGCTAAAGTTTGTTATGGATGCTGAGAATGGCTAAGAAACCCTATTCCCAGCCCCCAGAGCTACCAGTTCCAGAGTTCCCTGGGAAGAGGAACTGATTATTAAACTACTCTGTGGATTGAACTCTTTGAGGGGGAAAGGGGGTATCCAAGCAGCCCTCAGCATTCTTAATAAACTACAGCTCCCAGAATTCTTTGGGGGAAGCCACGAGCATTTAAAGTGGTATCACTGTACAGTGGTACTTCAGGTTACATACGCTTCAGGTTACAGACTCCTAACCCAGAAATACTTTAAATATATGGTGTGGATGTGGCCTAATCTAGGAGACCAGGGTCAGGGTTGGCTCAAGGTGTTTTGCCACTGTAGGCAAAATGCCCCAATGCCCCCACCACCACCGCCACATATCAGTGTCCTTGCCCCCTCCCTGCCCATTCTGTTGTGCCTGTGCTGCTGCCAACCCTGTCACAGCAACTGTATCCTCACCTGTGGTTGTGCCTGCACTGCTGCCACAATACAGCAGCAGTGGAGAGGGTAACGGCACTGTATCGGTGGTGTGGGAAGCCTCAGGGGCGTGCTGGGGGCTGGCAGTAGTTCAACAGAAGGGGCCTAAAGCCATCTCCCCTGCCTGAAGCAAATGGCTTCACCTTGCCACCCCTCCTTGAAATAGGATGCTCAATAAGTCATCCCTGCCTACCTCTCCTGCCACACAGAAGAGTTCTGGCTTGAGAGATAAGGGAGGCATATGACCAGGCTCTCCAGAGAGCTGGGCTCTATTGATATCTAGAGCAAGAAAATTTCAGAGCAAGGTATTGGTTGGGTGTTTTTCTGTTTTGGGGTTTTTTATTTTTTTAAAATGAAGCTGATCATCACTGGTTATCCTTTTCTGGGCATAGGAATGAATGTCTGCTACAGAAATAAGAGCTCAATCAGGTTGTGAAGGCCAGCAGATAAAAGGATTCTTTGTTAAATAGACACCAGCATTCAGGGGGACGGGGCTAACCTGGGGATGATATGAGCAGCTGGGTGGATGCATTTTCAGAGGAAACGAAACCAAGTCACAAAAGGCCTGTAAGGCCTGGACTTAAATAAGTAATAATTATATGTTTTGCAGGGTTGGACAACATTATTTAGAGGTGGTTTCACCAACTGGGTGTCCTTCAGATGTTTTGGACTACAATTTAATATAAATTGGCCAGAGATGATCTTAGGCAACGCACTGCAGGTGCTGAGTACCAGTATGATCTAGGCTTAACCTCAAACGACATGCTAGGACAGATGCAGAGGAGGGTGACTAAGATGATCAAAGGTCTGGAAACCAAGCCTTGTGAGGAAAGGTTGAGGAAGTTGGGTATGTTTAGCCTGGAGAAGGCCGAGAAGTGATATGATAGGATACCTGTCTTGAAATACCTGAAGGGCTGTCACATGGAAGATGGAGCAAGCTTGTTTTCTGCTGCTCAAACCAATGCATTCCAGTTACAATAAAGGATATTCCAAATAAACATTAGGAGGAACTTTCTGAAGGCAAGATCTGTTGGACAATGTAACGGACTACCTCAGAAAGTGGTGGACTATCCTTCATGGGAGGTTGTTTTAAAAACAGAGGTTGGGTAGCCATCGATCAGGGATTCTTTCCTTGAGATTTCTCTGCTGTAGGGGTTTGGAGTAGAGGTGCCTTGGGGTCCCTTCCAACCATGGGCGTAGCCAGGATTTTTGTTAGGTGGGGGTCAGAACCTCAGTTTGCTATGTATTTTTATTGGTTTTTTAATTGGGGGACAGCTGCCCCTCCCTGGCTACGCCCATGCTTACAACTCTACATTTCCAAGCTCTCTATAGCCCCGCTGCGCCCCGACCCCGTGCTCCCACCTCATTCTGCAGCTCCACGTGGGCTTATAGAAAGGGGAAAGAAGGGGCTGCCAACCGCCAGGCGCGCAACGCGCAACTAGAGGCGGGGTTTCCCCAGGCCCCGCCCCTGAAGCACCTGCCTCGGTTCCCACCGCGGAGGCAGGCGAAGCGCGCCTTCCTTGCGCTCTGGTCCCGCTGCAGTCGTGCTTGGCGAGGCGGGAGAGTGGCCGCGCCGCCCGGGGAGCCGACGCCGCTAGAGGGCAGGGGCGGCACCCGCACGTCGGGCAGGCAGCGCCTTTCCGCTTTTGACTCACCCCTTCGGCTTGGGCTCTCCTCTCTTTCTCGCACACCCACCTACGCACGCAGGCAGGGTAGGCAAAACCCCGAGCCGAGGACAGCGACGAAGCCCTGGCCGGATAAGCAGCGGCGGCAGAGGTGAGTTTAGGAGCTGTTGGCTCCGTGCGCCCTGGGCGCGGCGGCCCCGGTACCTCAGACGCTTCGGACAAGTGCCCTTAACTCTCACAGCGCCAAAAAGGCGCGGGGGGGGGGGCGTGAGGGCTTTGCGCACGCGCCGACGCCCCCTCCTAACTTTTGCGCGCGGACCTTCCTCCTCCGCAGGACCCCCCAGATATCTGGCCAGCTCGCTTGTTTGGTGGGTGTTCTTGCGCTCGGGGAAGAAAAAGAGGTTGCGCTGCACTAATTGGCTGGTTGGGGCTTCCAGGGCAAAAGAATAAGGGGCTTAGGGAAAGGTAGCGTTGTCCCTTCCTCTTCCCCATCTCCTTTTTTTAAGTCAAGGATCTGAAGACAGAAAACAAGTGTGCCTCTGAGCATGCACGGTCTGCAGACACCTCTAGCCCTAGCTTTGTCCACGTCTCCTCACAAAACTGTGCGGAGTAGGGGAGGAAGGCTTTGATCCTTGCATCTTTTAGTAGCCCAGGTGGATCTCCTTGGCAGCTGATGGAATGTAGCTGGGGAGATTTTTCTTTTGTGAACTGTGGAAGATGAGGGGCATGCTTTCAAAACGTTTCAGATATGTTGAGATTATTTTTGTGTTATGAAATACACACAGAGACATATATACATGTGTGTGTATGTGTTCATATATATTTACACACACACACACACACACACACACAATGTATAACACCCAGTAGAGTCCTATGCAGCACTCAGGAGAAAGGATCCCTGTGTCTTCAATGGAGCTTACAGCCAGCAAGCTGAGCATTAAGATTGCGATGAAATTTGTCTCCATACTAAATTCTGAATCTTGGCCATTATCTGATGCTATTATGGTAATTGCTCAAATCAAATAAACATTAAAGATAAAGATAAATTTATTGTCATTGTCCATATATACACAGTATACACAACAACGAAAATCAAACACCCACCCAAAGACCGGGTTCACATACACATTTGCACGTATCTCCAACATTCTCATCCTATTCAGACATAATCTATAAAACATAACATAATCCAGAATATAACATAACCTATTTAAAGGCATAACATAACCTAAAACCTATCTCATTCCTTCCTACTTCCTGCTTGCTATTTCTTGCAACTGGCCCTAAGATCATTATTTAGTGCAATCAGAGCTCTTGGATAGAAACTATTCAGAAGGCGTGTGGTTCGTGTTTTCATTGTCCTATATCTTCTGCCCGAAGGCAACAGTTCAAAGAAGTTGTGAGCAGGATGGGTGGGATCTCTCAGGATATTGTGTGACTTCTTCAAAGTGCGAGACGTGAAGATCTCATCCAGGGTTGGTAGTTGGAGCCCAATAACATTCTGGGCAATTTTAATTATTCTCTGTAAAGCTTTTTTATCCGTTTCAGAGCTGCTCCCATACCACGATAATACACTATAGGTTAAGACACTCTCAATGGTACTGTGATAATAGGACAGAAGTAGGTGCTGAGATAGATTCAGTCCCCTGAGCATTCTCAGGAAATACAACCTCCCCTGCACCTTCCTCACAACCATATTAATATTTGCAGTCCATGAGAGGTCCTCAGAGATATAAATGCCCAGGTATTTAAAACTACCAACCCTCTCCACCTCCTCGCCATTTATGTGCAATGGTAAAAATACACTTTTCTTTCTCCTAAAGTCAATTATGAGTTCTTTGGTTTTTTTGGTGTTAAGCATAAGATTGTTTTCTTTACACCATTGAATTAACCCCTGTACTTCTTTCCTATAAGCAGTCTCATTGTTCTCACTAATGAGCCCCACCACCGTTGTATCATCCGCAAATTTGATGATTGTGTTGGACTTATACAGTGGGGTGCAATCAAATGTGTACAGGGAATAGAGAAAGGGACTTAGCACACATCCCTGAGGGGCTCCTGTGCTTAACACTAGAGTAGAAGAATAGTGAGGTCCCATTCTCACTGTCTGCGGCCTATCAGTCAGGAAATTCCTTACCCACAGACAGATCTTCTGATGTATACCCAAGTTGGTCATTTTAAGAAATAACCTGTCTGGCAGAATTGTATTGAAGGCAGAACTGTAGTCCACAAACAACAGCCTTGCGTAGGTTCCCTGTCGTTCTAGATGACTCAGTACAGTATGGACAGCGATGGAAATAGCATCATCAGTAGATCTATTTCTTCTGTATGCAAACTGGAACGGGTCTAAAGTGGATGGAAGACCAGCCTTAATATGATCTAGCACCAATCTCTCAAAACATTTCATAACGACAGATGTTAGAGCTATTGGTCTATAGTCATTGAGAGATACCACCACTGACTGCTTGGGGACTGGCACTATAATCGATGTCTTCAGGCAGGTAGGGACAGAACCCTGCAACAGGGATAGGTTAAAAATGTCCGTAAATACCCCAGCTAATTCTGCAGCGCAGTCCCTAATAACCCGTCCCGTGATTCCATCCGGTCCAGCTGCCTTCCTAATGTTAATGCTCCGAAAGGCACGTTGTACGTCAGAGGTCTGTAATAAAAATGGTTGTCTATCAGTAGTAGTTTCTGATGATGTGCTGGTAGCCAATGCTGTAGTGACGGTAGTTCCAGTTCCCACCTCAAAGCGACTAAAAAATTGATTCAGTTGATCAGCCAGGTGCGCACTGCTACTGGCCAGTTCGTTTTTAATATTTTGCCCTGTAATTTGTCGCAGGCCTTGCCATACTCGACGAGGGTCGGAGCTTTCAAAATGTTTTTCAATCCTCCGGCAGTACATAGCTTTGGCGTTCCTAATGCCCTTTTTCAATTTGGCTCTGGCTTCTCTATACTGTTGCACATCACCAGAGTGAAAAGCAGCATTTCTTGCCTTTAGCAGAAGATACACATCCCTGTTTAGCCAGGGCTTGTTGTTAGGGAACACCCGTATTTGTTTGATGGTAGTGACAACATCAATGCAGCTTTTAACGTAGAACAGTACTGTTGAAGCGTATGTGTCCACATTATTCTCCACAAAAAGCGACCACTCGGTGCTCCGAAAGCAATCTTGAAGTTGCTCAGATGCACCTACTGGCCACACTCGTATCTCTCTAGTTGATGGTCTGATTCTGCATACGAGAGGTCTATATGATGGTATCATAAGTAAAGATATGTGGTCTGACTGCCCCAAATTGGGCAAGGGCTTGGTCTTGTATCCATGCATGATGTTACTATATACTCGGTCCAGGGTATTTCCCCCCCTAGTGGGACAATCAACATACTGGTGGAACTTAGGAAGCACAGTCCTTAAATCGGCTCGATTAAAATCACCAGCAACCACAAATGCTCCATCCGGGTAGGCCCGCTGCTGTTTGCTAATAGCAGTTAGCAGGTGGCCCATAGCTGTAGTAGTGTTTGCATCGGGAGGTATATACACCGCTGTTATTATAACAACATTAAACTCACGTGGCAAATAAAAAGGGCGGCACTTCACCACTAGGTACTCCAAGTCAGGAGAGCAATGCGTGTCCATTTGTTTGATGTCCGAGCTCCAGTTGTTATTTATATAAACGCAAATTCCTCCTCCTCTGCTCTTCCCGGATTCAGCGGTTCTATCCGCTCTAATTACTGAGCGTCCTTCTAGCTGCAGAAGTCCCTGTGGAAAGGAGGGATCCAGCCACGTCTCTAAAAGGACCATAACACAGCAGTCCCGGATACTTTTCTGCCGAGAGGTAATAAGCTCCAACTCCTCTACCTTGTTAGGCAAGGATCTCACATTTGATACAAGGAGACTTGGCAATGCAGGCTTGTGGGGATTTTTACCTAGCCTCACTCGTAATCCAGCCCTGCAACCCCTCTTCTGCTTACGCCCTCTCCGTTTTCTTTTCTTTCTGGCAAGGAGAGCAAGGGGAGTATCCCAAGAATGTGCAAGATATGGAGGCTCTCTGATAAGCTCAGCTGGAATGTTATAGGTTGAGACCTCCTGGCTGCAACCTTCTCCTCTGCCGATACTTAAGAGCTCTTGACGACTATAAATTTCTTGTGCCTGAGTATTTACAGTCCATAGCAGCAGTAAGTTCACAAATAAAAATAAAACACAAATCGGATACCGGTCTTCGGAGTGCCGAGCCGCTGCAAGTGCTTGCGCCGCCATCTTGTGCTCCACATATCCATAAGGTTGTTGGTTGAGTTTAAGAACTTGTTTGATGAAATCTGCATGCTCTTGCATAGGAGCAGAAGAACGGCCCTGGTCCTTCCGAAAGGGGGAAAAAGAACATTCTTGGTTGGTTCTTCCGTGGTGCATTTGAGGCATTCTCTCCTGCGTGAGAATGAAAGCAGAACCACCTCTCCTAAGATGGCACTGACTCTTCTTATAATTCACATTGAAAAATAATATCTCTCTAAATAATATGTTAACAAAGTTTCTTTTTAATTGACTTTAAAAAGTTTTCAGTCAAGCCAATTGATTAAAAATTTATAGCGCTTAGGATGTTTCTTTGCCTCTGAGCATATCCAGAGTATTCTTCCTCTCTAATGAGCAACCGCCAAAGAATCCTGGGAACTGTAGTTTAATCATTACAGAGCTACAATAGCCAGGACCCTTAACAAATTACAGTTCCCAGGGTGTGGGTGTGCACTTTAAATGTATGGTGGGTACATTGACTACAAGCAGAAGCTCTGTTGGGAAGATATAGGGTAGATTTCAGGCTGTCTTCAATCCTGGCATCTCCCTGTTCAATCTCTCCTCTGGGTCAATTGTATATGTAAATGTCCCTTATTTCAGAGTGCTTTATTTAAACAAAGATTTAGTCGATTGATCAAATGTTTGCATGAATAACTTTGAAGAAAAAAGCATGAAGTCTTCTTTTTAGATTTATGCCTTCAAATGTTCTGTATGGCAGCACTTCTTTTTAACTGGTCAAAACTTAACCGTACAGTCATATGCAGTAGGGATAGGGAACCTGTGGCCCACCAGATGTTATTGGACTCCAGCTCCCATCAGCCCCAGCCAGTGGCAGGGATGATGGGAGTTGTAGTGCAGCAACATCTTGAAGCTGCAACTTCCCCATCTGTGCTATACAGCATATTCAGAAGTCCCACTGTGTTGAGTAAGACTTACTTCCCAGTAAGGAGGGGTGCTAAGGTTATAGCCTACATCAACTGGGCATGTAGCAGGTAAACATGGCAGGCATCCTACTCTGATTATTAGTACAGACATTGATCATATAGAGAGAGGGAGGGTTGAATCCAACTAAATTCTGCTTGACCTATTGAAATTAATAGATCTGTGGTTGAATTAGGTCTTCTCCAAGTACATATAATGTTGAATACAACTCAGAGATGTCGTAGCTGAAAACCCTTAATCTCAGTGGTGCAGAAGATGCCAGTGGTTATTTCAGAGATATGCACTCTGCACACCCTCAGAGGCACAGCTCAGCATTGTTTCATGTGGTTAAATTGTTTTGGCCAATAAGTCATGAGTGGGGGGAGGGACGCTATGACTTAGTGGTAGAGCACTTCCTTTGCTTGCACTTGGTCTCAGGTTCAATCATTGGCATCGCCAGTTTTTTAAAAGGGCCTGGTGGCAAATGATAGGAAAGTCCTCTGCCTCGGATGAGATTAGACTAGAGAGTTTCTGGCAATATTAGGCAAGAAAGGCAACCAGCCTTGCCTGCAGTAAGGCAGCATCCTACATTATGCTATATCCATGAAAATACTGGGATTACTTTTGGGTGTTAGTGAATCGCTGCTTCTTGCCTCTGGGTTGATGTCCAGAACTTTCAGGAAACTGTTGTTTATTAAGCAGTGGGGCTTTGCAAATGCATTAACAGATGCATTAACAGATGAGCAGCTCATTGTTACCATTTCAGCGGCAACCCTGAGGTACAGGTGCTTCCCATTATTGGCAGCAGGGGAGGGCGGGAAAACCCCGAATGGTCACCGTGAAGCATATTCCATAATTCACAATTGATATGCCCTCTTGCTCTCTGTTTACATTTGGTTTTTCTAGGAGTGAAAGGGAGTGACTGTTCTGACAGGCTGCATCTGTTGACCAATCTGTGCTGTAATCTGTTCAATATGGCACTGTTCATTTCCCTTTTTAAACTTCATTTCCTTTTGGTGTTGCAGTCTCTGCGTTTTGTAAGCCTACAGATATTGAGCGTGTCTCTAAACTACAGCGGAGAAAGGGTTTTTAATTTATTTTTTTTGTAATGCTTTTGTTAAGAGAAGGTGGGAAATTAGCCAACTGCAGCCAAAGTGTTCATTTTCAGAATAAAGAACAGTGTTTCATGGAGGCTGCTGATTGTCTGAACAAAATGTGCTCCTAGCCTTTCAAGACCATAGTTCTTATTGCTGAAAACAAGTCTTTCTTTCCTGAATGGAAATGATTTCCAAGAGCTATTTCAAGTTTGACAATTTTTCTCTCTACACTGCTGGCATTGATTTACAAGGCTGTCAGCCACTGGAAACAACAAGAATCAAAGAATCATAGAATTGGAAGGGACTACGAGGGTCATCTAGTCCAACCCCTTGCAATGCAGAAATGCATGATTAAGAGTCTCATGCTTTTACCAACTAAGAGTCTTATAGCACCTTTAAAGACTAAGAGACTTATTATGCCATAAGCACTGGAGGATGTTGGCTATTTGCAGTATGGTAGCGCTGCAGAGAGCTTGCTGGGGAGACCATGCATTAAAAAGGGACTCAAAAAGTACTTAAAGAAGGTTTTAATAAGAAAAACAAAAACTCCATTTACACTAAATACATCAACAAACAAACATGACCCAACCACCAACCCATCCCCCCCAGGGTAATGGGAGAGCTAGGTGCTGCTCCTTATATACTACACCCAAATGCTGACACAGCTTAATCAATACAACTCAGCAGCACCTGCTATGTTTCACAGCTGTAAAACTGGGTCTCGTTATTTTGCTCTGGCCCTTGCTCTGGCCCCTTAAAGACATACACATTGAGTGGAACAATGATGAACCTTTACATTTAAAGAAACCATTCAACAGAGGACTACAGTCCACTTCATCAGGTGCTTGAAGTGTGCTTGTTCCCATTCAACAAACCACCTAGAACAGTGGTTCCCAATTAGCTAAGTACTGAATGGGGGTTTTCGGAGTTCATCATTTACTCCGTTCCAAGAAATCTTCATTATGAGCCTGTTTGGATCATAGAATTGTAGAGTTAGAAGAGGCCGCAAGGGTCCTCTAGTCAAATCCCCTGAAATGCAGGAATCTCAATGCATGACAGATGGCCATCCGACCTCTGCTTAAAACCCTCGAAGAAAGGAGAGTCCACAACTTCCCGAGGGAGTCTGTTGCACTGTCAAACAGCTCTTGCTGTCAGAAAGTTCTTCCTGATGTTTAGTGGGAGTCTCCTTTCTTGTAACTTGAAGCCATTGGTTCGAGTCCTACCCTACCTTTCATGTGACAGCCCTTGAGATATTTGAAGATGGCTACCATATCTCCTCTCAGTCTCCTATTTTCTAGGCTTAACATATGGTTTCATCAGTCCATGCAACCTATACAGTCAATAAAAGTGGTGCAGGTTCTCAGTGTTCTGAGATGAACTGCCTCATTTGAGTTTGTGCAGGCAAACCACATCTTTGCATATGTAGATTACACATGTGTTCATTTTGGAATTGTACTTGTACAAACTTCATGTGATTCACAATCTATTTCGTACACATTTCATCTATGCAGGAAGAACTAGGTTTAAGCTTCCTCTTATAGCAATTGCTTTCTCTGAGGGTAGTAACAGGAACCCTTCAGCGTGAAATGTGTCCTTTTAAAGAATTTGTAGCTTTTTACAGTAAACCAGATGGACAGGTGGTGAGTGATTCATGATGATGTGATAAGCTTGTGAGGGTTCATGACAAATAACAGAACGAACTTCACCCAGGATGTCAGCATGGAGAAGATGTAATACTTGCCAGAACCTGTTTCCAAACGCAAGACTTGACCTCATGTTAGCCAATGTTAACGCAGTGGTTTGCGACTGGGGGCAAAAACTGGCCAAAGCTGTCTTGAGTTCATTGTGGTTCTGATGGTGATATGATGCTCCCAAGGAACCTGAGATAGAGAATAAGATAGAGATGATAACTGGCTGAGTCAATTCCAGGTTGGTTTGCAAGGTGTTTACAGCAGCCATTGTGAGACTGGTAGATGAAATACACCCACCCACCCACCCACATCTACCTTCACCACCATAGTCTACAAAAAGGATCACATTCCACATCCCTCAGGTCACAGCAGCAGCTTCTGCTACTTCCCAATTCCTTTTAAATGTGGGTTAAGTTGCAAGCTGGACATGTGCTGAAGGATGAGGATGTACCAGGAGACCCCAGGGATTGAACCCGTGACCTTCTGCATGCAAAGCAGATGATCCGACCATTCAGCCTGTACTATAAAGTGGCTCTTCCCACCAAGCTGAAGGACCGGCGGCAACAGCTGTTAGAAGACCAGACCAACACTAAATTTCTCTAATTAAAACCAACCCTTTGATTGTGGCTAAGTTGCATCAGTTCACCGTCAAAGGATGGAAGTGGTTTATCATTGGGTGTTCAGTATCTAGGCACAGTAGATACCCACCAGTATCTATGGAGGTGGGGGGAGGCCCCCACCCACGTGCTCAAACACATCTTGCTGGAGTCTGCAGAGTTCTGAAGTGCACAGTTGTTGGCCCTTCTTCATGCCCACTTCAATATAAGATGATCCAAATTCTTGGGAAAACGTTGCAGGCAAAAAAGGACATGCCCTGTCCTTGCAGCAAGAACTCGTTTGTGGTGCAATATGGCCTTGTTGTCATTGTGCTGTGCAGTATACCGGTAGTTTAGGGTTAAAGATGCACTCCAGGTGTGTAAAGGTTGACTGTGACGGTACTACATGTTATTGAGGAAATGTAGGCTGGTGCTCGTAATGTCTGGCTGGACACAATGAGATGAGACTAGTCCATAACTAGTCACTAGATTCTAGTGTGAAATATTCTATTGGAGTGTGTTTGGTGTGCGCAATGTAGAGATAATTGGGCAAAACGGCTTCTTCCCTGTTTTAGTATCCCTCCTTCAAATTTTAAATACCTCCCTTTTTAAAAAGCTGTAGTGTAATACGCAAGGTGATTAGAAACCCTTTTATAAAAGCTGAAGCAGGATTAATCATTAAACCAGCTTTTTTAAAAGTGTTTTTTTAAAAAAGAAAAGCAATTGCACAGCACAGTGTCACCTTGACAGCATCCTATTCAGTGTAGGATGGAGAATATGCAGATCTGGTTACAAAACTGCGTGCTTCATACTTGTGGGATAAGTTCCATAATTACCGGTACTTCTTTTTTTTCTTCTTTTTAAAAAGCAGAATAATATAAATCGGTGTTGGAATGTGATAGGGAGTATGTTTTCTTCCATCATGCTCTAGTTCATAAGCCTATTTCTATTATGCGAAGGTGGCTCTTCAGTTCTCATTTTACTGAGTTAGGTTTGCAGTGGTAATACGGTGGTTAAGAGCCTCTGCTTCAAGACAGGAAATTCTAAATAGAAATTTGCTGCCACTGTGAGCCACTGCAGTGGTTGGAGTGGCAGCCTGGGACATGAGAGACCAGGGTTCAAATCCCCACCTGGCCATGAAGCTCACTGGGTGAACTCAGGGGCCAGCCACTGCCTCTTAGCCTAACCTACCTCACAGGGTTGTTGAGGGGATTAGATGAGGAGGGGGAGGATACTGCCTTGAGCTGCCAAGTATACTGCCTTGAGCTCTTTGGAGAAAAAAATGGGATACAAATGAAATAAGTAACTAGCTAGCAAGGGGAGGTTTGGGAGAGTTGCCATGGGACCAAAAGTTAATGTTAAGTAATAAAAGTCACGTTCCACCTTATTCCAAGAGCTTAAGATGGCATAAATGGTTCTCTCTCTCTCTCTCCCCTGCCAATTCATTGTAATAGCCCTTAAGGTGGGTTTGCCTGAGGCAGAGTAACTGGCTCAATGATGTTACTGGGCAGGCTTCAAGGCACAGTGGGGATATGAACTTGGGTTTCTATAGTGAGATACTGATTCCCCAGTCTGCAGAAGAATTGCATAAGGTCCCAAGATGGTAATCCATATCCAGTAAATAGCACCACCCCCAGCAGCCCCTCTCCACAAAAATTCCCAGTTTGCAGGTTATAATTCTACAGTGAGGAACCTCTGGGTGCAGCAATAGGAGGGAGAAGAGGAGACACATTTTTTGAGTTAAAGGATTGTGTCTCCCCTTCCAAAGTTTCCTGCTGTCTGCCTCCAGCTCTTCTCCTTCTGATGGAGGTGGTGAAACATGAGCTACCACTAGTGCGGAATTTCTGAAAAGAATCTGTGAATAATGTGTTTTGTGTTGCTGTGTGTGTGATTGTGTTTTCCCGCCCCCCAAGAGCCAGGATGCAATTCTGCAATTACATGGTTTTTAGGGTGTGCATGGGACCAGGGTCAACTGAAGTTGAGTGGACCCTCAAGCTGATAATGTTCAGGAATTCAGTTTAAAATGCTATAGCGTCATTGCTCCTCTCTTATCCTAAATGAGGGCCAGTTCTCACACAGCAGTGTTCGTGATGCAATAAGTTGCTTTATTCGAAAAAGGCTCTTGCAGATCAGATAAGCCCATCAGTGGGAGCACTGTAGCAACATCTGAAAGGAGGTGCCTGTGTCCCATCAATCCTATTTGGGACTATAATCCAATGTGTCCTTTTCTGGGTTAGGCTATTTTGCAACCTTTCTCTCTCAATTGACATGTTAATCAGCTTTGACTCTGATATGACATCTTGAATCTTCAGATTGATGATGACAACATTTGCCATTGTTTCTGTGTTCCTAGTTGAGTTTCCACCTCCCCCCTTTTTTTAAAGTAATGCTTTACCTCGCTCCCTGATTACTTGGTTTCTTCAGTAGCTAATTGTGAGGAGTTTGTCAAAGACCCATTGAAAGCCTGAATAAATTACTCCAGCTGGTTCTCCTTTATCCTCTACTTCAACTGGCATTTTAGCAGCCTGAGATACTGTTTATCCTTTGTGCAAGTCTCACAATGGCAACCTTAAGGGGATTTTTCATCTGTGCATGTTCACACAGAAGTGAGTCCCTCTGAATTCAGTGTGTTTTACTCCCAAATGAGCGTCTAGAGGGTTGCAGCCGGACAAATTTAATGTGTGACTTTTTCCTCTCTCCTTTGAGAGAGTGTTATGGCCTTAATCCAGGTGGGGATGGGCGAGGGCCAAAACACCCCTTTCTCTTCCAAATTCTGCCATGCAATGATCATGAACAAGTAGGACAGCTTTGTTGAAGGCCTTGTTCAATTAACCCGCTGTTGAGGATTCAAAGATGGTGAAGAAGAAGGAAGAGTTGGGGTAGGTAGAACCTCATTGATCCTCGTGGGAAGAAGCAGAAAAGTTTAAATAATGTCCTCTAAGGCTGTGTACTCACTATACCTTTCGAGTACATTCGAAGCACGTTCTTTCCCTCAAAGAATTCTGGGCTTCATACTTTGCCTCTGACAGAGTTACTGTTCCCAGCAACCCATTAAGGAACTACAGTGCCCATAATCCTTTGAGGGAACGAAGGTGCTTCAGCTGTGCTTTGAAAGGATAGTGTGCGTGCAGCGATAGTGGAGTCACTGTCTGCTGCCTTTTCCATGGATGCTGAGCCTTTAATGGAATGTGCCCTTCCATTGTTATCTCTGGCAGTTCCAGACAGATGGGTTCGAATGCTTTTCTTTTTAAAAAAGCCACCTTAAAGAGCTTCCAGAAAGGTAAGCATGTTCACAACACCAGAGAGCCTCATGGCACATTAATACTACTGTTTACTATAGCCTGAGATGCAAAAGGGTTGAACACACTCAAAGAATCATAGAATCATAGAGTTGGAAGAGACCACAAGGGCCATCGAGTCCAACCCCCTGCCAAGCAGGAAACACCATCAGAGCACTCCTGACATATGGTTGTCAAGCCTCTGCTTAAAGACCTCCAAAGAAGGAGACTCCACCACACTCCTTGGCAGCAAATTCCACTGTCGAACAGCTCTTACTGTCAGGAAGTTCTTCCTAATGTTTAGGTGGAATCTTCTTTCTTGTAGTTTGGAACCATTGCTCCGTGTCCGCTTCTCTGGAGCAGCAGAAAACAACCTTTCTCCCTCCTCTATGTGACATCCTTTTATATATTTGAACATGGCTATCATATCACCCCTTAACCTCCTCTTCTCCAGGCTCAACATGCCCAGCTCCCTTAGCCGTTCCTCATAAGGCATCGTTTCCAGGCCTTTGACCATTTTGGTTGCCCTCCTCTGGATACGTTCCAGTTTGTCAGTGTCCTTCTTGAACTGTGGCGCCCAGAACTGGACACAGTACTCCAGGTGAGGTCTGACCAGAGCAGAATACAGTGGCACTATTACTTCCCTTGATCTAGATGCTATACTCCTATTGATGCAGCCCAGAATTGCATTGGCTTTTTTAGCTGCCGCGTCACACTGTTGGCTCATGTCAAGTTTGTGGTCAACCAAGACTCCTAGATCCTTTTCACATGTACTGCTCTCAAGCCAGGTGTCACCCATCTTGTATTTGTGCCTCTCATTTTTTTTGCCCAAGTGCAATACTTTACATTTCTCCTTGTTAAAATTCATCTTGTTTGTTTTGGCCCAGTTCTCTAATCTGTCAAGGTCGTTTTGAAGTGTGTTCCTGTCCTCTGGGGTGTTAGCCACCCCTCCCAGTTTGGTGTCATCTGCAAATTTGATCAGGATGCCCTTGAGTCCATCATCCAAGTCGTTGATAAAGATGTTGAATAAGACCGGGCCCAAGACAGAACCCTGTGGCACCCCACTAGTCACTCTTCTCCAGGATGAAGAGGAACCATTGATGAGCACCCTTTGGGTTCGGTCAGTCAGCCAGTTACAAATCCACTGAGTGGTAGCATAGTCAAGACCGCATTTTACCAGCTTCTTTACAAGAATATCATGGGTCACCTTGTCAAATGCCTTGCTGAAATCAAGGTAGGCTACATCCACTGCGTTCCCTTCATCTACCAGGCTTGTAATTCTGTCAAAAAACGAGATCAGGTTAGTCTGACATGACTTATTTTTCAGAAATCCATGCTGACTATTGGTGATCACAGCATTCCTTTCTAGGTGCTCACAGACTGTTTGCTTAATGATCTGCTCCAGAATCTTCCCTGGTATTGATGTCAGATGACTGGGTGGTAATTATTTGGGTCCTCTCTTTCCCCCTTTTTGAAAATAGGGACAACATTTGCCCTCCTCCAGTCTGCCGGGACTTCGCCTGTTCTCCAGGAATTCTCAAAGATGACTGCCAGTGGTTCTGAGATCACATCTGCCAGTTCTTTTAATACTCTTGGATGCAGTTCATCTGGCCCTGGAGACTTGAATACATCTAAACTAGCCAAGTATTCTTGTACTATCTCCTTAGTTATTCTGGGCTGTGTTTCCTCTGCTGAATCATTTGCTCCAAATTCTTCAGGTCGGGCATTGTTTTCTTTATCGGAGAAGACTGAGGCAAAGAAGGCATTGAGGAGTTCAGCCCGTTCTGTGTCCCCTGTTTGCATTTCACCATCTGAGTGACCCCACTGTTTCTTTGTTCTTCCTTTTGCTACGAACATACCCATAAAAGCCTTTTTTGTTGCTTTTAACCTCTCTAGCAAGCCTGAGTTCATTCTGTGCTTTAGCTTTTCTGACTTTGTGTCTACATGTGCTGGCTATTTGTTTGAATTCCTCTTTGGTGGTTTCCCCCCCTTTCCATTTTTTGTACACATCCTTTTTTAATCTTAAGTCAGTTAAAAGTTCTTTAGATAGCCACCCTAGCTTCTTTAGGCACCTTCCATGTTTCCGTCTCATTGGTATTGCCTGAGAGAGAGAGCGTTCAAAGGGCAGGGGAGGCTAAGGCTGCTTCCCACCTCCTTGCCAGAAATATTGGTCCTTGCTCATCAGTGAGCTGCAGTTTTAGTTCGTCTAGTGATTTGGAGCTTGCTTTTTCTTTCTTTCTTTCCATTTCAAAGTCTTCCAAAACTTGAAGGAACCAACTGATTGGATATTTCCTTTCCAGCTAGGTTGTGGTGGTCAGAGTACAGTATAATTTGCTACTTGCACAGTGCTTTTTTCATTGATGGGTAATATGGTGGAGAGAATAAGGCAGGGCACACTGTACTAAAGTGGCCTGACTCATGGTCAGGAATTGGATTTTCTGGAGGAAAAACCCGAGCAAGTTGTGGTGGGTGGGCTTCAGGTTCAACTTTCTTGTTGCCTCTCATGGCTCTGATTTGGAAACTAACAAGGACAGAATCCCACAGGGGTTAAATTTGGCCCAGAGGTTTCCACTTCCCAATTCCTACTATAATGCAGTCATGACACCAAAGATACCTGCTTCCAGCATTTTTCACATACTAACTATGCCAAAGTTATTTCAACAATGTCTAGACACTTAAAACCATCAACATGCCTTACAACCAGGAGAAGATTTGGTGAACTTCAGCAGTTGACCCCCCCCCCACCTTGGTTTGCATAGATTTCTGAGTACGCCAGGGAAGAAAAGAGTAATGGAGTACCTAGCACATTTTGCACGAATTCCAAAGAAACGTCTGACTCAAATCCTTGAAAGAATTGCTAGGAAATTGGTGGGGGTTATAACCGTGGTTTTGTGTCTGTTAAATGTGGCGTATGGAAGCCTTATGGCATGGAGTCATTCATTATATGTTGGTTTATTTTGACATCCTGGAAAATTGTATCTGATTTTTTGCCTTATTAGAATAAACTTGAAAGCATGAACTGTCTTATAAACTTGTTTTTCTTAGGGAGGTAAAACGTTGTACGGTGGTACCTCGGGTTAAGAACTTAATTCGATCTGGAGGCCTGTTCTTAACCTGAAACTGTTCTTAACCTGAGGTACCACTTTAGCTAATGGGGCCTCCCTCTGCCACTGTGCCACTGCCGCATGATTTCTGTTCTCATCCTGAAGCAAAGTTCTTAAACCGAGGTACTATTTCTGGGTTAGCGATGTCTGTAACCTAAAGCGTCTGTAACCTGAAGCATCTGTAACCCGAGGTACCGCTGTAGTAGCAACTCACTAAAATCAGTGGAAGTATTGCTGCAGATTAAATGCACTGCAGGTTGTAACCATGCAGTCCCAAACTTTGCATACTTATTTGAGTTCAGTTATGTTTAATCTCAAGTAAGAGTGTCTAACATTGTAGCCGTTTCCTTTCCAGCTTTGATTATGGAGAATGCATTGTGTACAAGGTCAACTTCTTCTAAAGGAGATGTATAACTGCAATGTTTAAGTGTTCCTTAGAAAAAAACAGAGCAATTAGTTATGGAGGATCAAGGCAACAGGAAATATGGAAAGTGTGTTTATTCTTTTAATACCCACCCACCCACCCACACCCACACAGTTCTTTGTTACCCACCTTGGGTTTATTTCTAAACAAGGAGAAATGGAAACAAAAATATCAATTACAAAAAAAATACAGTAAAACAACTAAAGCAAAACAGTGGTTTTGTTTGCCCATCATGATAAATCATAGTTAATGGTTTTCTATGAATGTGGAGGTAGTTTCTACTTTGTTTCTCCCCTAGCATAAGGGGGAAACCCCATGATCCCCAGCTTAATGTTATGTCCACGCCCTGGGATCATGGTTTGTTTCACTCCAAACAAACCACAGTTGGTAAGCCAATAGCGAAACGTGGCTTAACAATGTGGTTTGTTTGGAGTGAAACAAATCACACTGCCATCATAATGGTGGAAACAGATGGGAAATAACAAGAGTCACCCAGCATCACAGAACGGCAACAGATGTCTTCATAACAATCACAGCTAGTTCCTAAAAGCATAGGCCCCAAATATCTGAAATATAGCCTCCTTCCCTACAGACCCTCTTGGGTGTTAAGATCAACCGAAGGGGGATCGATTTAGTAGTTCTACCCTAGGATATTTGTGTGTGCGTGTGTGCGCACGCCCCTGAATAATCCTGGCCCTATAGGGCACACCATGTTTTGTTTCCTCAGAGGGGTAGCCATGTTAATCTCTTGCAGTAAAAATAACCAAAGTGCCTTGTGGCACCTGAAGGACTAGCAAGCTTATTTCATGTGCTGTAGGGCGGACTTCTTTTTTATTTGCCTTGAATCTTCCAACATTCAGTTTCATTGGATGTCCTTGAATTGTAGTGTTATAAGAGAGGGAGAAAAAACTCCTCTGTTCACTGCATAATTTTATAAACTTCTATCATGTCACTTCTTACTCTCCTTTTATTTAAATAAAAAGTCCCAAATGCTGCAACTGTTTTTCATAGTGTACACAGTTTTCAAACCATCTTTAGCCTGTCTCCCAGCTTTGTAGCTGGATTAATGGCAGGGGTTGCCATGAAGGAGCTGGGATAATGCTTGCTCCCAGCAGCTTCAAAGTTGGGGCGAAGGCTAGTTTGCTCATCATCCTTACCAGAGGTCAGCATCATAATGAAGTATAATTTATACTTAGGAAGACTAAGAAAACATCAAAATGCATGTGCAGTGAAATGTGCATCGTTTAATTAGGTTCTTTAAGATTAAAGCCCCAAAGAGTCTAAAGCATTAAAAATTAAGAAGAGAATGATCTTGAAGAACTAGAAAACATTCAGAGTTCTACCCCAAAACGAACTTAATTCAGGTTCACTTCAGCCAGCCGATATGCCTGGGAACCACTTACAGGAGTTGTTTGAACTAATTTGGTGAACTTTGTTAAACTGAACTAGTTCGTTCCAAGCACTGTATCTGCACAGTAACCCTGTGAGGCTGGTTAGGAGGAGAGTGGCTGGCCCAAGGTCATGGCTGAGTGGGGATTTGAACCCTGGTCTGTCAGGTCCTAGTCCAGCACTCTAACCACTACACCACACTGGCTGATTGGTAGAAATAAACTTTTCCCTCTAGTGCCAGTTTTTCAAGCTTTTGGGAGGAATGGAAGGAAGAGAAAACAAAAGACAGTATCAAATTCCAGGCAGGTCAACTTTATGCTAACCTTGCCTTCATTTGCCACAGATTGTGCCTATAAACCAAATTTAAACAAAGTCCAAAGGTGGTTGAAGCTAAACAGCTTTATCTGACTAGCACCAAGCATTTATTTTTAAACATAGGATTAAGCCTATCTTGGCTGCCATCCATGTAGGTTAGGCAAACGTATTTTATAAGATGATTCTGCTGTTTGGCAACAAAAGATAAAAGCTTTTGCCAAGGTTACAGAAAAGATAAAAGATTTGCCAAGACCTATCTCGCCAAGAGGAGAAAACGGAAACTACATTGCTTTTTATTTATTTAGCTGTTAACTACATTTCTTCACCGCTCACTTGGTAATGCACTCAGGGTGTTGTATGATCCAAAATAATTAGTTTAACAGTCCTGTTGACATGATGCAAAAGGGAAAAAGACATGAGGAAGGCAGAGGAAAACTGACAAATGCAGGTACCAACCCTGACAATTTAAAAATCAAAATGAAATCCGACAGGGTTGGGCATAATACTAGCCATGCTTGGGCTGGCATCTGTTCTGCATGCAGAAGGCCCCAGGGACAATCCCCAGGATCTCCATGTAGCATTGGGAAAGATTCCCTGCCCAACATCATGAAGAGCTGCTGCCAGTCAGTGTTGATAATACTGATCTAGATGGACCAAGGATCTGACTCAGTATAGGGCAAGTTCCTAAGTTTCTTTGCAGTGTGCAACCTTTTCATTGATTTTATTGGGCCTGTTTCGAGTATGACTTAATCGGATATCACCCTTACACTTCTATTTTGCAAAGAAGGCTTACTGTATTTTTTGCTCTATAAGACTCACTTTCCCCCTCCTAAAAAGTAAGGGGAAATGTGTGTGTGTCTTATGGAGCGAATGCAGGCTGCGCAGCTATCACAGAAGCCAGAACAGCAAGAGGGATTGCTGCTTTCACTGCGCAGCGATCCCTCTTGCTGTTCTGGCTTCTGAGTTTCAGAATATTTTTTTTCTTGTTTTCCTCCTCCAAAAACTAGGTGCGGCTTGTGGTCTGGTGCGTCTTATGGAGCGAAAAATACGGTAATTTGTGTGCTATTGGCAGTCATGTCTTCCTTTTGATCAATTTGATTTCTCCCAACACCATGTTCTGAGAGTCCAGGTGGGGTGGCCACAAACCTCCTATTTAGTGGCAAACTCTTGTGTTGCTTCTTAAACATTTTCATAACTGCACACGATATAAACAGCAATAAAAACCCTAATCTCTTAAGTGCAAACATATAGCTTTCCCCAAGAGCAAACAGGAAATAAATGACATGTCCGTACTGAGGCAGAGCCCGTTTCTCCCAATTGGCTTCACATGCAGAGAGAAGGTACAGAACAGGTGTGGGGAATCTGTGGCCCTCCAGAAGTTCCCAAACTACAACTCCCATCAGCCATGCTCGCTAAGGCTGATGGGAGTTGTAGTTCAGGGAGATCTGGAGGGCCACAGATTCCCCACACCTGGCATACACCATAAGAGGAGCCTGCTGGATCAGTTCAAAGGCCCATCTAGTCTAGCATCCTGTTCTCGCAGTGGCCAACCCAATGCCTGCAGGAAACATGGAAGCAGGATACGAGAGCAAGAGCACTTTCGCCTCCTATGGTTTCCAGCAACTGGCATTTTGGGACTGCAGGTGAGGTAGAAAGAAAAAGAGACAGGGCATGCTGAGACACAATTCTTGATGCTTTGCTGTGGAGTGTGTGTTCCAGTTCCGGTCTGAGTGAGACCACCCCTGCCTCCCTTTCGGCTAAGAACCTGCTGTCTGGGACTGTGCTGGGTGGTTAAGCCCCTTTCCTGAAGACTCTATGTCGGCTGGTGTCCGGCTGGTAGTCAGCAGCTGTTTCTGATACATTGCTTTCAAACTATTACGTGTTTGCCTTGAACGGCATGGATTGTTCATTGAGTTGTTTGGCTTTGCCTTACTTATATGCTGTTGTATGTTTCGATGTGGTTATATTGATTTAAAGGCTATTTGCTAATTTTTGATGCTTTTGTGAACAGTGTGAGTCGCTTTGTTGTTGTAAAAGCATCACACGCAGGGTCAGGCCGCACATTAGCCTCAGTGAGGCAGTTCCCTAAAGCGGCAGCAGGGCACAGCTAGGAGGGGTACCAGATTGAAGGCCCTGAAGAACATGCCTGCCACTGCTTGCTCCTCTCTGGCCACCTTTTTTCTCTTCCACCACCTTCAGCATACCGGGGCTTCCTTGGGCCGCCTCCAGTCACCTCAGGTGGGGGCAAAGTAGGAGGAGTTGAAGGGCAAAAGTGCACCATTTTGTTTTGCCTCAAGTGGCAAATGTCTTGGGCTGGCCGTGGCCATACTCATAGCAAATCAGATTTAGATATGCCAAATCACAAAACACCCCCTTTGATCCTCTTTCATTGTGTCAGAACGACCCCACCCCATGGAGTCTTTCCTTCACTGCCTGGGTCTGGATTGGGCCGTCATGGCTGACACAGAGATGTCAGGTAGATGTCAGGACCCAAGGCCTACAAAAGATGCCTTATGCAGGCCCTGAGAGACATGTTATCTCTGGTACGTGCTAGTTTGCATCTTAACAATGGCAGTTGAACTGTGTTGACAACATGCATTGTATCATGCATGGAGATCTCTGGATGGCGGGGGTGGAATAATTATCTTCCATGCCTTGTGACAGATGGTGACAAAAGGTGGTTTTGCTTCTTCGCTCACTTAAGAAGGACCGCTCAGATCTATTTTTGGTATGCAATATCTGGCTGATCTTTTGAGATTTAATTTATAGGAACGTGTAAGTTGCTGCCTCATACTGAGTCAGGTAAAGGTAAAGAGACCCCTGACTGTTAAGTCCAGTCACGAACGACTCTTGGGTTGCAGCACTCATCTCACTTTACTGGCTGAGGGAGCCGGCGTTTGTCTGCAGACAGCTTCCGGGTCATGTGGCCAGCATGACTCTGGCGAACCAGAGCAGCGCATGGAAACGCCGTTTACCTTCCTGCCGCAGCGGTACCTATTTATCTACTTGCACTTTGATGTGCTTTCGAACTGCTAGGTTGTCAGGAGCTAGGACCGAACAACGGGAGCTTACCCCGTCGCAGGTATTCGAACCGCCGACCTTCTGATCAGCAAGCCCTAGGCTCTGTGGTTTAGACCACAGCACCACCCATGTCAGACCACTAGTCTATCTAGCTTAGTATTGTCTACACTGACCGGTAGTGGCTCCTCAAGCTTTTAGATGAGAATCTTTCCTAGCACTGCCATCTTAACCAGTGAGCTATGATTTCTATTTGCTCGCCTTACCAGAATTGCAAACCAGGATCCAATTCTGGCCAGGGTCATTGCAAAACGAAATGCAAACCCCTGTGACTTCTTGTTATCTCTCCCCCCTCCCTTTAAAAGCAACTTGAGTGTGTACATAAGCAGTCCAATATGCACTGCCTGGACTGTAATGATCAAACCTTAAAAGCCTGGGTGTTCAATTGCTAACCCCCCCTCCCCGCCATTCATTCTTTCTAAGCATGACAACAGATATTCAATAGTAAGTCTAGCTAGGAATGTGGTTGTACTTGTTTCTGTGCAATGAGTTAAACGAATTTGAGTTGTTGCATGTTGCAGATGCAGGGCTCTTCTGCCCTTCCTCAGGAGCAATAGCTCCAAATTACCGTATTTTTCGCTCCATAGGGCGCACCTAGTTTTTTGGGGGGAAATCAAGAAAAAAAATCTTAACCCCCCCCCCAGCCCCAAAGAGCAGTGTACAGGCTTCGCGCAACCTCTCCCTTCCGGAAGGGTTGCACGCGGCTATGGCACAAGCCAAGACAGCACTGTCTTGGCTTCCTCTTTAGCTGTGCGCAACCTCTCCAGCCAGGAGAGGCTGCGCGGGGCTAAAGAAGCCATAGCCCCGTGCAGCCTCTCCCTGCCGGAGGGGTTGCGCGCGGCTATGGCACAAGCCAAGGCAGCCAGCGGGATGGATCCTGCTCCCTGTTTTGCCTTCCTCTTTAGCTGTGCGCAACCTCTCCAGCCAGGAGAGGCTGCGCGGGGCTAAAGAAGCCATAGCCACGTGCAGCCTCTCCCTGCCGGAGAGGCTGCGCGCGGCTATCCCTGAAGCCTGGAGAGCGAGAGGGGTCGGTGCACACCAATCCCTCTCGCTCTCCAGGCTTCAGTGAAAGCAAAGCGTAGCCTCTGGAGCGTGGAGGGAGCTTTCCCTTTGCGCTTCAGAGGCTTTGCGTTGCTATCGCTGAAGCCAAGGAGCCTGCATTTGCTCCATAGGACGCACACACATTTCCCCTCAATTTTTGGAGGGGGAAAAGTGCATCCTATAGAGCGAAAAATACGGTAGTTTTAAGGGAAGTAGGATGGGTAATGATTGTCACCATGTTAATTTTACCTGCTTCTCTGGAATGGGCTAGAGCAGAGGTAGGCAACCTAAGGCCAGGGGGCCAGATGCGGCCCAATCACCTTCTCAATCCAGTCTGCAGACGGTCTGGGAATCAGCGTGTTTTTACATGAGTAGAATTTGCCCTTTTTATTTAAAATGCATCTCTGGGCTATTTGTGGGGCCTGTCTGCTGTTTTTACATGAGTAGAATGTGTTCATTTTCTTTTCTTCCAAAATATAGTCCGGCCCACCGCATGGTCTGAGGGAGAGTGGACCGGCCCATGGCTGAAAAAAGGTTGCTGACCCCTGGGTTAGAGAGACCCTCATAGTCAGAAGAACCACTTGATTGCAGAAGAGGACTCCTTCAGGAGTAGGGCCCTCTTCTGTCAAAACTTTTAACAGAATACAGGTGGGCCTGTGTTAGGGGGAGGGCAGACAGCTGTTGCTTATGAGCTATGAGAGCCGCTGGAACAACATCTTACTAATTTATTTTTAAAAATTCTAGTTCATAAAGAAATATCAAAATGGTTCACAACAACTGTGCATAAAACTGTACAATTAAAAAAACATATAAAGAGTTGAAACTAGAAATCATGATAACCAAAGATGTATTACTGATTGCCTGCATAAGCCTGGCGAAACAGAAAAGTTTTCAGCAGGTGTTTAAAAAGTTAGCACTGAAGACACCCGTTGCTTCTCTATTTGCCCATCGTTACAGGGCTGAGCCAGTGACAGTAAAGGCTTGGTTTCTTGTTGTCAAATGAGCCTCGGTATGGACCAAAGATGCTCCTGCAGATGATCTCAGTGATTGAGCTGGGATCTGAGGTTTCAGGTGGTGTAACCCTGGATGTAAGTTGTTCAGGGCTTTGTAAATTAATACAAGGAGCTTGAACCTGGCTGCCAGCTATTACGTTTTGTACCTGATCTTGGTTGTCCGCTGACGTGGACCTCAGACTGCCCCTTGCTTGAGCCTTTGTTGGGACCTCTGCTTGCGTGGAATTGAACCTTGGACTGGCTTTGGATGTTCCTGCTGTCTGTGTCCACGATATCTTTCATTAAGTGAAAGATCTGCTGCAACCTGGGACACATCTAGGACAAGACAAGGCATTTCTTACTCTCTGCAGACAAACTGTAGCTTGGAAACTTGCCTTAATGTTAAGTTTGGATCTCCTTGGTGCAACCTGGCCATTGTGCCCCCATCTCCATGGAAGCAGACAAATTGCCCTCTGCAATATTTATTTCAGCCCAAGAGTATATTATTTTCTTGCAACAGGAAGCAGCCCTGAGCAACTTCCTTGTAACGGTTCCTCTTTTCTTAACATGTGCCTCTCTTAATTCAGACCAAGCAGTTTGGTAGCTATGGTTCTTTGGAGAAAATTATGTCTAGATGCCCGTGGGCTCTTGGGTGTTTCCTCTTTCGATGTGTGCTGAATGGAAAGTTTGTCCTTAATTTCCTACCTTATCACTGAATCAACATCCATTTGTAACAGCTGGCACGGCTTCTGCCAATACGTCATAGTTAACGGAGGGGACAAGAAGAAAAGAAATAACCTCCTTTCCACATTTGCTTAAGCGACCTAATTGCTCTTTAGAAAAGCAATGAATTAGTGTTGCAATTCACAAGGAGGTGTGGTGAGAGAGAGCAGATCTCTACATAGATCTACTAGTGGCTTCTGTTTTGAAAGGAAGCACTTTGAATTACACTTCCTCTTGTGACTTGGATGCAACCTCTCCTGCACTTTCTGCTAAGCAACATTTGTCTGTGTTTGTAATTGCAGAAAGGAAGGAAATGCTGCTATCTTTTTAATATACAAAATGAACTTTGACAGAATGCTGGTTACTCCATATTCTCTCCTGTCTCTTTGTGTCAAGTATTATTTCTTTGGATATTTGTATGCCAACTTTCAGAGCTATACAAACCCACTCCCCGGTTTGTATAATGAATTTTGCTTCAGTTCTAGATTTGTCAGATGTTAAAAAGGGTCTTGCAGCACTATTCGTGTGTGTGTTTCGAGTGACATTGTGTTGTCACGTCGGGCCAATCCAAAAGGTTCCTTCCTTCCACCAGAGGAAGAAGTCTTCTGTTGGAGGACGGGAACTTTTAGACTAATATACTGCTTTGAAGATCTGCAAGAGCTGGTATAAAAGCTTCAAGTTGTAGCCAACTAAGGTATACTCAGAGGAGTTGTTGCTGCTGGCATTTGTCTTTTTTGAAAGACAATGGAGTGCACCTTTGAGGGTGAAGTCAAACAACAGAGTGCACCTTCGGGGGTGAAGTCAAACTACTGGAGAACCACGGCACCTTCTGTGGCTGCGGAGACCATTAACTTGTAACTGCTGCCTCCCATGTTGTTTTTGCTGTGTTAGCAGCACCAAAGTGTCCTGTCTGGAGTGCAAGCTTGGGCAGGACGTATGGAGGTCCTGGGCTGCCCAGACAACAATGCCCCCTGTCTGCCTCACTGATGTGGTCCAAAGCAGAACAATACGTTTGGCACCAGCTTGGCTGCAGAAGTTTCCTGAAGGAGGGGTACAACAAGCCACCCAACTCTCTCAGGGACTCTGGATTTGTGCAGGATTTACTCCTTAGCCCTTTCTTCTTCTGAAGATGTCTTGCAAGCCAGCAGGTATGGATTTTTCCTTGAGTTTTACTCCCCAAATCTGTCTCATGAATATGCATAGCCTCAAGGCTTTTTAGCACCAGAGTTTTCCTTCTCTTAGACAGGATACCTTCCCAGGTTGAGGAGCCACACCTGCCCCTCATTTCCCTGTGCAGCACATGCAAAAACCACCTTCTTGACCATTGGACCTACTCTTGGTCCAGCCCATTGAAATTGGTAGAACTCAGTGAAAAATGTCTACACATTTCAGTGGGTTTTACTCTGAGTAGAATTAACGCTGGATACAGCCCCTTGTAAATAAATCCCAGTGGACCCAGCAAAAAAAGATAGAAGTCCACTGACACTGAAATAGGTCTATTCTCCTTCTCCCCTTCTTCCAACTTCTTCTGTGATGCTGGCACAGCAACAAAGAGACATGTGCCAGTAGCCTGGGGGCAGGATTGAGCTGCTCATGTGTGGTCATGGATGTATGCCAAGTGCTATTATGTTCAGTTTGCCCTTGAAATGCAACAATTAAAAACATTTTTTAAAGTGAATATGTGTATATATATATAGAAAAAGGGAGAGAGAGTCCTAGTCCAATTCTTTGGATAGTTTCTCAAGCTCCTTAGTAACTAATTTATGTTGGCTATCCTTTGGCAGAACAAAAAAAATTTTTTCTTCCAGTAGTATCTGTAACTGATCCTTTGGCAGGTTTATATTCATTAATCTGTTGATAAAGCTTACCATCAGGGCATGACACTTGAGTAGGAAGCAAGAGGAACCTGAGACTGTGAAGGAGGGAATGCTGGTTGAAATAAGAGAAATTCCCACTCTTGCTGGTTCAGATCATACATAAGAACTTAAGAGGAGCTGGCTGGATCAGGCCAGTGGCCCATTTGCAGACTTCAGGATTTGCTCTCAACATCCACAGCTGAGCATTTGCCACAGAACCCCCGTGCTTTACATGTGTTCCTGGGTATATCTTCCACTGGCTAGACATACACTTGTTTACTCAGAGCACTAGACAAGTTTATTTAGGCTTCAGTAGGTCAACAGAAACCTTGTCATAAAACACTCCCAACACTACTCCGCAGCTAGCTGCTCATTGGAGGAGCAGGCATTAGCTCTGTGGGTGGAGTACATGTCTGGGATGCAGAAGGCCCCAGTTTTAATCCTTGGCATCTCTAGGTAGTGATGGGGAAGACTCTTGGCTCTGAAACCCAGGAGAGCTGCTACCAATCAGTGTAGGGAATATTAACCTAGATCAGAGTTTCCCAGTCTTGGGTCTCCAGCTGTTTTTGAATTCCAGTTCCCATCATACCTGTCCACTGGCCTTGCTAGCTGGGAATGATGGAAGTTGTAGCCAAAAACAGCTGGAGACTGATGTTTGGGAAACCCTGAGCTAGATCAATATACAAGTATGCAACGCCAATCTTCCTATTGTTAGGGGCTCAAAAATAGCACTTTCTTGCTTTCTCCATCCTTCCACTTGCTGTCCTGCAATCTGCTTGTGTTACTTTTGGTTGGTTGTTTCTTTAGATTGCGTCATCCACAGGGGGCATATCTTTGTCTCAGCTGCCTCAGTTCAGCAAACACAAGGAGCTTTATTTTCAGCTATTTCCTGGCTTTTCTGAGCAATTTGCCGTCAATTTTCCTAATGGAAGAGTTAAATTAACTTTTATCACATTATTGCTTAGACCACAGCAGCACAAAGCAAAGTTACAAAATTTAAACCAGATGGCAGCAATTACAAGGACTTACCTTAAAAAACAGAACAATACTTGCTATTTAAAATTGATAATTAGCGAAACGGTGCATTGGATTAAATAAAATTAAAAGCATATATTAAAGCATTTTAAAACACATTCTTAAAATAAGAGGCATTACTTATGCAGTGCAAAACATTATAAACTTGTATCAAGGTGCATTTCTCAGGTTTTCAAATCTCCAGGGTAATTTGCAGCAGTAGTACTGTAGCCACATACTTTCCTCTACATATAGCAGGTTTCGTGCAAAGGTTGCAACTTTTGTTCCACATACTGATTAGTCGCTTTTAGCAAGAAACACAGCTTCCTTTTAGCACCCCAAAATTTGATTTCCTGTGAAAGTGTCATGATTACAACTGGCTGGTTGGCTTGACCAATAAGGAACTTTGAGCAATTCCTCCCTTAATTCCTTTCTACCGAAGCACCAAACTCCTTTGTTGCAGTCAGATAACAAGCATATAAAACTTAATGCTCCTAATGACAGGGAAGTTAATATCAAGCAAGCTTGGCAATGCCTACTTTCCAAGGAAACCTCATTCAGCTTCCAAGGGATCCAGGTGATTCCAAGAACACCTGTTTGAAAGCCACAGGACAGGAGATTCATTACAGTTTAATTTTACGTAGACAACCAGAGGAGTGCTTAAAAAAAATCTTCATTTTATCGAAAGCTGTATTAAATGGACATATGGAAAGGTGAAAGGTAAATCAGGGGCCTGTTATAAATTCCCAACCCCCACCACTTATTCGGCCGAGTTTTAATGTGAAATCTCATCTTAGGCATATTTACCTGGAGGTTAGTTCCATTATGTTTAATGGAATGTACTCTCAGGTAATTCTGCACAGGATTGCAGCATTAATAAAAATGAATGCATTTTTGTGCCTGGCTGTTCCTACTGTACATGCACGCATTATCTAATTTTGGCAGAATGTGAGCGCCATCAGTTCTCTGTAAATGGTTTTGTTGAGTATGGAAAAAACCAACCTCTGGCTGTAGCAGCTAGTGGGTGTGGGCCTTTGTCGTGAGACTTGTCAACTGTTCTCCAGTCAGAATGAAATTGGCTGGGTAAACTGTTGCCACGGAAATAGATGCCTGTGGTTATTGCTGTGTGCAGGAGGGGTTTGTGTGCTTTTTGAAGTCGGAAAGTTGCTTTGAAAGCATGGGCCCTTTTTATATTGCTTCCCCACCCCTAACTCCTTTACAGTACTTGCAATCAGCAAGGGGCAGAGCATTAGCAAATTGGCTTTTCCTGCAAATGACACTTTGCTGTTACGGAACGCAGCTTCTACCACAGTGCGTTGGTACCATTTATAGCTGCTACCTTTCTCAGCTGCACAACATTTTGATTCTGCAGAACACTTTGGATCCTTATCATTTTGGGGGAGGGGAATTAATGCAATCTGGTCAGCGACGTGGACTTATAAAAAATATTGGGGGGGCCCGGGAAAGCTCATGAATAATAAATAAGCTCATGAATATGCAAATAAAGTGGCGCCGCCTCCTCGTGAGCGAATAGGGGAGAGCGTGCTGCGCCTATTAATCAGCTCCAAAGGAAATTGGGTGGAGCTTTTGCTCGGGAGGGAGGGCAGGAGGCATGCAGCCCGCCCCCCCTGTGCATTTTGGGCTGGGGGAGGGGCGGCGATGGCGCTCTGCTGGAGGGGCGCCGGAGATTATTGGGGGGGCGGAGCCCCCCCAAACGAATTTTTGAGGGGGCTCGGGCCCCCTCAAGCCCCATGGAGTCGGCGCCTATGAATCTGGTAAAAGAGATTACTGCTGTCCCCATTTTATAGCTAGGGAAAGAAGGCTAAAGGCGACAGTGCCTTTGCCTAACACATAGTGGGGCTGTGGCAGGGACTGTCTGGAGTGTTATCATTTATGTTGCATTTATAACCCATCCAAGGAGCTCAGAGTGGTGTACATGGTTATGCCCTGCCTTATTTAATCCCCTACTCCCTGGAAAAGACCCTGATGTTGGGAAAGATGGAGGGCACAAGGAGAAGGGGACGACAGAGGACGAGATGGTTGGATAATGTTCTCGAAGCTACCAGCATGAGTTTGACTAAACTGCGGGAGGCAGTGGAAGACAGAAGTGCCTGGCGTGCTCTGGTCCATGGGGTCACGAAGAGTCGGTCACGACTAAACGACTAAACAACAACAACATTTAATCCCCACAGCAACCCTGTGAGGTAGAGGTTGGCTGAGAGGCAGTTACTAGTCAGCAAGTGAGCTTCATGGCTGAGTGGAGTTTTGAACTCTGGAATCCCAGGTCCTAGTCCAGCCACTCTTAACCACTACACTAAACTGGCTCATTTGACCTGGGGCAACACAGGCTCACATGCCCACAGCCATGACATTCACTGGGTGACATGTCTCTTGACCTGACCTCGTTGTGAGGGGCGGGGTGGGAGAGGAACTATGTCCGCTGCCCTGATGGAGTAAGGGTGGAATAAACAATGTCATGAATATAATATGCGGGATAGTGGAATTTAACTTGCAGGGCGAGTGTTGGGCATACAGACTTGCTGGCGATAGTACTTTCAGGGAAAAATGTTTCTTGTGAGGGTGGGGTAATGGGACAGAGGAGCACCCTGTCAGCAAGCATCAAACTGCTTGCTGTTTCTGTTTTGCTTGAGTTCACAGAAACTTCCACATCTCTTTCAGCTATGTCTAAAAAGGGGAGGCTTTCTAAACTTCTGTTCCGTAAAAGGAGTCCTCAGATCTCTTATCCGTCATCCATATTAAGGTAGATCTACTATAAATGCCCCCAGATGCTAGTGTTTAAAGCAAATAAGCCAGTGTTTGCTGAACATTCAGCAAGTATTGACCTGGTGTCAGCTAACAGATATAATCTTATAGGAAGATGGCAATCTTAAGTCATTTTAGCACCCGGGGCAGAATGTGCAAAAGGTTACTCCTCACAATAGCATGCTGGTTAAAGTCAGGAACCTCAGAGGCAGTGTCGGGAGGGTGTTTATGTGCTGTGGAAGCCTGGCCCCTTTCAGACCCCCCCCCCCCGAGTTAAAGTCCTCTTTCTCATAGATGGGCAAGGAAAAGCATGTAAGCAATACTCTTCTTTCAGGGGGTGCCAGCTGTTGTTGTTGTTGTTGTTGTTGTTGTTGTTATTATTATAGTTTATTAATTTATATGCTTCTTAACTGGCTTGACACCAGTTTGTGTGCTTTCCTTATGTTATATTTCTCTGTGCTGCAGATTACTGGGGGGAAATTACATCCCTCAGGATTGACAGTCCTTAATGTAGCCCCATGCAACTGCCTGACATGTCACTTGCCTGTGTTGTTAAACATCTTGATTCAGGGGCTAATTTTCAGAGGGCAACTTTTCTTCTTCATCGTACAATAAGCTTTTTGGTATCCTTATATGCTTCCTGTATTCTAGAATATGAGAGGTAATGAAAGGCTACCTCACTTTTGAGGACACTGTTTGCAAAGAAGTAGAATTTTAAAATAGGTCACTGGAAACTTAAAAAGGATAATTGGGGTTATTGATTCAAACAGTTGTTAAGATCAGTTGCAAGTTAGCTTTGACTGCAGAAAAAAAAATCTATCCATGGGGCATAATGAGGAACCTGGTGATCATGAACAAATTGTGTATCTTAAGCTTGGAAAGGCACAAATTATATTTGACTTCCACACTGGTCCGATAGCCTTCAGTGCACCCTGGAGCTAGCTTGCTTATGAAAATCGTTGTTATGAAAGTAATGTTCTTGCCTGGAACAAATTGTGAAGTTAGTAGGTTGAACAGTTTTTCCGTTTGAGGTGCAAAGCTTACGTCCAACAACCTTGGCTGCGTGTAGATCGATAGAACCTTGATAGTTTGGTTTTTGATGGGGTGCTCCCCAGATCCTGAAGCTGAGGCTCCAATACTTTGGCCACCTCATGAGAAGAGAAGACTCCCTGGAAAAGACCCTGATGTTGGGAAAGATGGAGGGCACAAGGAGAAGGGGACGACAGAGGACAAGATGGTTGGATAGTGTTCTCGAAGCTACCAGCATGAGTTTGACGAAACTGCGGGAGGCAGTGGAAGACAGAAGTGCCTGGCGTGCTCTGGTCCATGGGGTCACGATGAGTCAGACACGACTAAACGACTAAACAACAACAACAACAACAACAACAACAACAACAACATATCTCTAATTTGTAGTTAGGTGTGTGATTATGAATTCCCAAAGTTACTGGTTACCAATAAAGTGGCAGACAATGTGAAATGTTGCATGGAGAATCATCATCTCGGGTTATTTTTTCTGTAGTAGTTACACATCTTTTCCTCCCCCTTTTCCACCTGGGAATGCGGGTGGGGATCCCCAATACATTAAAACAAAACAAAACCCTTTATGGTGATATAATGCTGAGGTTCATGCACAAAACAAATCCATGGTTTTAAACCATGGCTTGGTGTTATTTGTGAATCCTGCCCATCAGTTTAACTATGGGTTGTTTACTGCTTACAAACCTTGGTTTTCTTTAGCTATGGTTTTTCATTACATACAAACCCAGCACCCATCTTCAACCATGGCTTGCTTAGCGATCCCACACCAGACATTCACAGCGCTGAAAAGGTTTGAGGTAACCAGTAGTTGAAAAATTAAATAGAAATTTTGGAGAAACAAGCCATGGTTTGTTTGTGGGGTAACCCATGGTTTTTTAACAAACCATGGATTAGCTTTAGAGTGAACCCAACCAGTATTTAATTTCTGAGATTTTCAGCTGACGGAACAAAAAGGATATTTTATATAAATACATACATACATTCTTTACAGTAAATTTAATGGCTAGCCAAAAAACTGAAGGAAGATCATGTATTTGTGGACATCTCTTCCTTTGACTGATGTGTTTCCTTTTGATCTCCTCTTATGAGAGTTTTATGGTCCACATTAACCTTTGCCTATAAACAAGTAGAACCACTGCTTTGCCAGTCCTGTGAAAACCAACAGTGCATTTGAAGAATACAAAAAGGCATAAAGTGTGATGACCTGCTGTCTGCTCCATAGACTGCAAAGATGAGCTGTTAGCTTCTGCTTTTCTGAGAACGATTAAACTTAGCAAAGTACAATTCCTTTTCTTTGTTTTACTTTCAGTTAAATTTGGATTGGCTTTTCTCTGCTACTGTGTCTGCACCAACACTTCATTTATTTATTTTTAGTCCTCAACATCCCATAGCAATCTTTGCATATTTCCTGTATGTGCCCATTGTGTAAACGAAAATCTGTTTCTTCATTCAGTCCTTCCTTATTGGATCAGGAGAGATTCTGTGTTTTTTGTGGGTTCCAGAGCCTTGCAGTCAAAAGCCAGCTGTGCCTAAAGCAATCATTGGGCACTTGCAAAGGGAAAAGTTATTGTCCAAGACCCTGATGAGGTTCCACAGTTAAACTGTGGAACTCACTCCCACAAGAGGTAGCGATGGCCACCAACTTGGATGGAGGATAAGGCTCACAGTGGCTTCTAGCCACAATACCTGTGTTCAACCTCCACTATCGGAAGCATTGTGCCTCTGAATACCAGTTGCAGGGCATCACAGTGGGGAGAGCATTGTTTCTTGTGACCTTCCCATTGGGGCATCTGCTTGGCCTCTGTGAGAATAGAATGCTGGACTAGATGGGCCTTTGGCCTGATGCTACAGAGCTCATCTTGTGTCCTTATGTGCCTTGTGTTTTAAACTGAGTCAAAGTTTTTCCCCTGGTGTTGAAGATACAGGTTCTGTGTGTGACAAACAGGTGATTCCGCAAGGGGGCACTCTGCAAGGGTTATGTAAGAGGGCCACAGAGGGTCAAATTCAGCGTGAGTCATGTAGAAGCTGGTTATGTCGATCGGGGAAAATATTTGGTGTGATAAATGGATTCAAATGTGGGCTGGAAATCAAATTAAAACTTGTGGAGTATTGTATTTTGTCTGACAAATATACGAGGCATGTGGGGGCGAATTGTCTTGAGAAGGCCAGTGGCATACTGAAATATGACAGCTCCCTGTGGTGCAAGAATAGTTGTATATTTAATTGCAAGAAAATCGATTGATTGGTTTTACTGAGGGTTTTGTCCCCTGGGTTAAGAAAAAGTACAACCTTGAGTCCAAGGTTTGTTCTTTCTTTCTGGTCATGGCTCATCAGGGAGAAACTCAGAGAGATGAACAGCCCCAGGTTACCCAGTGGGCTTCATGGCTGAGTGGAGACTTGAACCCTGGGCTCCCAGGTCCTAGTCCAGTGCTCCCAACCATTACACCCACCTCACTGGTTCTCATGGTAAGCTGCTAATCATAGTTTACTGTAATGTGTGAACTCTGCCTCTGAGACTTCTCTTGAGAAGCTCAGCTGATGGGTGGAGAGTTCAATCCTGCTTGGTCACTGTCTCCCCCTGCACCCAACTGGCCAACTGTGAGGTGGGACCACCCACTTGTCATTTGCCTGATGGGAAGAAGATAAAGATCTCTCCCACTAGGGCCCAAAAAAGGTTCCCCACCCCTGTTTTCAAGTATGAAATCAGTCTGCTTAATTATCTGTCCTTGCCTATTATAGGACTGCTTAGTTGAGTGCCCAGGTGCACAAGTCAAGAGTGAAGGGGGTCGGAGGAGGCTTTTCCCAGAGACAGAGGCAAAGGAGGCCTCTTACTTTCATCTTTTCAATTTAGTGTTGATAAATGAGCCTTTGGGTAACTAAAAACAAGGCATTGTAAGAAGATCAAGGCTTTTTTTTTATTGCTGAAGGTCAGTAAGGCTTTGCTTTAATCAAATGTCAAAACATTTCACCAAGTCGGGTAACTCCCTCCCTGTACAGGCTGCTTCATCCTTGCTTTGTTATAAATAGCTGTTGTGTGGGCTCCTATAGTCTGAGGTCAAGAAGCTCCGAATGGCAGGAAGTGCTTCTGCCTGCAACAGCTTCATTTGTTTCAGAGGAGGAAGTAGACACTTGCATGTGTGGGACTCCCCTCTCCAGACATGCCAGGATTAATGCCGAAACCCCACACGCATCCAGGGTGTATGGCTGCATCCACACCATCCCAATTTGAAAAGCACTATGATACCACTTTAAGCAGTCATGGCTTCCCCCAAGAAGCTGTAGTCTACTAAGGGTGCTGAGAGTTTTTAAGGGACCCTTATTGCCTTCACGGGACGTGGGTGGCGCCTAGGACTTGCTGATCGCATGGTCGGCAGTTCGAATCCCCGCAGCGGGGTGCGCTCCCGTCGTTCGGTCCCAGCGCCTGCCAACCTAGCAGTTCGAAAGCACCCCCGGGTGCAAGTAGATAAATAGGGACCGCTTACCAGCGGGAAGGTAAGCGGCGTTCCGTGTGCTGCGCTGGCTCGCCAGATGCAGCTTGTCACGCTGGCCACGTGACCCGGAAGTGTCTGCGGACAGCGCTGGCTCCCGGCCTATAGAGTGAGATGAGTGCACAACCCTAGAGTCTGGCAAGACTGGCCCATACGGGCAGGGGTACCTTTACCTTTACCTATTGCCTTCACAGATCCACAGTTCTCAGAGTTCCCTGTGAAGGAGGGATGGATTGTTAAACCATTCTGGGAGGGGGAACAGGGCTCCCATCACACACCATTGACCATTCTAGGTAGAGGCGATGAAAGTTGAAATCCAGCCACATCTGAAGGGCACTCCTGGATGAGAGTTCATTATTCAGAGAGGAAGAGGGAGCCAAAACCCCCACTGTCTGAATCTTTGTGTGCACATAGACTAGGTTTCTGGGTCCTGACCAAGATCTTTTGTTTCCAGTTAAACCTCAAAACAATTGGTTCAGCCTTTAGGACTTCCTCTGTTGGGTACCATTGCTAACATCAGCAGGACTCATTGTGTACTCCTGTATATTTTAAGTAACCATTTTATCACTGGCAGATAACTGGCCTACATCTGGTTTTGCTTACCCGTTTTCTTCTGGGGCTCTCTTCCTATTGAATTGGAGCCAAGGGGTGCCATGGAGATGGATGTTTTGTACCAAAGCAGCTGCAGTTACAATACCAAGTCCTCAAGTTCTTCCCAAGCCATGCTTAGCCCTCATTTTTCACTTGCCCCCTCCCTATAGTTCACTTACTTCCTATAGGAAGTCTTTCCTGATACTGGATTTCATATATTGACCCACTTTTGAAAGCCATTGGTTATTACTAGAGAACCATAATTTGTTCATTGTCCATTGTTCATGTAATGCTGCTGTTGCCATGGAAGTAATTTTGCTCCCAGTGTTTGCATCCATCAGCTTCAGGTTTTATATTTTGGGGTTTTTTAAGTCTGGCTATTCATGTCTGGTACAGCTGTGTTGGGGGGGGGGAACCCCACCCATCCTGGTTTTAGGCTTGTGAGTCAACTGCACATGTATGTTAATTCTGGAGAGAATTACAATCAGAGTAGAATACTGTTAGTGGACCAGGAACTGGGTTCAGTATTTTAATATGCTGTAGACTACAATCTTGTGCATGCTTTCTTGGGAGTAAGACCCAGTAGGACCAGCCTCTCTCTTTTGCATGCAGGGATGGTTTGTTACAAACTGCAGGGTAACTTTAGGAAAACCTCAGTTCGCTCACTATGTAAATGGAAATAATACTAGAAATATCCCCTCAGATGTCTCATTATTATTACTATTAATTACCCAGCCTTTACTCTAAGGTTCCAGGGTTGATTACACCAATTAAAACACAATGTTAGAAACAGTTTAAATCAACCTGCAATCACATAAATGAGGTGGGTCCTAAATATCTCGGATGTATCCCTGTATTGGGAAGTTTTTAATGTTTGATGTTTTATTATGTTTTTATATGTGTTGGAAGCCACCCAAAGTAGCTGGGGCAGCTCAGCCAGATGGATGGGGTATAAATAATAAAATTATGATGATGATGATTATTTCAAAAGCCAGGGTCAAGAAGTGTGTTTTCAGTGTTCGCTGAAATTTGTTTAATGAAGGTACCAGACCAGCCTCTGTGAGGCCTTTGGACAACTTTGGGGCCACCAGAGAATGCCCCCTCCCAGGCTGCCATTATCTGACCTCTGAGGGTAGAGGAACTAGCAAGAGGGCCCCCTCTACCAGTCTTAGCACCTGAGGATGTCTGTAGGGAAGGAGGTGGTTTTTCAGGTATTCACGGCCTGATTCATTTAGGGCTATAAACACTAACATGGGTGCTTTGAATTGGGCCCTAGAACTAAATCCTAATCCCATAGAAGAGAGTCTGTCCATCCCCTAAATTTCTAGTACAGAACTGGATAGTTAAAGTATGAAATTGTGAACTGTTGTGAGGACACAGTTGGCTGGACAGTATAGAAATGTCAGAAAAAAATAAATATACTTTCTAGGGCTTCAACGGTTATTTAAGTTTAGTTTAATCAGTGCATATTAGTTTTCTCTACCAAATGCTAATACTTAAGAACAGCACACTAGAAAAGCTGCAGATGGAAAGCCCCGTCTCAGAAGAGGCATCCTCCCCTCTCTTAAACACAGGATAAATGCCTTTTCATTGATTATGTCTGCTGTGACACACCATCCAAAATAATTATTTCATTGATTTGAAACTATTGTTTCAACACACAGAGAGACATTAATGGATAGACTTAAAACCACATGATTCATCAGCCAAAATTTCTTTAACCAGGTGACATCTCTAATACAGCCTTGGAACTCACCACAAAGTTTTCCCCCTTCTTCATTTTGGCTTCAGAGGAAGAAAAGAAGTATGTTCCACAGCTAGCATGGGCATGCAGGCTACAAGCTTCTTAAGTTGGCTAGTGAAAACATTTGCCTTCAGTCAAGCAAATTGGTGGAGGGCATTCCTCTTCCACCAATTTGCTTGTCATGGTTGATCCTTCTCCTTGGCCAGCATAGTCACCAAGTGGAGGAGGGATGGAATGATCAGTTTCTTCCTCCACTTACCTACTTACCTACTTGCCTTGGTCCAACTTTCCTCTGAATACCAGTTGCTGGAAACCACAGGAGGGGAGAGGGCTCTTGTGCTCGGGTCCTGCTTACGGGTTTCCCATGGGCATCTGGTTGGCCACTGTGAGAACAGGATGCTGGACTAGATGGGCCATTGGCCTGATCCAGTTGGGCTCTTCTTGTGTCCTTAATCCCTTGCCTGCATGGAATTGCTGGTTGCCTGTGACTACTGGGTGACTTGTTAAATACAAGGCTGCTCTAATATTTCCCACGAACCTTTTAACAATGTACTTGGAGCGGGTGGGGGTGGATAATGGCAGGATGAATGAAAAGGACTACAATACTGAATATTGCAGGAGAAAAACGGTTGAGTAATAATCATTCGCTGACAACAATGTTACAGTATTTTGTTACCATAAGACGAGCATCATGTTTAAAGGGATCGTTGTTGTGACTCACTCATCCTGAGAGGAGGAAAGGTGTGTGTATTTTGCGCTTGTTGTTAAATAATATTTACTTTATTGGGGCTGAGGAACATGCACTCTTCTTAGACAAAGACGCACCTGCTATACTTGAAACATTTTTTAAAATGCACAAAACCCTATCTCTCTCTGTCTTTCCTCTGCAGTTTGCCCCACAAAGCAGTAATCTGAGGGAATAACTGACAGCTTGTGCAAGATGTTTGAATGAACACGGCGAAATAGAAGCAGCCTCCCATCCGCAACACAAATAGCAATCAAGTCTGGAAGAAGAAGGGGGGGGTGGACACCATGTGTGGAACTGTTGATGAGTAGCACATGGCTTGGGAGCGGAGGAGGAGGAGGGTGCTTCTCTTCCAATTTATGCTGAGATCTGGAGGACTTAATGCTTATAAGAAGAGATGCGAGCGCAGAGCGCGAGTCTGCTGATGTGGCCAAACAAGGCAGACCCAGTAGCTACTTGACCGGAGGTGGCTACTTGGAGCAGTACAGACCTGCCTTGCCTATCGCGAGGGGGAGAGGCACCACCGTGGCCCAGCCAGAATTAAGATGCCAGCGAAAGGCAAATACTTCTTCAACGAGAATGAAGGCTGCAAGATAACAGACCCTTTGTACGAGAAGTACCGCTACTCAAGCCAACAGCATCCCCTCCTCTTCTTCCTGCTCTTCATCGTCATTGCCTATTGTGCGACCCTCATCGTCGTTCTCCTCACCCAGCATGTGAGTAGATATAGATGCCTCTGTTCTTGCTCTTCGGGCTCTGGAATGAAATCCCGAAGTAATTTGCTCTAGGTTATAAAAGGGATCTGTAGCAAGAGGGGCACCAGATGCTTCATTTTCCAGTTGTGCTAGTTCAGGTCAGTGTGCATTCATTCGTAGCAGCCAAAAACACCTAGAAAAACTGAGATCAGTACACAGGGGGAGAGGGAGGATTTGCTAAGGTGCTGCACATTTCTAAGGAGCTTTAGAGTCTAATACTGGGCTTAAATCTAATTGTTACCAGAATACAATACTATCAGTGGGGATAGCTTGTGAATACCAAGTTGCGAATACTTGAAGTATTTATACAATGTGAGGTTTTGTTGCTGTAGTAGGAGTTATACTTTTATCCTGGCAGTGGGGGATAGGTTCTGAGCTGCACTAACAGAGCCAGTGGGATTTCCAGTTTAAAAGTTGCAAAGCAGAAATGGAAGGATCTCCCAATTTCTCATTTTTTCAATATTCAATTCAGTTCTCCACATTTTGAAGCAATTTGCAATTTTTCAATTAAAAAAAAAATCCATATGAAAATTCAACAGCATTTAAATGTGTACTATTCCCTAATAGACACGTTTTTATATGCAATTTTGACTAAAGTGCACATTTTTGAAAGCAATTTTCTATAAAATAGTGTAGTTTTGTACTTTATTTGCACTGATACCTTCATTATATTATGCTTTCCTATTATATATGCATATATTTGTAAACACTGGTTGGCTGGATAACTGCATCACAGAATTTGGATAAGTATGGATTTTGGAGGATAAGTATGTTTTGGTTCGCATATTGTTTTGGAAAGTTCAAATTTCATAGTCTTGAACTGAAACAAATTCCTTCCCTTGTGACCAGGAATGATGGGAATTGTAGTCCCAACAACATACAGAGAGGGTTCTCTGCTTCTAGGGTAGATTATCAGATATACCAGGTCAGACAAAGGGAACTTCTTGTGTTGCTAGTGTGCTTTAGTTTATGAAGTTCTGATGCCTTTAAAAGTTTAGGTTGTTGGGAGATTGTGCTATGGAAGAATGAGAACATGCATACAGTCTGTGGTATGTGTTTTGGTGACTTTTGTTTTATTTTTTAGCCACCGGGAGATCATCTTGCCTACCTTATTACAGTCTGCACAGCACTCATAATTTTCATAGTCATGTATGTTCTGGTTTACTTCGAATACTTCTTTTGGTGTCGGCTGAAATTGTTTGCTGTTGTGATTTGGATCTGCTTGCTGGCCATAGGATATGTCTCTATTTTTGCCGCAGGGAAGACTCCTCAACTTGCTGCATGGGAACAGGTATTTTAATTTTTATCTATTGATCTGTCATCTGCTCCTTCCTCCAAGCTGCTCACGGCATTGAATAGGGTCAGGCTTCCTCCAAAATCTTGGGCTGCATGCACCCCATATCTTTAAAGCACATTTCCACCAAAGAGTCCTGGAAACTGTAGTTTGTTAAGGGTGCTGAGAAATGTAACTCTGTGAAGGGGGTACATTACAGTTCCCAGGATTGTGCTTGGGGTGGGGGCTGTATTTTGAATGTGCTTTTTAAAGATATGGTATGTCTTCATCTAACCTCTCTCATTAGCCATTGATGAAAGGTCACCCAGTGAGCCTCATGGGTGAGCAGGGATTGCAACCTGGGTTTCTCTAGCCCAAGTCCAAATATTCTGCCCACTGGCTCTGGGAAGGGATGTGTTTCTGCTGTGTTTATATACACTCATTTAAAAATGCATGTTTTAAAACAAAACACAACTGCCTTCAAATCTGGGGCTGTCTGAATATCCCTAGACACTGCTCATTATGCAAATGGACATGGCTAATCACCTGCAGTGGGGGGGGTTATTTAATTATGACATCAATTTGCAAAATTAATGCTGCTTTGATTATGAGCAATTAGGGGCACCATTGAGAGTTACAGATGTGGGTGTGCCTTGGAGAAATGTTTCATCAAACTGGAGATAGAAAGGGAGGGAAAAGAGCAGGCAGGAAGATTTGATTGGTTGACTGCAGTGGGCATATACAAAACATTCCTGTATATGCCTGGGTGTGGTAAAAGGAGACATCTCTCTGGATCTTTGGAGAGCAGATGGGAGGGTGGGGTAAGAGGGGAGGCAAGCCCCCCCGTGCAGTGAGATACTTTGGCCTATAATACATTGCCCATTAGATCAGAAGAATAACCAGATGGAATGCAACCCTATCCAGAATGCTAACTCCTCAGATAGATGAAGTACTCTTCATCTGCACCTCTGTCTTGCTGGGGCTATGTCCCAGTTTATTGATTGTTGTCCTGTACGCAGGTGGCGCTGTGGTCTAAACCACTGAGCCTAGGGCTTGCTGATCAGAAGGTCGGCAGTTCGAATCCCTGCGATGGGGTGAGCTCCCATTGCTCGGCCCCTGCTCCTGCCAACCTAGCAGTTTGAAAGCACGTCAAAGTGCAAGTAGATAAATAGGTACCGCTCCGGCGGGAAGGTAAATGGTATTTCCGTGCGCTGCTCTGGTTCGCCAGAAGCGACTTAGTCATGCTGGCCACATGACCCGGATGCTGTACGCCGGCTCCCTCGGTCAATAAAGCGAGATGAGTGCCGCAACCCCAGAGTCGGTCACGACTGGACCTAATGGTCAGGGGTCCCTTTACCTTTTTTACCTGCCCTTTACCTATGTTTCTGATTAACACAGTGGTTTCCCTAACCCATTTATAGAAGTGGAAGTTGTGCTGTTCTTACCCAGTTCCCTGAAAGCGTTTTTGAGTACTGGTTCCTTCACAGTTTCCGTTGTTCTCTCGAAACCTATCATTTGTTCAGTAATTTTTGACAGGTGCTTGGAAAACATCAAGGATCTCGTTTCTTTTTAACAGGTGCCATTCTTTCTGTTCATCATCTTCACGGCTTATACCATGTTTCCCTTGGGAATGAGAGATGCTGTGATTGTCAGCAGCGTTTCAGCGCTCTCCCATATTGTAGTCCTGAGCATCGCTGTAGCGCAAAACAAGCAGGACCACCCGACTCTTCCACGTCAGGTAAGGCAAAGGTTTGTATATGTGATTGCAACATGTGCATTTTGATGCCGTGAACATCCAGTGGAGCTCAACACTGGAAGATTCAAGACAGGGAAACTAAAGTATACTTATCCATGCAGCGCATAGTTAAACTATGGAACTCACTCCCGCAGGCGGCAGTGATGGCCACCAACCCTGATGACTTTAAAAGAGGATTAGAGAAATTCATGGAGAGGGCTCTTGATTCCCGTAATGTCTACTAGCCATGATGGCTATGCTTTGCCTCCACAGTTGGGAGGCAGCAATACTGCTGAATGTCAATTGCTGGAAGCCACAGGAGAGGAGAGTGCTGTGTTGCTGTTTTCCTGCTTGTGCATTTCCCACTGGCATCTAGTGGTGCAGCGTGAGAACAGGATGCTGGATTAGATGTTAACAAATGCTACAACTGGCTGAAAAGTCATTGTGGTCCATTACCCGTGTGGTGGAATGATTAGAATGCTGGACTAGGACCTGGGAGACCAGGGTTCAAATTCCCAATCAGCCTTGAAGCTCACTGGGTGAGCTTGGGCCAGTCGCTCCCTCTCAACCTAACCTACCTCAGAGTGTTTCTTTGAGGATTAAATGAGAAGGGAGAGAGAACCATTGAGCTCCTTGAATGATGTAAACAAATAGGATAAATACAATTGCTGAGGCTCTCAGCAATTTTCAGGTGGTCTGTAGGGGTTAAAACTTTGATTTACTAAACGTATAGACAAAACACAAAATTTCAGAAGCTAGAAGAATACTTTATCAATGCACATGTGTGTCATAGCCCATATAATCTTAGAAGAGGTTTCATAAGGACTTCCCCAGTTTTTTTTAAGTTGATCAAAATGTTTTAGTCAGTTTAGTTAAGCAGTTAAAATACAACTTTATATTCACATTTGGTCTTGTATGTTAGAAGAATAAGTGGTAGTTAGAAATAGCTGTGTTGTGCTTTTCTGTTGTCTTGGGATATAGTGTGTTGTTTTCTGGGTGTATATTTATTCTTTGTTGTTCTTCCATGTGGATATTGGCTGTTTCCCATTTGTTGGCTTCATAAAGCTGGTGGCATTCTTTCCAGGAGCCAGAAAGAATCTTGGACAAATTTATCAAGCAGTAAAACCAATATCAGTCTAGGAAGTCAGGCTGTAAAACTCTCCCCCCCCCCCTTCTGGTGTGTGTGTGTGTCTGTCAGAGTTACAGAATTTGGACACAGAGTACAGAAAGTTTAATCATGCACGTGCTGAATTGAATCGCACCCACTGAATTTTTTTACCTGAAGTGACAGTAAAATTGTTTTGGGAAGCAGATTGTGAAATGTAGAAAGAGTGCACAAGTCCTGCATTTGTATCTCATTTTTTAAATTATTATTTTCAGTTAAAGCAAAATGTTTCCTGCTGGGCAATCCAGAATCCTCTTCACAATGTTATAATTCATGATAAATACCAAGAGGGAATGTTTGGCTTTTCATGAAGAGGGTTGGGTGTGTTCCTAAATTACTTGGAAAAGGGAAAGAGAAATTCTCATGGCTTTGTAACACTGGTCTGTGCGCCAGTTGCACCCTGCCAGTGAATTTTCACAATTGCTTGGCAAGCACCAGGGGTCTAGTCATGAAGCTTTTGAAATCTGATAAACAGCTCGGTGTAAAGGGGCAAAACCTCTCTGATTCAGGATCCACATAGTTGAGGTGTGTGCGTCATGTCTCGAAGGGTGAGGTAACCCATTTCCTTCCCCAAATGATTGCTACTTAGTGAAATGATGCAAGCCCTTCTTTTTAACACTTTGCTCTCCTTTCTTCTCTTTAACAAATCTCTTAACAATTTTTTTCGGGAATAATTTTCCTTTGAATTTTGATTACTTGCACATTTTGAGGCGTCTCCTTTATATTAAATGCTCATTTGACACCCTGAATCACACTTGATTGACTTCAGTCTTTCCAAGAAATGGGTTCTAACAACAATTTCCTCCTCATTTCAAGATATTTGGTCCTCAGAGATCCAATCAGCAGGGGTGTGTGTGTGTGTGTCAGAATTCCAGGAAGATACATTGGGGGCTGATATCTGGAGAATGTTGGGGCTAAGTTGCACATTATGTAAGAGTTCTAAAATGGGGTCTCCTGCCATATTCTGTTTTCCTTTCCTTATTTAATTTTCACTTCAGTGCATGTGCACAGTGTTTGACCTCCCGGAGTATTTGACCAGGAGTATGAGGAGGAAGCTGAGGGTGTGTATAGTTCATTTAAGCATCCTGTCTTGTTCTGAAACTTGTAGCAGATCCAAACCATACATTTAAAGCAGATGGCTTCCTCCAGAGAATTGTGGAAACTGGAGTTTGCTAAGGTTGCTGGAAATTGTAGCTCTGGGGGGAGGTAAACTACAGTTCCCATGATTATTGGAGGAAAGCTGTGTGCTTTAAATGTATAATGTGGACAAAAAGTTGTTGATTAAGATGCCGTAAGAAGCTATGGTACATTGAATTCTTCTGCATCGTATTCAGGCACATCATGTAGGGCAGGTATGGCCCTTTGAGGTGTTGCTGAACTATAACTTCCAGCACCCCTGGTCATCAGCCATGTCTACTAGCACTGATGGAGAGTTTTAGTTCAGCATAGTCTGAAGGGCCAAAGGTTCCCCACTCCTAACGTAGGGAGAAAGTGTTTACATGAGTGACCAAAAAGCTCATTCATACCTCTTCTTGTTTGCTTGTCATAACTGGGCCCGTGCATGGTTATTTATAAGCCTGGGGTGGGTTTATTGTGTTGAATGCCTGCATATATTCCACTAGAGAGTGGAATGTGGTAGGAAGAACTGGTTACTGTTACATGTATTCTTACAGAGTTCATATGTGAGAAATTCACATATTGCTTAATGTGGCCTGGATCGGCAACTGTGGACTAGTTGAGCTTTGAATGCTTTCTATAAGCTTTCTTTAAGTTCCCTGGTCATAGTTTTGGCTGGATTTCAAACCTGGAGAATGATGTGATTTTTCTTCTAAAACCAAATACATCACCGAACCACTAAATGCATGTACTCATTTGTTTAAAAGTTTTCTCCAGCCCATTCATTGTATAGTCATTCCGGGATTTAGAGGAAACATAACATCAAATAAAACAAAACATTTTCCTTTATAGTTGTTAGTAACCACAAATTGACTCAGTCTTAAGTCTACCAACATCACCCCTGCAGAGTTAAAGGGGCAGAAAGCACTTAGAATAAGCCAACATCTGAATGGCTGTAAGAATTGTTTAACTGTTAAAATGTTGTGGTTACAAAGTGGAGTGGGATTTTTGCTTGACTACACTAATATATTGATCCTTCTTGTTTTGCTCTCAGAGTTGCCTCTTTGATTTGCTAACAACAGGCCAGAGCCAGTCATGCTGGTTTTCCAGGGGTGGGAGGAAAGGAAAATATTCCTTTGAAAATTTGGGTAATTTGTACAGAGCAATTCACAACATAGGGTGATCTAATTCAACATGTTTATTTTAGTAAGCAAAGTAACAAAATTTTGAGACTGACAAGCTTACCAAATTTTGTATTTGCCATTGACATCCATTCATTGTTACTGTTGATCTTAAGCAATTGAACACTTTCCATGGTAAAAAGAAAGCACTGGGGGGGGGGGGAATTCCACCCCACACCAATAGCGAGATCTTGCATAGTCTTATGCCCCGTATTGATTCAGAAATCATGACAAGCCATAGTTAAGGACATTAAACTATGGGTTGCAGTGGTGTCAGAATTCAGTTGGCTAACAAGAATTGGAATCCATGGCTGACTAACCAACTAAGTTTTGGCATGATGTGTGGATTGACAAACCGTGGTTATGACCACCACTCTGCCTTCAGAGGCTACCGAAGGCACAGTAAACTTGTGAAGAGTAAACAAGTGAAGTAGAGTACTGAGAGAGGAAACCAAGAAAGCAGTTTTAAATGTATTTATCCACTGAAGATTTCTCACTGGACCTTCATCACAAGTGATCCCAGCGACAACAGGGTACAATCAACATAATCACAGTAAAACAATGGGCAGGTAAAGCAAGCCAATTGATCAACACTTCCAAACTACAACTTAGCACTCAGTCTAGATGCTAACATCCTGTAAATGCCTATGTAAACAACCATGTTTTCAGCTCCTGTTGAAAAGCAAAAAGAGATGGCACCAGCTGTAACTACATAAATTGGGGGCAGGGGCGGCACCACAGATGAGCTTCCAAAAATGTAATTTCCAAAGGTTTAAGAAAAAAAATCCACAGGGAAACATTGCTACTGATCATGATGGCTGTATGCCTCCTTCAGCATCAGAGGCAGCATGTATCTGAACCTCATTTGCTGGGCAACACCAGTGGGAGAGAGTTATTCCCCTCATTGTCTGGTACTTGGCTTTTCAAAGGCACCTGACTTGTTGCTGTCAAAAGCAGGATGCTGGACTAAATTAGCCTTTGGCTTGATCCAGAAGGGTTATTTTTAAACCATGTTTTGAATTTCGCAGCACTATTTGTGCAAACCATGGTTGGACATGAAGTTTGAACTGAGCCAAAGTGACAATGATGGAAATGCTTGGGTTTTTAAAAATGCTTTTAGGGGATTTAAAATTAGCCCCATCGTAGTTCTGTAAACTGGAGAGGAAGAGGAGAATTAAAACCTGTATCATGTTCTCCCTACGAAACTGTAAATCACAAATGATGAATGTTATTTGACAACTTAATTTATTATCTAGATTAATAACAATTGGCACATGTTGCTAATTCCTGCCTGCTTGAGTGCTACAAGTCAACTCCCTGTTGCCAACTCTTTGACTGAAGGCAGGAACTAACTGTCCGTTTCACAGCCCCTCCAGTCAACCTACGTGAATTAGGCAACGTGTACCACCAGCAAAGAAGGCAGGTTCAAACCAGAAAGCTTAGGATGACTTGTGAAAGAGAGCCAAGACTTGTGCGCATGCATGCATGCATGCGCGCGCGCACACACACACACACACTCTTTAAACAACAAAACCAACAGCAAAACCAACCCTCCACTTGAGTTGCTAGCCAGTTTGACTTGCCTGGAGGAAAATTAATTCCTGGTCTCATAATTAGTTACTGGGTGCTAGCAAAACCCATAAATGAGAAATCCTATGTGTAACTCCGTCATCCTCCCCCCTAGCTATTCTAGGGGATAATCTGAAGCCTTTGCATTCAAAATTCTGTAGCTACCATTGCTGAGCAACCTGCCGCCTGGATATGCAGAATGGGCCCAGCTATTAGTAGCCTGCCCTCCTCCTTTATGCCAAGGATGCTTTTACAGTTTATGGTTTCTTCTGGGTTGCAAAAAGAGAAAAAGTTGTTCAAAAGTTGGAACAAGGAGGCAATGGTGGCCACCAGCTTGGATGACTTTGAAAGAGGATTAGATAAATTGGAGGATAAGGCTATTGATGGCTACTGGCCACAATGGCTCTGCTCTTGCTCATACAGTTGGAGGCAGCAATGCTACCAGCTGCTGGAAACTGCAGGAGGGGAGAGGGCTATTGTGTTCTGCTTCTGCTTGTGGATTTCCTACAGGCATCTGGTTGGCCAGTGCAAGAACAAGATGCTGGACTAGATGGGCCATTGGCCAGATCCAGCAGGCTCTTCTTAGGTCTTTATGTATTAACCCTTCCTTTGTAATATTTGCTATGTCTTTTGTTTCTTTGTTGGTTAATTTCCCCCTATGCTAACAGCATAAAAAGGGGGTGGGGAGAGAACCTGCCTAAGTTATTAAAATATGTAATTTCCTTTTTGTCTCAGTTACAGTGTATATATTGGAGCTTCATCAGAATACCGTAGTAGATGATTTAATTTCCTTAGGCTTGCTTCAGTTTGCTAATATTGGCTATTAAATCATGGTCCTTCTCAAAGCAATGTTCTTGCTGCCTAACTGTTCACCATCACAAGTGCTTGCCTTTATACACTCATTAATTTTCTCCCCAATTACCTTTCAACTGAACAAGCACAATCTCTTTCACAATTTCTAAATGAGTGTTGCGTTCGTACCTGAGTTCAAGAGGAAGTGCACCTTTTCTACAAAGGGCTTATTAAAAGGAAATAAACTTTGCCTATTATAGCCAGTCAAGGAAGAGAGTAGAAGTTTTTTTTGTTTCAGGTTCAAATGGGGTGAAAAAATTACATCACCCTACAGATATTGAAAGATTAAGGTTTGGCACATGAAGCAGATAGTTCTGATTGCAATATATCACAGAAGTAAGACAGAAAAAGCCTAAAATGCAAAATTGCGGAGAGACAGTCCTGATTTTTTTTTGCAAGCCTACCTGTTGGAATATTATATGTCACTATCCACACTCAAAACTTTTCAGGATCTTTGTTTGATGGGTCGCAGCATTATTGAGTCCATTGATCTTCCCTGATTCCTTCATATTCCAAGATCAACGCCTCTCCTGTGTGTTTGTGTGTGTTTGTAGCGGGGGAGGCTTATCTAGGAAGCAACTCATGAAGTTTCTTTATATCAGATCAGACTGTTTGTCTACCTAGTCAGTATTGTCTACTCTGCTTGGCAGCAGCTCTCCAGGGTCTTAGGCAAAGGGTCTTTTTTCTCCATCACATGCTACCTCTTCTTCCTCTCAGCACTGCTCCTTGAACCTGTGAAAACTAGAGGCTTCAAAAAGCAGTGCAGGAATGTTTGCAAAAGGGTTTTCAAACAGTTCATGCTACACTTTGAAGTCCCAGCAATGGGACTTCAAAGTGCAGAATCGCCTGATTCCACAGTGATATCAGATGAGGGGCGGTTCCACCCACCTGTTAGATTTGGCCCAGCTGGGATGGGGACGTAAGGATCTGGCTTGCTAGCAAGAGAAGGGTCCCCACCCCTGATTTTGAAGGATCACTCCCACTTCCTTTATGAACTAGCTTTTCATATGGTACCAGATTATCTGAATAACGGACTGTACCAGTATTAGCCTGCTCGAACATTGAGATCAGCATTTGAGGCCATGTTCTCTGGTCCACTGAAGCAAACCATGACTGGTAAACCGAGATCAAACCTTGACTTTACATCATAGTTTGTTTGGAGCAAAACGAATCATGACTCCTGGTTAGGACATACCACTAAGCCAGGAACCATGGTTTGTTGCTCCTCCTTGTGCTAAGGAAGGAGCAAAGCTAGAGCCCTTAAGGATATTCACAGTTCACTATTAGCACCACGTAGCACCACGTAGATGCATCCAAGTAAAACAAAATAACCCCATGATATCTAGCTAACTTTGGGGGAAACAGCAGCTGGTGCAGGAATATGGAAACTTAGATATAATGTGCAGTTGTATTGACTGGGTAATGAAACTTGGGCCAGGAGTCTCTTGTCAAGTGCTGGGCAAGAGAACAGAAAACGAGCTGATTTAGCCTTAATAAACTTCGCAGATTATTTCGCTTATAAAATTTTGAGTTTGTGATGTTGGGGCATTTATTTATTTCCTCAGGTGCTTGCCAATGCTTTCATTTTTCTCTGTGGTAACCTGATGGGTGCGTTCCACAAGCATCAGATGCAGGATGCCTCGTGGGATCTGTACAGATATACTTTAAAGTGCATCCAAGTCCAAATGAAGCTGAAGATTGAAAAGAGGCAGCAAGTGAGTGAATCAGTGCTTTAAATATGTACACACTTTCTAGCTCTTTTAACATCATCATTCAGCCATACCTGGAGATCATCGCTTTGTCAGCAAGTTCTGTAATGGATCATACTTAGAGGTATTTGGTTGTTCACGCTGACCAAAGGACACCCATACATGTGCAAAAGGAGTCGGCAAAACGGCTGGAGTAAAACCACCGTAATTGAACTCATTCCAAAACTTCCATTGTAAGAGAACATTGGACCATGTTTTTGGCTGAATTAATGAGCACCTTTCCGGCACATCAATTTATTATTTCCATTTCTATGACCCTCACCACCACTAACGCTGATGTTTTTAGTTTTTAAAAAAATATTAGTGTTACTTTGCATTTGTCAGAACTTTATGAGATAGGCAATGTTTTTGTGGCTTCTGACTGCAGACCTTGCCTCTTTGTCATTCTGATTCCTCCTTTATTTTAATGGAATTGTAAGGCGGACGTATTGTAAGGAGCCCCTTAAGTGGGCATAACATTTATAAACCACTTGATTCTTAAAAAGCAACAATCCTGTAAGCAGTTTACAAAAATAATAATAATAAAACAATGAAATTATCAGTAGAAACAACTATTTGAAACATTTTTTAAAAAATTAAATATAAAATAAGCTAAAACCGGATTAAAACTCGTGTCACCATTCTGCACGTGACTTTAAGAAAAAAATTTTTTAGCAGGCGCTGAAAAGAGTACAGTGCCTGATGTCAATAGGCAAGGAGTTCCAAAGTGTGGGTGCAGCCACACTAAGATATCATTTTCTTACAAGTACTTGTAACACTGCTAGCTGCACAGATTGAAGTGCTTTAGAGGATGTATTTGAGGCAAGGCGCTCTTGCAGGTATTTACTCTTAAAAGGTGTGGCATAAGTGCTAATAAAGCAAAATGAATAAGACCTGCTCTTCCCTCTTAGGAAAGCTTGCTTTTATCAATACTGCCGGCTCATATCTCTATGGGAATGAAACTAGCCATCATAGAACGCCTGAAGGAAACCAATGACAGGAAGAAGCACGACAACAACTTCCACAGCCTGTATGTGAAACGGCACCAGAATGTTAGGTGAGCGGTGTAACTCGTTCTGGTTCTGTTAATAGTTCTTTCTGTTGCCCCAGTATACTAGAGACACAATCCAGTTCTTGCCATTTATTTGTTTTGCAACAAATTCTGTGCCACCAGCATTAAGCAAAACATGGCAGAGAACAGGATAAAATCAATAAAATTTCATGCATAAAACAAATGGAAAATATAATACCAAAGTTATATTTGGGCCAAAAAACAACAACAAACCAACCACCACTTCCGATATGGGCTGCCATATACCCAGGTTTTCCCGGACATTTTTGCCGCTTTCCAAAAAATCCATCCGGATGCTATTTTTGACAGACGAATCCTGGCTATGTCCAGGATATTCCAGACATATGGCAGCCCTATATTGGATCAACACACTTGGATCACACCTCAAGGGAAAGCCTGGGTGAACAGGTCAGCGTCAGTACCGTAGGTGCCTGCCTGATGTCTATTAGAGGAACATTCCAGTGGGCAGATGCTGCCACACTAAAAGCCCTAGTCTTAGTGGAATATGTGAAACTTCAGAGCATATATCACTTTTAAAGGCTGTATATCCCAGCGATCAAAATGATGGACAGTTGATCTTGCAGGGGGGGGAGAGCAAGTGAGTTTTGCATGTGAATCAATTGCTGTCAGAAACCAGGGGAGCCATTTCAGTGAGGAGTAGAATAGATGATTAAAGGGTCAATGTTAGTTTTGCCTAAGTTGGTCATCCATTAATTTCAATGGGCCTGCTCTTGAGTGGAACTAACATTGGATGTAACCCATAGTTTGGTGCATATGTGTGCAGTTCTTAGCTAATGTCCACAAAGTTTAAATATCTACATCGCTGATGTAGAAAATGAAAAACAATTTAATTGATTTTGGCTTCCTTGCATAGCATCTTGTATGCAGACATTGTAGGATTCACTCGTCTGGCAAGTGACTGCTCTCCCAAAGAGCTCGTGGTGATGTTGAATGAACTCTTTGGGAAATTCGATCAAATAGCAAAGGTAAGCAACTTCTTGATAGATAGAGAAGCCTCTTGTCATTTTAGATATTATTATGTTTTGAATACCATATTTACTTGAATCTTAATGTGCCATCAAATCTAATGTGCACTTTAATTTTTGCAACATAATTTGGCCGAAAAAGGTGAGCATTAGATTTGAGTAAGTACAGTAATTATAGATAAATCCTTCCAACTATTATTACACCAAGACTAATAAGGTGTAGTAACGGTCACTGGCGAAGGAAGAGGAGTCCGGGGGGAGTGCACTGCCCCTGGCAGTGTGCTCCCCAGGGTGCCATCGCGGCTGCCCCCCCCCCGCACCTGGTGCCCCACCTCTGCAGGCGGCCCCCTGCGGGCGACACTCCGTGCCCCCGCCTGCTCTCCGCACCCCGGTGCCAGACCGTGAAGCTCCACCACTGGTAACGGTGTGGTGGTCTGGTTCACATGTAAGCTAAATTGTGGTTGGGCAAACCATTGGCTGTATTTGGATGTCACACTGAACTATGGTTTAGCACCATGGGAACAAGATACAGCGAGCCTTGAGCTTGCATGCTCCTCCTCCTCTCCGTCTCCTGTATGGCCAAGAGGACTTCATAAGATTCTCCTTCATGTTAACAGCAACTTCATGCATTATCCAAACCAGGAACTTTAGCTAACCATTGCTAATGTTATTTTCAACTAGCCAGCTTCAAAAGTTGAAGTTGACATGTATGAAAATAACCTCCGTTAAGGTAATGCATTAACCCCAGTTTGTTATTCTGGATAAAGTACAAGCTGTAGTTAAAAGTGAAAGCGAAAGTTCCCAAACCCAACTTTCCTTGCTGCACAGGCAGAGGAAGGGGGCATACAAGCTCATTCCTGCATGTCCTGAATCATGGTTTAACAGAATGTGTAAGCACAGCCATTATTTACTATTTGCACCCAGATTCGCAAACTATGGTTTTCTCCAAATCTGACTGGTAAACTGATTTCATGCATTGGTTCCAGTTCTGGTTCGGAGGACAAAGGCAGAACCTAAGCTTGACAATTTTGATGCCATGGCAATGATGCAACCTTGGTTTGGCTGTTTCATCTGAACCTTGTGTAAATTACTACTTACTCTGTTCTGTATTTTGCAAATGAAGAGAAGTTATATTTAACAAGTTTTAAATCTCCCAAACTCTTACATTTATAAGAGTTAATAGCAGTTGATAGGTTGAACATGCCATTTTAGCACAAAGGAGTTTTCTGTGTCTGCAGAATCTCTGGCCTCAATCTATATTATATTCTTTCAAATACTAGTAATGTTCACTGTACTGAGCATGTGGGATTTATGGGTATGAGCATCTGTCTCTATTTATGGAAGGTTCTATTTCCAACCATTTCCAATCTATTAATATTATAAATGCTCATGATTAGGGAGTTATGGTCTAAAAGTGTTCTGTCGCTGAACTATCTCTCATTAAAGGCAAAGAAGCAATTGGGATGTTAACTTAATTAAGCCTTAATGGATGTGGTAGAATTGAATCACTAAACGTACTGAAACAACTTGTGTGCTAAAATGGCATAAATGCATAATTAAGATGTTTAAAGTTCTGTCTTCCTTTTTCAATTTTTTCTTGTTTCTCATACAATTCCTTGCATGTTAGTTGTTAAACGTTTGCGGAGACTGGAGAAGGATGAGGAGGTGGCCTTGCTAAACTTCTGAAAAGATTTATATTGAGGCTAACCAATTATCCAGACCGTTATGGGGAGGGATGTAAGGAGTCCTCATTTTCCATTCTGCCCTGTGTTCATCACACGCAGCGTTGCTTACGTTATCAGTATTTGTGGTTGCTGCTGCTTTCAGTCTGCGAACAATACAGGCGTCTTCCCATGTACACACGTGATCAACTTGTGCACAACCATGTATATGTGTGGTGCCTGGAAATAAATAAATCGATTATAAACTGCGAAAGACGCGAAAACTGCAAATATAGCTTTTTAAAAAGCAAGAAAACGACTAGTGCAACCTCAGGACCCTTTGCAACTGCAATCTCATGGGGTTTTCAAGGGTTTAGAGGGTGTTTATAGGCTTTTTAGGTGGTGTTTTCCTCAATACGTGATTTCACGTATACGTGCTACGCAGGAACATAACCCCCATGTAAGTGGGGAGATGCCTGTAATTAAGTGATTGTGCTTTCCCACCTGATCTGTGTTTCTTTTGCAGTGAAATGGGTAGGGTTAAATAACAAGGTGACAACATAATTTATATAATTTGTCCGTTGCAGCAGCTAGCGAGATGGATAATGTTAGTTTTGGCAGAAGATGAACTGCAGCAGAATATTCAGATTTGTTTCCCTTCCAGACATGGGCCTAATAAGCACACATTGGCAATTTCCACCGTCATTTCTGTTTTTGCTGGAATTCTCCAACATCCCTAATTATGTGTTGATTTTCAAGACCCATTTCCGTATGCACAACAGGACTTCCTTCTGGCTGAGCTTCGTAGGGGAAAACTGGTGATGGTTGACAACTTATATTTCAAAGAAGCTTGTCCACCATTACTGATTAGCTGTGATTCCTGCATTGCTGAGGGTTAGACTACATGGCCATTTGGGACCCTTCCAACTCTGTAATTTTATGATTTCTCATAGTCCCTGAAAAAAAAAGAACTCCTGAGGAGCCCCAGAGTTCCTCAGAACAGAGATAGTAAAACAGCAACTCCAGATAAGGTCAGATTTGTTTGTTCTGCAAAGTAAAGCCTATAATTTGTGTTCCTTAAGATAGATACTTGCTAATTCATATTTGCAGTGTTTCTGATGACTCACATGTTGTTGTTGTTTTGCAGGAAAATGAATGCATGAGGATAAAAATTCTGGGAGACTGTTATTACTGTGTCTCGGGATTACCTGTTTCCTTGCCAGTACATGCCAAGAACTGTGTGAAAATGGGCCTCGACATGTGCGAAGCTATAAAGTATGTACTTTAAAAAATGAGTTTAAATAATATTACGTCCCCAACATGGGGACAGAAAAAAGTGTTCCAGTCAACCACCTGGTTTGTACATCGCACTAAGCCATGGCTTAGCATTAATGGACAAGTGTGGACTCTGGGAGAGGAGATTGTGGCCTCTTTACTCCTCTCCAGTAGTTTTGCTGCTGCATAGTATTTTAGTTAAGCATAGCATCCAAACCTGGGCTCATGGTTTACCTGTGCTGACAAAGCACAAGCTGTAAACCACAGGACAAACCTAGGTTACAGCTCATAGCTAGTCTGTAGAGAATGAGGCCATAGTAATTGGCCCAAAGTTGGGGAGGGTCCATAGCTTAGTGGTGAAGCATATAGTTTGAATGGAGAACGTATTGAGTTCATTCTCTGTTATCTCCATACATAGCTGGTAAATGCTTTTGCCTGAAACTCTGAAGAGCCTCTAACAGTGAATGTAGACAGCACCAAGCTAGATGGATCAATGGTCTGGCTCAACATAAAGCAGTTTCCTGCATTCCTAAAATGACAATAGGCAAGCAGTTCTAAAGCATTATTTGAGTCTGTGTTTGGAAGTTCAAACTATGGCTTGGGTTCTAAATGATGGTTACTGCAAAGCATTGAGCCCCACTGCATTTAATGTGTATGATAAAACAAGGGCAAGTATTGAAAGAAACATGTGAAAGCATCAGAGATGTTGGTTCTTTTCTCTCTGTATTCAATGCTCCTCTACTCATGAGCATAGACTGAATTGGCTGATGGTCTGGCTCAGTATAAGTCATTTTCCTATATTCCACTGCCCTCCATTGCTTGTATAGATGAAGGCTACACCAATTTGTTTAAAACACTCGATCCATCCCGCTTCTTCTCTCATTTTGGCTGTTGACTTGAGCACAGGGTGGACCACATCCCTAAATTTCACGTTGGTGTTTGCAGTAATTAAGAGAGAATTAAAGCGCCAGCATAAATTTGTAGGCATTAAGATGGGGGAAGAGTAGGCACCTCTTCCAATCCTCTTCTGATCTGTTTTGCAGACAAGTGAGAGAAGCCACAGGAGTGGACATCAATATGCGAGTCGGCATTCACTCTGGGAACGTGCTCTGCGGTGTAATAGGGCTTCGGAAATGGCAGTATGATGTTTGGTCTCACGATGTCTCCTTAGCTAACCGAATGGAATCTGCGGGAGTTCCTGGGTAAGGATTCCCCAACCTGAAGTTGTAATTCACTTGGGAAAGAAGCCTGGTGAAGTTATGCCATTTTGTCGTGGTGCTGGAGACGTGTGGAATCTTCACAACGCTATGAGCAAAACTTGAGTAATGTGCATTGTACCAAGCTATTCAGAAGAAGAGCTGTTTATTGCCTCTAAAATCTATGGATGTTCTTTGCTGGTTGATTTTCTTCCTTTCATGCATTTATCATTTGATGTCTTGTCGTGGTTGCTCGCCATATAAGCCACAAAGGCCACATCCAGACCATACATGTAAAGCACATGGCATGGATTTGACCATGGTTTTGATAGTTTGCATGGTTCCATACCATGCCTACCCAATCCATCATTGAAATGGCTCAGAAACATCCGGTTGATTCTTTTTTATATATGAGCATAGAGGCTCTTCTGTCATTGGATAATCCCCTGCTCCTCCCCCTGCCCCTGCCCCTCCCCCTCCCCCCCAGATCCTGAGTGTTGGCATTGCTGAAGCTTTTCCCAGTGCATAAATAATAACAATCAACTGGCTGGAAGCTAGCAAGCAAATGAAACAGTTTAAGTAAACAAATGATCACATTAAGCAGTATAAGATGTTGATTTACATAATTAAAACAGTGTTGGCAACTCCCCCCGCACTGAAGCTCAGCTCTGCCCGTGGACAAATTTATTAAAGAGTTTTATCAAAGAGCTCTCCAAGTAGTGTCCAAATAAGACCTGTAGGTAAAGCACAGGTCAAATCCACCAACCAATTAAAAAACACACACAAATGCATATAAAACCATTGTAATTAAAACACAGATAAAAATCAATACTCCTTTTAAAAACAAATATAGCTTGCTGATTATATATCTGGGTAGCTGGTTCCCTTTTGGAGAACAACCCTAACGATAGGAATGTGCAGGGAAGAAACTATTTAACCGAAAGAAGGTGTGTGTATATGTATTTGGAGCTTAGTGCATTACAGCTTGGATTGTTTCAGAACACTGCCTGAGAAACTGTGACGCTAGCCAGCTGAGTAAACTCTTGGATGGTTCTGCGTTCTGTAATATATCTAGATGTTGCCCTTGAGAGCTTCCAGCCCTTTTTGAGAGCCATTCAGCAACTTGTTCAGAGAGGGGTGGTGGAGGGAAGAGTGTTTTTTGGTATAAATTTGAATTAATGTTGATGGCCTCCCCAAGCACACGCAAGCTGTCCTTGAAAATGAGATTAGCAGTTTGCACAAGTATTGAGAGTGTGTATATTTTATAATGATCCCTAGGGCTACAGCTAATCCATGTGTGAGTCACTGTGCATATAATTACCGTTTGCTTGCATTAAATTCATGTGCGGTACTGAATGCTGCTGCATGATGGCATCTATTAATAATAATAGTAATCATATTGCCATGAATATACATAGTGCTTTGCAGACAAACACAAGGGAGGGGGAGACAGATCGGTGCCTTAACAGGTTTACAGTCTAAATTTTGCTTGCCTCATCTCCCACACTGCTGAAAGAAAGGGTGCTACATAACATTTGTTCCACACTTGCAAGGAATCATTCCTGCAGCATGGCAACACCTGCACTTTGGTACTCCCTGCCCACTGATACTAGGCAGGTGCTTTCTCTGTACTGTACTATACTGCTGAAACCTTTTTGTTGTGATTGCTGAAGGAAGCCTATCCAGACATGCAAATTGGGATATGCATTTTAATGTGCAACTTTTATAATGTGTGCTTTGAAAACTGCTCATTTATTTTGAAAATTTTAGGTTAACTTGCTTGTTTGATATTATCAGTATTTTTAATGTGTAATTTATTTAATCCACTTGGAGGTTTTGACAATTAAGCAGTAGATAAATCCTATGTACCTTCTTTAATAAAAGAAAATAAAACTAAAGGCACTGCACAAAGCCCAGTGAGAAATGCATGAACAATTGTGCTATGATGGATTGCAAATAAGCAAAGCTGTTAAACAGCAATGCTGCCAGGATCCTGGATTTGGCTTCCAAGGCGTGAAGCTGTTGAGAAGCACAGGCTTGTCAACAGCAGCCATTGATATGGAAATGAATAACTTACAGTGACCTTTCTGCAAATGTTTCAAGTCTTTTGTGCTCCTGTCTCTTTCCTCTCTCCAGCCGTGTACACATCACAGAAGCAACCCTCAGTCACCTAGGCAAAGCTTATGAAGTGGAAGATGGGAATGGACACCTCAGAGACCCTTACCTTGAAGCCATGAATATCAAAACTTACTTGGTGATAGACCCAAGGGTAGGTGTGCTTTTACCCTAAGATACACGTGCATATCGCTTACAAGTGTGCGCACACATTTGTCTGCCTGGCTTATTATTATTTTTAGCAAGTTATAAACGGAATGTTGCCTGGGATCTCCCTCCCCATTGGCTGAAGTGCTGTGACGTCATCACGTTCTTTGATTGTTTGGGAAGTAGTTGCCCATGGTAAAATGTTTGCAAACGATGTTGCATCTGTGAATGAAGTAGAATTTATTTATTTTTAAAAAAGTTTGGCTATGAAGAACTTCATACTGGAATTGAGGGTGTGATAACTGTGAGCTGTTTTTTTTCCCCCAGGAAGGAAGGAGGGGCAGAGATAGAAATCCTGGGCAGACAAGGATAGCAAATGGAATGCAGGTGGTGGCAAAGCTAGATTGGGTGTGGGAGACAAAAGGACGGAGTAGTGGTGGGAGAGGGGAGAGGGGCTAGGGAGAACCTTGCATAGGGCAGGGATATCCAATGTGGAGGCTCCTAGATGACCTTGGCTACAACTCCCAGGGTTAATGGGAGCTGTTGCCCATGAACATGGGGCACAACATTGGCTTATCCCTGGGGAGAAAAGGGATGGAAAATAAGAGTGAGACTCAGAACTGGGGACCAGTGAACCATGCAGAGTGTCGATATGAGTGAGCCTGAATTTTCACATTGATTTGAACAAGCCCAATCTGCCTGCAGGTTTCTGGGGCACAATTGGGTTTCTGTGTGCATGTGAGCCTGCGCATAATATACATCTGCCAAATTTTTGTTGTGTGTGAGGGGGAGTCAAATAATTCGCTTTTTAGTTCTGCAGTCTAAACAAAACAAAACCCCACACCTTGTATTTTGTAGCTGAAATAAGTTGAGCAAGTCTGCATGCTTAATCTTGGTCAAGCAACCCCTGAATTTATTTTGCATGGCTGTGCTTATGTTTGTTAGTTGTCGTTGTTTTGCTTTAAGTTTCTCAAGCTAGGGAAAGGAGTTGCGGGGTGTGTGTAGGGGTGTGGGAATTGGGACACCGAAGGCAATAAGCCACAAAGAAAGATAGTGACTGTGGACTGAGAACTGGGAGCACAGACGTTGGGGAGGCAGGGCTGCAATTGCATAACGAGGCTGAAATAAGTATTAGACATTCAGTTGCCAGGGTCCATGGATCCATGAAACAATGGCTTATAGAGTTCGGTCTCCAAGGAACACTTCAAGTATCCAGAAAAGGCTGCTCTTTAACTGTGTGTAATTAAAAGAATACGCTTCAAGCCTCCCACGTTCTGCCTTTAAGTGCAGCTCCACTGGCATTCTGAGAAAAAGCGATGAGAAAATAAAAGGTACTCCAGGGTGATCCAGTTTGTTCTGCTCGGCTCACAAATGAAACTGTGTGCTGCAGTTGAGGCCAGCATCCTCTTAAGCTGCTTCCTAAGATTAAACGTGTGTTGAGTATATAGTGTGGATGTGGCATGAGATCTGTTGGACACACTCATCAGCTACCTCTGGATTGGGAGGAAAGGTCATAGCTCAGTGTGTAGATCAATGGTCTCCAGAGTGGGCTGTCCTGTCCCCTAGGGGGCACTGGGGTTACCTAGGGTGGCTCTAAGAGGCAAGCGGCTGATGGGGAGGGGGAGCGCTGGAGGTGTAAATGAGTATCAGTGGCATCAGTGGCTCAAGTTAATCAAATCGGTTGAATCAGTTAAACTAAATGGTTTAAATTGGATTTTGAATAAATGTGCAATTAATTGTTGCTGTTTAGAATTTCATTGCTTTGGTAGCTGAATTGTCGTATTGTAGAGTTGGAAGGAACCACAAGGATCATTTAGTCCCACCTCCTACAATGCAGGAATCCTGAGATTTAAGAGCTTCATGCTCTACCAACTGAGCTATCCCTCAGTGGATTGTGCAAACCACTATTCTGAAGAATGCTTTCCATGGGCTAAGGCACAGGGCACTGGGGTGAAGTTAATGGAACTGAGGGGGAGATGGCCCGAAAATGTTTGGGAACCACGGGTGTAGAGCATACGCTTTGCATGCAGAAGTTTCCCCTATTCATTCACCTACATCTCCAGATGAAAGAGTCAAGTGATAAATGATGGGGCAGTCCCCTGGCTGCCATAAGGCACTAGAGAGGCCTTGCAGGTCAGAGCAGGCAAAAGCGGTCTGAAGTCGGTGTTGGCTAACCTGTTGCCTTCCCAGATGTTCACGGACTCTAGCTCCCTTCAGCCTCCACGTCAGCCAACATGGCCAATAGCCAGGGATGACAGGAGTTGCAGTCATAGGAAGAGCCCAGCTGGGTTGGACTGAAGGCTGACCTAGTCCAGCGTCCTCCTGTTTTCTCAGTGGCCAAGCTGACCCATGAGCAAGGTCTGAGTCCAGCAACATATGGACTCTGGGTTGGGTAATCATAAGTTATAAGGTTATAAGGCTTCCTGTATCATTTCCTGTATAATTTCGTTTCACCATGTTTATTGTACCTGGCACCTGTTAAGACTTTTCTGTAAGACTGTTCAGATGTGTAATCTTAACATATAAGTTTGTATTAATGTGTATATTTCTTCAATAACTTCTGATTTTACTGATAAATTACACTGTTTGCTTGCTTTTAACGTTCAGTTTTTAACCAGTATTTTTTAACAAAAGCCTCATGTTTTATGGTCACCGCTTAGAACAGCCTTCACCAACTTGGCACCCTCCAGATATTTCAAAACTCATTTTGGCTGAAGCTGGTGGAAGTTGTAGCTCCGAACATCTTAAGTATCATAGAATCCTACCGAGGATCATTTATTTCAACCCTCTACTGCAATGCAGGAATATTCATTCAGCTGTCCTTTACGGGCATCAAACTGGCATCCTTGGCGTTATCAGCAGCACTCTCCAACCAACTGAGCCATCTAGCTATCCAAACTGGAGAGTGCCAGTTTGGCTTAGAGGTTACGGATGAGTCAGCAGTATATAAATTCTGTCAAAGAAATAATTTCATTTGTTCGTTATATCCAGTTTTCTAAAATGTACGCTTGGCTGTCTTGTTTCTCCCCGGGTTCAGTCTAAGCAGCGCGCTTCCAACAACCACCTCCCACAAACCACCAGAGTGCACGATGGCTTGAAGATGAGGGCCTCCGTCCGGATGTCGAGGTTCTTGGAGACCTGGGGGGCCGCCCGGCCTTTTGCTCACCTAAACCACAGAGAGAGTGTGAGCAGCGAGACAACTGCACCAAACAGAAGGCATAGGAGGGTGAGGCTCCATTGCTCTTTGCTCTTTCTTTCCAAAACACTCAGTTTGGATTTGGTTGGCTTTTGGTTGTTGTTGCTGCTGCAAGGAGCCAGAAGTAAATATTGGAAACAAAGGGTAGAAAAAGGGAGAGAAGTCCTGTCCCTTCCCATCCCCCCCCCACTTTACTTATGGGAAGTGGAGTTTGTGGCCCAGTGTGGCTATGGGGTGGGTGGGTACAGCCATTTTCCAGCTTCAGCACGGCAGTGGAAGATGTTTTCCTGCATGGCCAGGTGGGAAATCCCATGAGACATTGGGGGCCAACCTGATGGGCAGGATGTCAGAACAGACCTGGGTAAAGACTTCACCCACCCAGGTCCTCTCTGAGGTGATTTAAAGGGCTGGGGTCATATGTATTACATACATATCAGTTCTCCTTTTGACACCAGTCTGTCATAGGGTGTACAGATGGTCAACAAAAAGTAAAAAAATAATAATCCCGAAGCACATTCCTTTTTTAACACCTTTCCACTTGTGGCTTATTTATTTTAATTTTTTTACATTTTATTTTATTTATTTTATTGTAACAAAATCCTGTGTTAAGATGTTAAGAGAAAATATCACAGCAAAGAGCAGCATAAGATCAACCATAAAATTACATTCAGAAAGCAAATATAAAATAGATATTTTCGTAGCAAAAGTGAATAAAGCCATAAATGTCAGGTCACGTAGGGCATCTGCTTCCTTACCTAGGCAGTCATGCAAATGACATGAATTTTAGGTTTGTTCCCCCTTCATGCCACTTCCGGAGAGGAAGCCAGCCCCTTACGTTACAGATGCAGAAACTCAGCCAACCGTTTAAAATATACTTTCTATGTTATGGGAAACTCACAGGTCAGGGGCTCTTCTGTGCAGCATTGAACATATTTCGGTTGTTGAATTCATTAAATTATATTTAGATGCTTTACGAGGGAGGGTTGGTAAAGCATTAATCCCCTACCTTTTCTCTCTTGCTTAGGAGATAGCTCTGCAGTTGGTGAGCCGTCAGAGGACTACAGAGAGGCAAGTCATGCATGGTTATAACACATGTTAGATCCTGCTGCGTTGTGGTGTTGTGTGTGTGTACACACACACATAAATATATACCCCACCTTCCAGAACTGTGATTAATAAGGCAGCTAGAAAGTTACTACAACTACTATTACTAAGCCAGCACAACCAACATAATATAAGATGTTTACAGTAAGAAAAAGCTCTGGGACCACCCTGGAAGAGAAGCCCTTTTGCTAAGCATCTGAAAGGTCAGTGAAGATGGAGTTGTACAACTTTGGTGCCCCTGTCAAGAAGGCCCTGTCTTGTGTAGCACATAAATTGGTTTGCAGATCTTACTGAAGGCTCAGTAACTCCACTGCATATGGTCTCTGAATCATTTTCTTTGGAATGTTCTTATTCTGCGCAATATTCCTCTGTGACTTTAGCAGAAGTAGGCTGCATATGATTGTCTTGATTTTTGTATTAGATTTGGCTGATTCTTCTCTCTGTACTGTTTGACTTCAGATTTACTATTTTTAGCAGAGGAGTGCCCTCGTGAAGGTTTTCATGCGAGAAATGTTTTGGTGTTGTTGTTTTTTAAATCACCCAATACTAGGGTTGCCACCTTTAGGATTTCCTCCCTAGACATTATCCTCCAAAATAAAACAAAGTTGTCAGGCAGACAGTGAGCGGCTTAGAGGGAAAGGAGCTACAGTGAGTTGCGGAGGGGTTAAGCACACTTCTCCTTAGCTGATTCTCCACTGAAAATCCACCCCGCTCCTAAAATAGCAAGCAATCAGTGTTTACTTCCATTACATTGCATATTTAGGCTCAGAGATGGCTTTTAAAATGGTTAGAAAAATTCCTGGAAGATGAGGTCTATCCAATTTAGCTCTAATAGCTAAATGGAACCAAGCCCAAAGGCAGTATAACCCTGAAAATCTGGTGCTGTTAACAGGCAACAGGGGAGCGCACACAAGTCTGCATTTACCTGGCAAACTCTGGCAAACAAACTGGTGGACTAAATGTTATGTTATGTGCAGCTAGCTCTGGCAGAAGCAGACAAATGTGTCTGAGGAAGTGAGCAAATGGACTTGGGCGGTGTTTTCCTCCTGTGCTCTTTCTTTTGTCACTTTATTTACCCAGTGTTCAGGCAGCTGTGGTTCTTCTCACTTTCTCACCCCCAACTCCACATACAGTCCCTGAATTTAGTCTCTCAAGCAGAGCGGTATCACTTTGAGGTCTGGGTGAGCCATGGCAAGTGAAGAGAAGAAATCCACAGCACTTAGCAAGCTGCTCCCTTCTTTTCCATCTCTATCTCTATCTCTTTCTATTTCTCTTTTTCTATTTCTATTTCTGTTTCTGTTTCTGTTTCTCTCTCATACTCTAGACTCCTCAGCAGAGCCAGGCAGCAGAAGCATGAGTAAGGATGGAATTTTCTGAATATCTCAATATCTAGCTTATCTGCACAGATTTTTTCTAATCGCATCTTGCTCATTAATTTTGATTGGAAGCCTCCCCCCCCCAACCGAACGTCAGCTATAAATCTTAACAGTGCTCATACACATTATTGTATATATACTATTATATGTCATGTACTCCAGGTTTCCTGAAGTAACTGGCACATAGACAAGTACATGCAAAAATGTGTATGTATTAGGCAACATATTTGTAAAATTATGCATGAGCCTTGACTTTTATGTAATATTTGTATTTTGTTTATATAGCTTCACATATATTTAGGGTTTGGGGGGCAATACCCCCAAGATTGCAGAAATGGCTCTGATATAACCACAGGCTCAATACAAGAGGCAATTTGATGTGAGCAAAGCTCAATCAGGCTGGAACCACCAAGTTCTGCGTATAAATTGGTTTAAAATGGGTTCCTCCTTCATCCCTTAGCATGAAATTATCTGTGAACGAATCAAGTGGCATCAGACAAGGGCTGGGCAAAGAGGGGAAAACAGTGTCCTAGATCCTGCAGCTCTTTCCCCCAGCCATTCCTAGATCATGCACCACCTCTGGGTCAAAGGTTGCTCTGCAACATCAGATGTAGGTAGAGCTTCCAACTGCTGTATCATCTCAGGTGAGAAACAGGCAGGTTTACTCCATGCTCATTAGTTATTTTGTTCACAACAAACAAATCAAATTTTTGCTTTAAAAACACGCTCTTGCACATTACTTTAGGACTCCACGCTTTTTCAAGACGCAACACAGAGATCCCCCCCCCCAAAAAAAACTTGAGATGTTTGCTTTTATTTTGTCCACCTTATGAAGACAGGCTGCTATAACATTAGTCTTTTCACAGGTGATTAATCTGATCATTTCTAATCAATGCATGACATCAAATTTCTCTCTTCTTTCTCTTTCCCTGTGTTTGTGTGTGTGTTAGTCTGGATAGGTCTAGACAAGAACCACTGTGTCCTCCTTCAGTTGTAAGCTATAAGTGAGTTTCTCTTTCTTTCTTCTGCTTTCTGTGTATGCCTTGTGCCATAGAACAACTAGATACTCCCTTGCTACTTTCTCCTCTCTCTGCACTATATATCTAAGCAATACTTGAGATACCTTGGGCCCCCTTTATTTAAAATTGGCCAGCGTGCATTTTCAGCTTTTGCCTCTGCAAAATGTAATTAAAAGGTATGTAATGATTACTCAGTGCACCTGTTCTCCTGCATTTTGGGGAAATGTTTCATCTGGATGATGTTTCTCTGCCTGTCCTTAGGAATACCTCTCAGAAAGGAAGGATGGAAGAAGAAATTAACGACAAAATGATGTCAACCATCGAGGGCCTCAGTTCAGCCAAGTAAAGGCACCACTCTTTTCTTCCTGTCCTTGAGAGAATTGCCTCATCTGCAGAAGGGGAGGGGCAGAAAAGAACAGGGATTTTCCCCATGCTTATTTTCTATAGTATGGGAGTGTGCAGGCCTACTTAGAAATATCGCCCCTTCGTCATAAATGTGTGTGGAGAAAACAGATTGTTTTTTCTTCAGTGATAAGCAAACACACTCCTCTGCTGCTGCCTTTTCAGTGAACTGAAACATGGAAAACAGGTTATGGGGTTAAGCGTAAAGAACGCTGCACTTCTGCATAGGTTTCAGGTTCCCAGAATTGTAGTCCAAAAACACTGGTTTAAATAATCAGAATTACCCTGTGTTGAAAACACAGCTCACAGCTGTCTGACTGCTACAAAACCCTCGGTTGGCTCAGTTTTGAGAAGAACAAAAAAGTAGAAAACCAGAAGTGGGCTTGACAAAACAGGAAATTGAGAAATGTCCTCTTATGACATGACTATTAATTAGGAGGTTTATTACTCCGGCTCCTTAAGAGCACTTGTGAAATCAGGAAGCTTTTTGAGTTCAGAGTAAGAGTCTTCAGGTTAACACAATACAGATGTCAAGGGATTCACATGACACCCTGCTGCTTATTGTCTCTGGCAATACTAGGTAATCCTAAGAAGTGCAGCTTTTTGAAAAATTGCACAGTACAAACTTCAAATCAGAAGTACACAAATGGAATTCCAGAGTTCTCTGTAAATTTATGCAAGGTCTCCTCCCACCTCTGCAGGCCTGGCCTGAATTCAGGGTTCTTCTGTGAGTTCAAGGGGGTGGGGGTGCAAAGACCCTCACTTTCAGCAGGGATTGGTTCCAGTTGAGAACTCCTGAGTAGAGCCAATCCCAGCAGGGCTTGCTTTTGGTGCCAAATTAAGTACATGCTGAAGGCAAACTCAACTTGCAGAGGAACAACCGGCAGCCCTTTCTAGGGCTCTTGATTGTTTCTCCACAGATGTGTGTGGACAGGGGTAGCGGTGTGGAAAAACACATTGAGGGCCAAATTAGGAGGTTGGAGGTTCCCCATCCCTGACTTAGAATAACAGTGGTCTTGGTGCCTTAGAACACTGGTCTTCCACTGAAGAACTGAGGCCCACTACTGGGTCACAGCCACACAAATGTATGCCAGGAGATTAAGAAATGGTCCTTGGATGTATGTTTGGCTTAAAAGTGGGTCCTGAGTTTGTAAAGCTGGAAGATACCCGCTCTAGGGTATTCATAGTGCTTTACTTATCTTAGTTATTTTTACAACAATAATCTTGTAAGATAGTCCGTATAGCATAGATGTGGGGTGAGTCTTAGTCTGGAATGGGGACCGTGTCCCTAAGGCTGCCTACTGAGTTGATGGCAGTGGTGAGATCTTATTTATGGGTCTTCTCAGTCGTTTGTGCTTTGGGGAGTCCAAGTTCCCTCCCCACACGTACCTATTTGCGGTTCCATCTTGCTCCTCATCGTTTTATCCTGTTCCCATGCATATGTTTTCAACAAGCATTTCTTCTTCAATGCAGGCCGTGGTGTGGTAAAAAAGACGACTTCCGTGGGCTGTGTGGCTTCTTGCTATGTTTCGTAGAAATGGAGCTTGAGAAAGAGGTTAGTAAACGAAGCTTTGTGGCCTTCCTGTTTGTAGAATCTCGGGGGTGGAAGGTGGTCCAGCCCCCCTGAGGCAGGAATTTCCATGCATCCATCCTCCATTGGCACCACAGAGAAGCAATCTGATTCTTCCTTGGGGCATCACCTTGTTACTTGAGTCGTTGGGTCCTCCTCATCGTGCCCTTTGAAAGGTTGAGCACCACCAGAAACTCCTTTTGGGAAAATCTGAAGAACGACTTTTCTGATAAGGCTGCTCAGAGGATATGATTGCTAATTTTAAATATCTGAAGGTCTGTCAAATGGAAGAGGGAGCAAGCTTGTTTTCTGTTGCTCCAGAGGGTAGTGCCAAAACAAATGGACTCAAATTACAAGAAAGGAGATTCCAGCTAAACATTAGGAAGACCTTACTAACAGTAAGAACTATTTATTGGTGGAACGAACTCCCTCAGAAGGTGGTGGACTTCCTTCATTGGAGGTTTTTAAACAGAGCTTGGATGGCCCAGGGATCCTTTTGCTGTGGTTTTTGCATTGCAAGCAGTTGGACTAGAATGATGATCCTAAGGGATCCCTTGCAGCTCTTCAGTTCTTTGATTCTGGATTGAGGAAAAACTACATTTTTTGTGTGCTATAGTGTACACAGCCAAACTCCCAGCCTTGACCTAGGGAGGACTTAATTCATCAGGGAAGCCAAAGTATTCACAATGCCTGCTCTCCGGCTCAATAAATCTGTCCTTTCTTTCGCTCTGTAATCTCCCCAGAAAGCAAAGCTCACTTAGGTCTTCATCATTTCTTGCAACTTCCACTCTTCACTGCCTCTGCCCCACTCCCACACTTGTTTGACTTTCCCGCCTTTCTTGTTCAAGTACCCATTGTGTCTTGGGCGCACTGCTTGTCCCTGGTGTTGCACCAACACCAATGCTCGTTTCTGAAATGCTGAGATGGTAAGACAACACCGGAACTCAGTCCTCCTGCCCAAACCCTCACAAGGATAGTACAACAAACTGGGAGACAACATAGATTTTATTTTTGATCTTCCTCCTTTCTATTCCTTATCATGCCCTTAGAGAGGAGGAATAAGAACTATTCATTTAATTTGCCTTTTTTAAGTTGTCAGGTTCTAACATTCGTGTCTTTTTGTGGCTGTAGCAAAGAACTTGTTTGATATAAGGCTCTTTTTGTCTAGAAGTTGCATGTAGCACCCAAGAAAGCTAGTCCTTATGAGCTGACCAAAATTATGTAAATCCGAGCTAATGTCTTTGTTTTGTTTCCCCATCTCCAGTATCGCACAATCCCTATCCCCAAACTGAGGGGTTATTTTGCCTGCGCCAGCATTGTGCTGCTGTGTATGTTCCTTGTACAGATTTCCATAATGCAAGGGTAAGTGCCCCCCCCTTTCCTTTTTAAATATGTCTCATACAAATCTGCTACAGGGGCAGTTTAATGTAATTCAGAGATTGAAGTTAATGCTGCCCCCTGGCTCCAGATTGCAGAATTGGCACTGTTGCGGCTGCTACGTAATAGACGTCCTCCGTTTGTAAGAGCTTGGATCATATAGTGAGGCTGCACCCACAGCTTTGGAACTCCCTGCCTATTGATATCAGCCAGGCTCCTCCACTGCATTCTTCTCAGCCCCTGATAAAACATTTAGGCAAGCCGAGGCAGTTGTTCCATATGTTCCAAAGCTAAGCATGTAGGAACACTGAAGATGCCAGGTGCTTTGGTTTCAAGAGACTGGTGTGCAAGTTCTGTTCCATACAGCGGAACTTCAAGGAAAACACAACTAAAATTCACTCCAACAGAAGGTACTCCAGATGGTTTGCTCATGTACGTGCACAGAAAATAGATCTAGCTGAAAGGAGATTTACATTGATTGCTGCAATGCATCCCTATTGATTGTTATTGCATTTTTAAACCATATTTTATTGATTTTCAGATATACCAGGACCAAGGAAACAACAACATTATTGTTGTATAAGCTTAGAAGGTTGCATGATCTTAGAAGGGTGTGTGGCTTTGGGGGGGGGCACGGCTGTGAGAATCATGAAGAGACCCTGTGCTTGTGATTATTTTTATTTTTATTTAATGAAAATTGTACACTGCTTCATTGTTTAAAAAAAACCCCACACCCTCAAAGCAGTTTACAAAAAGATAAAAACCCTACCTTTAAAAGATAACAAAGGTTAAAATACTAAAACGGATTAAAATCACCTCAACTTTTTAAACAGCTAAACAGTAACGTGTTTAGCAGGCACTGAAAAGGGTATAGCAAAAGTGCCTGCTTGATCTCAACAGGCTGAGAGTTCCACAGTGCAAATCCTGCTTCACTATATGATCGAGTTCTTACAAAGGTGGGACAGGTAATGGGGGGCCTCCTGCAGTAATTCCACTTCCGCCAACTGAAGTGGTCGAGTGGCCCAGGCCACTGCATTACACTACTGTTTGCCACTGCACTACTGTTACTGATTCAGTGCTGCCTCCTCTGGCCAGCAGTTAGCTCTTGAAGGTTTCAGACAGAGGTCCTTTATATCGCTTCCACCTGAGAGATCCTTTTAACAGCAGCCGCAAGGGATTGAACCTGGCATCGTCTGCTTGCAAAGCATGTACTGTTCCACCAGATAATGGTTCTGTGCCCAAGATGGGAGTCCAGATGGCCCCGATTAGCAGCCCATGTTCCCGCTCTAGATGACAGGAATGAATAGAGAGATGGCATGTAATTGGAGATGCAGAACCAAGGAAATTTGCCTCCTTATCTTTTTGGTGCTAGGGTGTTATTGCCTTGGGTAATATCCTGAACCAACAGCCTTGCTAATTGCAGGCAAATGTAATGCTTTAAACAGAGAGTGTTGGAGAGATTCTAACATTTCAGGTTTGGGGGGGAAGTGCTGCTCAATTAGCTTTGAAAGTCAAAAACAAAACCTGCAAGCAACTTGGGTATCAAAGGGATTATATATTCCCCCAGGAACTCACGACTATCGAAGTATGAATAACGTTTTTCTTTAGCTCTGCATCATCTGTTTCCACCCACCCCTTCCTCTCTTTCAGAACGTCAAAATTAGGGATTCCATTTGGGGTCGTAGCTATCATAATGGGGCTAATTTTGTGTGTGTGCTTTGCTGATGACTGTTGGGTAAGTAAAAAATAAAAATAAAATAAAATGTCCAAAGCATTAAAAAAAGAAAGAAAGAAAATTGTACTGCCAGATAGCATGTGTTTGCCTTAAATGCATTTGCATTGAAATTTGTTTATCCGCTGGGGTAAATGTAATACCAGCCGTGCTTGTAAAAATCTCCACGTATTATTTCTACCTGGGGCTGTTGATCTGGATCCTAAGAACTGCTAACATGAGGGCCACATTTACAGTTACTAATTTCAAGGTTGCCATGGCCAATATCTATCAGCCATTGTCTGCCCGGCTTAACTGGGAATGAGTTTAGATTTCTCCTGAACATCAGTAGTGGGGGAGGCAGGCACACCTCACCAGGTAAGGCATTCCACAAACAGGGAGGCACCACCAAGAAGGCTCTGCAGTTGGGCAGTGCAGTTGGGCAGCTGCTGGAGGAGACACCACCACCAAGAGGGCATGCCCTGCCTGCCAATCACAGGGCCCATTGTGGTTGGTATTGGGGAAGTCGCTCCTTCCCCAGGATCTGCCTTCCCATTCATCTTGCAGTGGAAAGCCACACGACCTCCTTCTGCTGTACAAAACTACATTGCTAGTAAACAATGGCCTTGCGGCATTGGCAGCTGCTGGAGGGAGAGAAGTATGGCCAAAGCTCTTCCATTTTAAGAACTGTGTGTAAGGAATCGCCTCCTGTAAACAACAGAAAATGTCAAACATTTGTTGCTGTAGCATGGTTGTAGGGAAGGAGGTAAGAGCCGGTATGCTTATGTGTCATGCTGTGCCTCTGTCATCTGTTTGCAGAGACCCTGTTCAAAGCAGTGGCCCCCAGCCCGCTATCTCCGCACGCTTTCAGAGAAAATGGAGACGATGCCAGCCGTGAGGCTCCCGCTGGCCACTATTGCAATCGGCTCTCTGTTAATCCTAGCTGTTTCTAACTTGGTAATTCCTTTCACTAGTCTTTTTTTTCTTTATTATTTCATAAAATTTACACACCGCTTGACTCTAAAGCAACCCCCCCCCCAAAAAAAAGCAGGTTGCAAAGAATAAAAAAAAAATGAATAGACTTCCTCAGCATTCTCTGCCTGCTAGCAGAAGGTCTCTTGCACTAGCAGACAGGTGAGTTTTAATATTACACAACAGAGGAATTGCACAATCTGTTGTGCAGCAGAGCTACCAGCAACCTGCCTATGCATTCTCTTGCACAACAATGTTCTGCTTCCGCAGAATTTTAAACTATGCAGCACATAATTAAACTGTGGAACTCACTCCCACAGAAGGCAGCGATGATCATCAACCTAGAAGGCTTAAAAGAGCCTTAGACAAATTCATGGAGAAAAGGGCTCTCAGCAGCTACTAACCATGATGGCTATTCTCTGCTGCCACGGTTGGAGGCAGTAATGCTCTTGAAAAGCAGTTTCTGGAAAGGGAGAGTGGAGAGTGATCTTGTGCTCCAATCCTGCTTGCTGGTTTCCCACCTGCCTCTGGTTGGCCACTGATTTAGCAAGCTCTTACGTTCTTAACGTTTCAAGTAAGACTAAGGGACTAAGTGATTTCAAGAGCTTAATTCATTGCCACAAGCTGTGATAATGACTAGTAGCTTCAACAACCTTAAATATGGATTGTACATAACGTGGGTAGATCTATCAACTGGCATCAGCCAGTTCATTTGTTCACCATAAAGGGCAGGATTGCAGATGGTTTTAGCTAAGACTCTTATCCATTGGATTGTGTCCTAAGTAGCACTAACTTGTCCCATCAGTGCAATATAATTACAGTAGTGCAATATAATTCCCCCTTCCTCTCCCAACGTGCTACCTAAATCTTTCTAGGCATTTTCGCAGTTCTCCAAAGCAGATTTGGGGAAGGATGTGGGGCACACATGGCAGGAGGAGAGGGGGGAGGAGAAGTCCCACGGCACAAGTGGAAATCCTTTCACTGACTGGACGCATTGGTGATAACTGCCATTGTTTTGTAATAAAGCTATGTATTTGAATTCCTAACTAGCTTCTAATTTTTTAATTAGCACACAGACCAGACTATTGGAAACTGTACAACACCAAACCTGGTGAGTTTTAAAAAGCAAGTTTTGTTTGCTATATTAATAACCTTTGGCTTAGTAGTCCAAGATCGGAGATCTATTTCTTATTTAAAATGCAAACTTTTTAAAAATTATTGGTGCTCTAACCATCTAGCTTTTCTATTACCTTTCTCTTTGCATTTCACTGTTACATTTTAATTCTCCTTTCATGTGTACAATAAAACAAAACAAGAGGTTTTTTTTATATAAAAAAATTACCCTAATGATCTATTCAGCTTCTCAGTCTTGGAATCCTTTGGTTGTATTTTAAATTACTCATGGCAGAACCCTTGGCCAAAAAAAATGTGGTGGTGGCAGCGGTCAAAAATAAATGAATGAAATTGACACTTGAGAGATAGAGAGAGCCCGCCTCACAATCAAGGCATGGAGAAGGGCCATTGCTTAGTGAGCGGTTCTCAACCTGTGGGTCCCCAGATGTTGTTGGACTACAACTCCTATCATCCCTGAGCTCTGGCCTTTCTAGCTAGGGATGATGGGAGTTGTAGTCCAACAACATCTGGGGACCCACAGGTTGAGAAAGGCTGGCTTAGATGGAAGGCATCTGCTTTGCATGCAGAAGGGCCCAGGTTCAATCCCTGGCATCTGCAGGTAGGAAGAGATCCCAGCCTGAAACCATGGAGAGCTGCTGCTCATCAGTGTAGGCACTACTGAGCAAGACAGACCAATGGTTTGACTCAGTATAAAGTAGCTTCCCGTGTCCCTATGTTCATCCTTGAGCTGCTCCATTCTGAAATATGCATTATGGTTCAAGTCACAACAGCTCCATGTTTTCTTTAGCCAACCACCAGACAGTCCTGTTGATTAATCATTTTGCTCTGCATGTTGATGGAGCCTGGCCTGCCACAGACAACAAACAATAGTCTCTTTCTCTTTCTCTTTCTCTCTTGCTCTAATAAAGCAGCAGGTGGGCAACAGTTCTTCTGAAAACAGCGACATGCTGAGAATTGAAGCTGAGACCTACTCAGTGAGTAAATTTGAACTTAAAATATGGGTTTAGATACATGCTGGAGAGAATTGCTCAAAAAAAAAAATACCAACACTTGTTCAAAAGCTATTGGCTTCTGGCCATAACACAAAAGTGAGATTGCCTTGCTTTTCCAATGCCAACATTCCATTGTGCTCCAGCGCGATCAAGAAACAACTCAAGTTAGGGCAATGCAGAGAATGGGCTGGCTTGATTTCTAATGGATGTAGCCACTGGGTAGGGGTGGGGTGGGGGATAAAATTTCATGTAAATATGTATGAATTTTCATGAGGACTTTGCAATTTAAAAAAAAAAAAACAGATATGAAAATGTGGAGAACAGAATTTAGGATTGGAGAAATGAGAAACTGAGAGAAGCCAAAATTGACAAATTTGCCCTTACCTAGGACATGACTACATAGGCAATCAGTGTGCCATGATATTATTTTTTTAAATAAATTTTTATTAAGTTTTACACAAATATCTCCAATTAACAATTCCCAATTAACACATTTTTCTCTTTTGGACTTCCCTCAGCTTCTCTGACAATCATCCGTATTTGAATTTATTATCTATGCATTCTCCAAAATTAATATCTCCTTTTAAGATACCTTTACAAACATATTTGCATTCTTGCAATATTCCTTATTCTTTCACAAGGCTTCTTTAAAACCCACTAGCGTTGTTTGCTCATCACATACACTCTTCAAATACTCAGAAAATTTTCCCCAGTCCTCAATGAACTTGTGATCTCGTTGGTATCTTATTTTTCCAGTTAGTTTGTCCAGTTCTGCATAGTCCATTAACTTCATTCTCCATTCCTCAAGAGTCGGTAGTTCTTCCTGCTTCCATTTTTGGGCCATTAATATTCTCGCTGCAGTTGTTGCATACTGAAAGAGTTTATGATCCTTTCTATTTATTTCATTTCTTGTTATTCCTAAAAGAAAGGCTTCTGGTTTCTTTACAAAATTATATTTCAACATCTTCTTTAACTCATTATATATCATCTCCCAGAACCCCCTCACTTTCTTGCATTCCCACCACATGTGAAAAAATGTTCCTTCTTTCTCTTTACATTTCCAACACTTATTACAAGTTTTAAACATTTTTGCTAATTTAACTGGTGTAATGTACCCTCTATATACCATTTTCATAACATTTTCCTTTAAGGTGGTGCATGCTGTAAACTTCAAGTTATCATTCCATACTTTAACCCAATCTTCAAAATATATATTATAACCAAAATCTCTGGCCCAGTGAATCATTACCGACTTAACTTCCTTGTCCATCGTATACCATTCCAATAACATTTTGTACATTTTAGAGATTATCTTACAATCATTATTCACTATTTCTGTTTGGAATTTTGAGTCTTTTTCTATATAACCCTTCTCTTTCAACTCTTTTTTAAACATATCATTTATCTGATAGTAGTGCAACCAATCGAATACATATTCTTTTACTTGTTCATATGGCTTCATTTTCTATTTCTCTCCTTTAACCACCAATTCCCCATAAGTGATCCAATTCCCTCTCATATTAGTTTTCTTAACACTCATAACCTCTAGTGGGGACAACCAGTGTGGAATTCCTGATTCCAATAAATTTTTATATCTATCCCATACTTCAATTAACGATCTTCGGAAGATGTGGTTTTCAAAAGCTTTATGACTCTTCTTCTTCTCCAACCATAAATACGTGTGCCACCCAAATCTGTTATCAAATCCTTCTAAATCCAACAATTTTGTATTCTTTAGTTTTATCCATTCTTTTAACCAACAGAGACATGATGCTTCATAGTAAAGTTTCAAGTCTGGCAGAGCAAAGCCTCCTCTTTCTTTTGCATCTGTTAATAACTTATATTGAATTCTTGGCTTTTTGCCCTGCCAGATATATCTTGAAATCACTCTTTGCCACTCTTTAAAAATCATTGTCCCCTTAAGTATCGGAATCATCTGAAATAAAAATAACATCTTTGGGAGTACACACATCTTAATTGTTGAGATTCTGCCCCAAAAGGATAGTTTCAACCTTCCCCACACCTCCAAATCTTTCTTAATTCCATTCCACACCGGTATATAATTGTTCTGAAACAAATCAATATTTTTTGGGGTTAGCCATGTTCCCAAGTATTTTACTTTTTTTGCTGCTTCAATACCTATTTGTTGTTGCATTACTTCTGCCGTAGTTTGATCCATATTTTTTACTATAACTTTGGTTTTTTTCCTATTTAATATAAATCCTGCCACTTTACCAAATTGTTCAATTTCTTCTAACACTTCAGTTGCACTTTTCATCGGATCCTCCATCATTATTACCAAGTCATCTGCAAAGGCTTTCACTTTATATTCATTCTGACCTACTGTCACCCCTTTAATTTCTCATTTTTCCTAATTGAATTTAGAAAGACTTCCAGGACCAATATGAACAGCAGTGGTGAAGAGCGGACATCCCTGTCTTGTACCTTTCGATATTTTCACCTCTTCCGTAATTACATTGTTCACAATCAATTTTGCTCTTTGTTCCGTATAAATTGCCTTTATTCCATTAAAGAAATCATTCCCTATCTCCATATGTTCTAAGTTTTTTAACATAAAATCCCATGATATATTATCGAATGCCTTTTCGGCATCCACAAACATCAAAATTGCTTGTTTCTCATTCCTGGCTGTCAGATATTCCAAAATATTGATTATATTCCTAACATTGTCTTTCATCTGCCTGCCTGGAAGGAAACCTGCTTGATCTTCATGAATGATTTCTTGTAGTACTTTTTTCAGTCTTTTCGCCATTATTCCTGCAAAGATTTTATAATCTGTATTCAACAATGAAATTGGCCTATAATTCTTTACTTGTGTTAAATCCGCATCTTGCTTTGGGATAAAGGTTATAAAAGCTTCTTTCCAAGTCTCTGGAATATCTCTTTCTTTCAAAATATTATTCATTACTTCTTTCAATGGTACCGTCAGGGTGTGTCTCAGCTCTTTATAGTAACTGTGGTAAATCCATCTGGTCCCGGGGCCTTCACTTTTTTCAGCTCTTTTATAATCTCTTTTATCTCCTCATTATCAATTGGTGTGTTCAGTCTGTCTTTCTTTTCTGTTGGGATCTTTTGCACCTCTTTTTCTTTTAAAAATCTCTCTATTTTCCTCATATTGTTCTTTTCTTTGCTTCTATACAATTGTTTATAAAAATCCAGGAATCCTTTTCTAATACCATTCGGATTGTTTATCTCTTCTCCTTCCACCATGATTTTGTTGATTGTGCTTTGTTCTTTTCTTTTCTTAATTTGCCAGGCAAGCCATTTACCAGATTTATTAGCGAATTCAAAATTTCTTTGTCTTAACTTTTTAATATTCCACTCCACCTCTTTATTTATTATCATAGCAAATTGTGTTTGCAAAACCTTAATACTTTGTTTAATTTTTGAATTATTTGGTTTTTTAATTAATTTTTGCTCATTGTCCATTATCTGTTTTAAAATTTCTTTCTTTTCTTTCTCTCTGTTCTTCTTTTTGATTGAATTCTGTTGTATAAAAAAAACCTCTCATCACTGCCTTGCTTGCGTCCCAGACTGTACTCATCTTCGTACCTTTGTTACAATTGTCCACAAAGTATTCCATCAGCTTCTTTTTCGCATCTTGTACAATTTTTTGGTCATCAAAGAGATAATCATTCATTCTCCATCTAAATGTTCTTTCTTCAAAACCTTTCATCTCCAATTTAATCGGACTGTGGTCTGAAATTACTCTTGGTTGAATTTCAATTTGAAGGATTCTTGGAGTTAATTCATTAGAAATCCAAATTTGAGTGCCATGATATTATTTATACACACACACACACACACACACACACACATATATATTTATATATATATACATATTTTTTTAAAGCCGCTCCTCTTCTGTTCCAGTATTATACCTACTGCTGCCTTCTGGGTTTCATCGCCTGCTCTGTGTTCCTTCGAATGAGCTTTGAACTGAAGCTTATCCTTTTGTCAGGAGCTGTCGTTGGGTATTTCATTGTATTTAATAGCAACCTGCTTTTGTGCTCCAGCCGCAGCAACGTCAGTGATTCCACCACAAGGTACGGTATCTTGCTTCTCAATGGTAACAACACTCTGTAAGCTGATGGTGAGCTTAGTGGAATTGCAAACTGCTGCTCCAGGGAGTGATCTCGTAGATTAGTTTCTTAAGAAGCTGGGAACAGACCTAAAGTATGCTGCAGCATGGTGACATTAGCTGCATTAGGAACCCTTTTCCACCAGTGAAAAAGTTGAGTTATTGGGTATTGTGTGGATAATGATTTTGCTAGTGTCGCTGTGCGTTTGCTGTCACTGCAACATGTCGCACAAGACCTTCCTCCTCCTACCTGAAGCATTTTCAGATGTTTAAACCACTCTACCATTTTCATGCAAACACAGGAAATTGCCTAATTGCCTTGTGCCAAGTCAGACTGGAGAAGACCCTAAATGGCCTCCTTACTTTTCATTGTGTTCATCGGTGATGAACTTGGGAGGTCACCTCATTGCTTTTCTCTCTTGGCCCACCTGCACCATACAGTTTAAGTGCTACGATATGACTTTAAATAGCCATGGCTTCCTGCAAGGAATCCTGGGTGCTTAGAGCATTAGGAGACCCCTATTCCCTCTCACAGAGCTACAATTTACAGAGTGGTTTAACAACCAATTCCTCTTTACAGGGAGCTCTGGGAATTGTAGTGCAATTGTAGGGTAATGGGGGATCCACTATTTTATGTTTACAAACTTATTCTCTCTCTGACACCCGTTCAAGATGGTGCATAATGTGGAATTTGCCCAATCAAATTTCAGACTGGAAAAAAAACCCCATCAAATAATTTTTGTTTCATGAGCAGGAAATGCTGCAAGCCTGTCTTCCATTTTGACCTCTTGCCCTTGAGAGTAGTATTTATCTGAGTATCAAACTCAGAAGTGAATGGCAGTGGCGTTTACTTAACCCTACAAACCCAGGGTTGTTCCCCCCGCTTTCAGGAGACCAGTACATTCGACAATATTTGACAGTAATTTAATTTCTTTTCAACGTGCAATCTGGCAAACTTTTGTTTGTACAGTCATACCTCGGGTTGAATGTGCTTTGGGTTGCGCTCCGCGGGCAACCCGGAAGTAACGGAGCATGTTACTTCCGGGTTTTGCCGCTTGTGCATGCGCAGACGCTCAAAATGACATCACGCGCATGCGCAGAAGCGGCGAAAAGCAACGCACGTGTACACAGATGTGCCGTCGCTAGTTATGTTTGCTTCTAGATGCGAACGGGGCTCTGGAACGGATCCCGTTCGCATCTAGAGGTACCACTGTAGTCCTCTGTATCGCTTGAAATTTTGAACGTTTTAGAGATGCATTTCCAAACATTTAAGCATCAGTGTTTCACACATAGTTCCAAACACTTTTAAAATGAATGTTTTTGTTTTTGTTTGCTTTTTATTTTAGGTTTTTTATGAAAGAACCAAGAATAATGACAAATTTATACCTGGCTCTGTTTTACATAACCTTGGTTCTACTGTCAAAACAGGTAGGCAGCCCAGTCCTCATAGGTGTGTAATTTGCCCAGAGCTTTCTGTCTTCAGTTTATTTGTGATGTGACATTCCAAAACCTTTTTTCTTCTTACTGTGATATGTGGGAAGATTAAATAAATAAGAATAAATTGAATAAATAAATAATTTTCATGTGGTAGAATGGATGGTACCATTTTAGTCTGCAGCTGGGGGGAGTTTGTGTGTTTTTTTAAAAAAAATACTCCACTATGGGTATCCCTGCAAAATTATTTTGCAGTGTTTTCCAGATCTGCTGCATTTTGTAACAAATCAGACACTATAGGATTTGTTCTGAAGTGCCCACAGTCTCTTTATGCCTGTGAGTTGTGCTTCCTCAGTTTGGCAGTTGGCTTTGAACAGCGGAAAGTCCCACTTGCACAGAGATCAAATCTGTGAGGCTATTACTAGTGATGATGATGTCTTAATGACAGCTGAGGCAGGTCTGGGAAACACAGCGCAATGATTTGGGATAAATAATTAGGTACGATTTAAAATAGAAATGTGGCTTGTGGGAGCATGTTAGACAATTAATGAATGCTGCACGTGTACAAGAGTATGGGCATTTGTTTGTTTGTGGCTTAGTACACTTGGCTTGCATGGGGAAGAAAATGTGTGGGGTGCAATTTGGGGCGTCAGGGGTTAAATACTTGGCTTATTGGTCAAGTCTCTCATTTTAAAAGATTTCAAGCTTTTGAAGGAGGAACAGTTGATTTCATGGACATTAAAAATGTCATGGAGCCCCTGAACCCACAAGGCATTAAACAAGTTTGCTGCAAATACACAAAGCTGTCTCTAGTATTTTCAGCTTGCTGATATTAAGGCTGGGTTTCATAATTCCTTGGTTTATTTGTTTTTTGCAGATAGACTACTACTGTCGTCTGGACTGCCTACAAAAGAATAAATTTAAACAGGAACATGAGTCGTTTGAAACTATGGAAAACGTGAACCGGCTGCTGCTGGAGAATGTGCTCCCAGCTCACGTTGCTGCCCATTTTATTGGGGACAAATTAAATGAGGTATAGAACAATAAGATTCACATTGCTCCATTGTGCTTTCATTCACTCCTCTGCTAATCTTTAAGAGATCGCATGCTGAAAACAGCACGAGGACAAAGCAGTAGAAGCCCCATGGTCTAAAGAGCAAAATAAATCTTAAGTCTCATTCACAATATACACCTGAAGTGCTCAACCACTTTAAAGTCATGGCTTGCCCCAAAGACTTCTGGGAGCTGTCGTTTGTTAAGAGTGTCGTTAAGAGCGACAAATTTCCGTCACAAAGCTACAATTCTCAAAATTCCCTGGGAAGAAGGAGTGGTTGCTAAACCACTCTGGAAATTGTAGATCTGAGATTTCTGACACCTAGCGTGCATTTACGTCTTTGAATTTACATGTGCTTAGACCGTGTTGCTTTAGTTGTATGGGGAGATGGAAGCGACTGGTAGTGAACAATGATATTGTTGAAACTGTTGTTGCATTTCCTGCAGGATTGGTACCATCAATCCTATGACTGTGTCTGTGTCATGTTTGCCTCAGTACCCGACTTCAAGGTGTTCTACACAGAATGTGATGTCAACAAGGAAGGGCTGGAGTGCCTTCGACTCCTCAATGAAATAATTGCCGATTTTGATGAGGTACCTCTTGAGGCTTGTGTGGACCTCTTGGTGTTGGGATTGGTTCTCTCTCTGCCTGCCCCACCCCCCTGCCCCATGTTAAATAGCCAGAAATGAGTATTCTCCCCTCAAGACTTCAGTGTAGTAAAGAGAGATTTTCTTCTCCACAGAGGAGAGAATTGGCTTCTTGAGTCATGTTAGGAAGGTCCTTGGAGCCTGCTTGGCAGCACTTAAAAAAATGTGACTGGTTGGATATGCAGCAGAAAGGTGTATCATAATTCAGTGGGAGAACACATGCTTTGAATGCAGAAGGTTCCTGGTTCAGTCCCTGGCATCTCCAGGTATGGATGGGAATCCCTTCTGAAACCCTGGAGAGCCACTGCTAGTCAGCATTGAGCAAAATGGACCCAATGTTCTGCCTCGGTAGGAAACAGCTTCCTATGTTTCAGGGATGGGGGAACTGTGGTCCTCCCATCTCCCATCAGCTCCACCATGTTCAGTGGACAGAGAGGATGGGATTTGTGGTCCAGCAGCAACTGTAGAAGGCCACAAGTTCCTGACCCCTGAGTAAGAAGGATCTACGGGGTACCTCTGCCTTGCAACCTTGGAGAGTCATTGCCAGTCAGAGAACTTAATGGAGCCTGAGAGTTCTTACATACTGAGAGCCCTGCTGGATCAGACCATCAGTCCAACTAGCCCCGCATTCCCTTCCCCACAGGGGCCAATCAGGGAAGCTCACATTCAGGGCAGGAGGACAGTAGCCCTCCCTCACTCTTGTTCCTCAACAAGAGGCATGCTGGTTCTGATCATGGATCTGATACTTCATAGTCATCTTGACTAGCAGCTCTTGAGAGCCTTGTTTTCCTTCCACTTGACCTGGGTATAAGGCAGCTTCCTATGTTCCAGGGGGTTGGGTGGAGTGTGTCATATGAAGAAAAGTATCCTTGAACCAGAGAACCATGGTTTGATTTGCATGCTTGAGCAGGATGATGCACCTTCTTCTGCAACCTTATCTTGAAAGGGTTGCCATCAAGGGTCAAAACACAATGAAAGGGGTGTGGGTGGGTGTCTTCATGCAGGCATATTAATCAACCTATTGGGGAAGTCAGAAACACACAACCAAATCTTAAAACCCACACATCCTTCCCATATATTTTGTACTTGGTGATCGGTATGAAGTAAAAAAAAATGTAGCAGGAAAACCAGCCCTATCTTGAGCAGTATAGCCTCTTCCCCTTTTCTAGCTTATTCCACTGGAAACTCTGGCCTGTGAGAAGACTGTAACAGGACAAAGAATCATCCAGGTCCTGGATTTTAATCGTTTTCTCATTTTTCCCCCAAACAGCTGTTGCTGAAACCTAAATTCAGTGGTGTTGAAAAAATCAAAACTATTGGGAGTACATACATGGCAGCATCAGGACTCTGTGTTACCCCAGGCCAAGAGAATAATGTGGTAAGTCACCTGCTGAAATACAAGCCACTTTGATAGTGTGTGTGTGTGTGTGTGTGTGTGTGAGAGAGAGAGAGAGAGAGAGAGAGAGAGAGAGAGATATGCAGGGTTCTAAGCCCCACTCAAACATGAAGCTCCCTGGGTGACCTTGAGCCAGTCACTGCCTCCCAGCTTGGCCTACCTCACAGGGCTGTTGTGGGGATTAAAGAAGGAGGGAGAGAACCATGTGTTCTTTGAACCATGCGAACCTTGAATTCCTTGGAGAAAAAGGTGGGATATAAATGCAATAAAGAAAATGAAATAAATAAATGTGAGTTTTGCTACCAGCTACTTTAAGCAGAAAAGGGACGCAGGTGGCGCTGTGGTCTAAACCACAGAGCCTAGGGCTTGCTGATCAGAAGGTCAGTGGTTTGAATCCCCGTGATGGGGTGAGCTCCCGTTGCTCGGTCCCTGCTCCTGACAACCTAGCAGTTTGATAGCACAAAGTGCAATTAGATAAATAGGTACAGCTCTGGTGGGAAGGTAAACAGCGTTTCCGTGCGCTGCTCTGGTTCACCAGAAGGGGCTTAGTCTTGCTGGCCACATGACCCGGAAGCTGTACGCCAGCTCTCTCGGCCAGTAAAACGAGATGAGAGTCGCAGCCCCAGTCATCCATGACTGGACCTAACGGTCAGGGTCCCTTTACCTTACTTTAAGCAGAGAGAGGAATGTAGGTGTCCACTGACTTTACCTGCAGTTCTAGGATACGCCTATAATATATCTGCACTCCATTAGTGGAGGGGTAGCTACCTCTGGCCATCAAGATGTCATTGGATTAAAAAACCCATTCTGTCTGGGGCTGATGGGAGTTGTGAAACAACCTGGAGGTTGCCGAAACAACCTGGAGGGCCACAGGTTCCCTACCCCTGCACTAATAACATAAAGCAAAGATCCTCTTAACACTCTCCCCCCTGCCCCAAAATATTGCTTAGGACCAGGAAAGACAGCATGCTCAAATTGGCATCATGGTGGAATTTGCGATGGCTTTGATGACTAAGCTGGATGGCATCAACAGGCACTCATTCAACAATTTCCGTCTCAGAGTTGGTAAGTTCAATCCACTGCCCCAACCAAAAAGCGGTGGGGCAGGCTGAATTATCTTGGGGACACCACTGTATTTATTCCATATTCAGTGATTTTTTAAAATCACTACATCTTAGAAGAACAGCTAATCCAGCATTCTGTTCTGATAGCAGCAAACCAAATATCTGTGGGAAGCCCACAGGAAAGATCTGAGCACAAGGGTGCTCACCTTTCCGTTGTTTTCCAGCAAGTGGTATTTAGAAACATTACTATCTCCAGAGCTAGCGTGATTTACACTATTGCTTAAGAACCACAACCAAAGAACATAAAAAGAGAATTGCTGGATCAGACCCAAGGGTCCATCTGGTCCAGAATCCTGTTTAATAATAATAATTAATAATAATAATAATAATAATTTATTATTTATACCCCGCCCATCTGGCTGGGCTTCCCCAGCCTCTCTAGTTGATCAAATGCTTATAGGAGGCCCGCAAGCAGAGTACAGAAACACGAGGCGCTGTGTTGTTCTCACTCAGACCTCTGGTCCACCTAGCTGGTCCACCTAGCCTCAACTGACCAGCTGGGTTTCAGGCAGGAGTCTCTCCCAGCTGGGAGTGGTTGGACTCCAGTTTCTTACAGCCCCAACCAGCATGACCATTGCTCTGAGTTTTCACTACTGACTGGCTCTCCAGGGTTTCAGACAAGAGTCTTTCCCAATTTTACCTGGAGATTCCAGGGACTGAACCTGGGACCTCCTCCACTGTCCGGTTAGCTAATGGAACCCAGATAGTGTTGCCATGACCAGTTATTGATCAGCTTACAATAACATAGAGGTGGACTTCTTCACGGGGTAGTAGCAGCGTTCCCTGCTGAGATACAAGAAGCCCCATCAGTGTTGGCATCCCACTGGATTCTGAAGACATGCCTTTGTTTAGGCACACATTCCATTGAATAGAACTTGTGATTTTATTTTCCCGTGCTGGCATACAGCACCTTCCTCTTCTTGTGGCAAGAAGGAGCAGAAAGCAAAATTTCATCTTAACCTTCCCTTTCCTGTTCTTGCAGGCATAAACCATGGCCCTGTAGTAGCTGGTGTGATTGGTGCTCGCAAACCGCAGTATGACATCTGGGGAAACACAGTCAACGTTGCCAGTAGAATGGAGAGTACAGGAGAACTTGGGAAAATCCAGGTAAAAAAAAAAAGTGGGCAGAGGGGTGAAGGAAACCTGTACAATGATTAGAACATAAGAAGAGTCCCTCTCCAAACCCAGAACTAAGGAGGTCATTGTGACTGTTTCCATTGCTTTTTAATCTCATCTCACCTACCCTGCCTGCTTCTTGAGTCCCTTCTCCCCAGGAGCAGCCCAGATCTTTCACTGTCCAGCAAGAAAGAGGTTGGGGGAAAGCTGTATAGTTTATTCCTGTTGTGGAGGTTTCCTTGTTTGTTTGTGGTTATTTGTTTATTTTGCATGCTCAGGAGTAGTAGCTGGGCCTGAAAGGGATGAAATGCTCACTTTGAATTGTGAATGGACTCATGTGTTTTCTGTGCACAGGTTACAGAAGAGACTTGCAAAATACTGGAGAACCTGGGATATGCCTGCGAGTGCCGAGGACTTATTAACGTCAAGGGGAAAGGAGAACTGGTGACTTACTTTGTGTGCACGGATACAGCCAAATCCCAAGCGCTTTGATTCGAGCAAGAAACTGCTGAGAAGTTCGGTCAAAATTTGTGTCTTGCTGGGCTTGGTTGTTTTTAAAATAACTTCCCTTCCGGAAAGCCTGGAAACTCCGCCTCCTTATGGAAAGGAGCTTATGACAAAAACGAGTGCGGACTAGAAGTGTTAGTACTTGTATCTCAAGAGGAAAGGATTGTGGAAAAGCTCTTTACAGCTGTGCCTGTCAAAAGAGTTTGCAGGTGTCCATGTTGCAGATTATTCTCTCCTTTCCCTGCCATGCAGCCACAGGATAGAGCTCCACTTCTGCACCTTTTTCATGGATTCGCAGTTGAACGAATTGCCTCGTTAAAACATTCCACTGCCTCATCCTTTCAGACCTGGTTTAACAGTATTGCACTTGTCCATGGACACAGCACCGCCTTGAGTTTGCAGCAGTCTTATTACATAAGGCAATGGGACCGAAGACTCCTCTGCCTGAGAACTTTTTAACTGGAGATGTCAGGGGTTGACTCTGGGACCAACTGTACACAAAGCTTGTGCTCTTATCATTTGGTTGTGCTTCCCTCCCACCTGACTTTGAGCTGCAGCTCTGCTCTGGAACTGGATTTCAGTACCAGGAACTGTTGCACTGCCAGTATTCTTCTTTACAACCACAACCCAGTCCTTATAAACATTTCTGTGGTGGTAGTCCTGTTCTGCTGCTAAACCATACCCGGATATATCATACACACATGTTTTGCTTATGCCTGTGCTATTCTCTACTGGAGCAGAAGACAAGTGATGTGAGGAACTTGCTTATGTTTTGCTCACATGGCTTATTTTTTCTGGATTCTATTACCTGGGTCTGGAAACATTCTTGGCCTTGGTTCTTGAATGTGCTTTCCACTCTGGGTGGAAACGTGTGGGAGGCTTCTCCTCGTACACCTTTTGCTTGTGCTGTAATGTTTTTTGCACTTCACTAGGTGCTTTTTATTTCAGCAGCTATTAGTGCCCTACAGCAACATGCTTAACATCAGCAGTGTGAGTGTGAGTGTGTGTGTGTGTAAAAATCCAGATTCTTGCACTTGGTAATCCTGCTCCTATAATTGTGAGTAGCTTTAAATAGTTTTCACTGCTGGCATGGCAGTGCTGTATGGCAGGCAGAATTGGGTGATACACACTCTTAAAATACGGCACAGAGAAACTTCCAGTGTCTTCCTTAATTCGTCTGATATAAAGAAGTATAGTTTCTGGGGATACAGATCTCTCTCTTTCTTGTGGGTGTAACAAACCATGGGGCAGCCCATTGGCAGCTACAGTGCAAATTTTGTACAGTTAGTGAACCCCTCCCTCCCTCCCAAACTATTGTATTGCTAGATTTCATCATTGGCAAGAGGTTGCCACCTGTTTTCACATTTTTATGATAAAAATGAACAGAGAAGGCACAACCAAATACAATGTCCACCCTGAGCCAGACTTGAACTTCGTATGTCTACCACCTTTTGCTATGCCATGGGGTTTTGCTCCAGTCCCATTAGACAAATTGAGGGGGGGAACCTATTTGTTAATTATTATTCTTTCTCCTGTTGTCTGTAGAGTATTCAATAGGCTTTATTTCTTTCTAGATTCAGTGACATTTAGCACAAACTAAGTCAGTATGAGGCAACTCTAAAATTGACCACCTGAATACCAACCTATATAACTAACTAGGTGAAGGAGAAATACTATGGGTTTCAGAACTCATTTCGGAAACACCTCACAGCAGTGTGTTGTTACCAGCCACCATGCAAGATCTGTGTGAGGCATGCTAATTGGGAGTAGGGAAAGCACAGAAAGCTGGCTTCTGAACAAAATAATTTTTCAGGTAGAACTCATTTAGTCTGCTTAAATGATATGGGACTGGATCAAAAGATGTAGAAGGTACAGGTTTCAGTAGAGCCTTGTACAAGAAGAAACTAAATTACAAAAGATGGAGATCTGCTTTTCCAGCTTGTTGCAGGAGCTTAAGAACGGCACTAGAATCTACCTGTTTTATTAATGGGTAAACTCCTGAGTTGTTTGCAAATCAGGGCCATCAGCTTATGCTCAATATTTTTGGGGATCCAATCCACTGTACCTGCCATTAGCTGTATTCACAGGGGCTAACCTTGAAACTTTTTTATCTTATGAAAATTACTTGTCTGACAGGCTTTTCACAGGAGAACCAGAAACAAACCACTAAGTCTTACAGGCAAGGGGAAAAGGTGTAAATTGTTTACAATGTGAAAAGAAGAGAGAGTTGTTTATGTGCCCCATGGGGGGGTGAAATGCTTAGCAGCGCAGTGCTATGCATGTGTACTCAGAAGTAAGTCATACTGGGGCAGTGGGTTTACTCTCAGGTAAGTGCACATAGGATTGCAGTCTGACTTTATGTGGAGCACAACTGAACTGTGTTGACTAGTACCTGGGCATATCCTAGGAAAGCAAAATGAATGGCTTTGCATTGAAGGGTTCTATAAATTTAAATGTGAATACCATGAAACATTTTGAAATTGTATGTTTTTCCCTGTGATTGAGATTCTGTAGAATGCCTTTGGCTCTGCTCCAATTTGCAAGTCACTCTGTGGAGTAACTTAACTGAAATCCAACTGAAGTTTATGGAAATCATTCCAAGACTTGAGGACTGTGACTCTAGTAAAAGGTTTTCAGAGTAGAATGTGACTAACTGTGCAAAGATTTCTGGCATTCTTTGCCCTGGATGCAGTCCTGTTGTGTTCATTATAATTACTGTGTAATTAACTTATGAGGAGGTTGAAGTGCCTATGTTTCATGACAGGAACAAAACTCTTCTAGTCAAGTCCTACTGTGGCTTTTAGGACTTTTGGAAAGTCTTAGCTGTCTAGAGTAGGTCACACTGGAAAGTAGCAAGATAGGGTAGTCCTAGGTAGGATAAAAAGGAAACTTACGCGATTGTATTGTTATAACAGCAAGTTAATGTGAAATATGATAACACTGCTTTCAGTTCTTACTTTATTGTGCATTTGTTAGAATGCTTTAGTTCAAAGGTTCCACCTTTAATCTCTGCAACTGTTTGTCATCGTTTGGCATCAGTTATCAAATGTCATATGCCAACAGCAGAAACTCAAGTGTGAAATGCAAGTATTAATGTTTAATTGTTTCTGTTCATATTCTACTGCAAGTCAAGGTAACTTGTCTACCTTCTGTTTTAATTCTAAATTTCCCAGATTAAAAATTTAGGATGCGTTTGTTGCCTAATTGCTCTTCGTTTGTATCATTTTAAATTCTTTAAGAAGTGCATTTCAAAAAAGTAAATATTTCATTCTTGCTTTGTGTGATCACTTTCCCCAGGCTGTTATAATGAAAGAGCAATGTTACACGAAGCACCTCTTGCCCTCCATTTGACTGTCAACAAAGGAAAGACATTGTGCTGCCTGAGGGGAAAAAACAAACCCCAAAGCAGGCCTCTTCGCTAGTTTCTTTTCTTATGTTGCCAGTTTGCTTTTGGAGTATGTTCAAGGGAAAGCAGTCAGCTGTTCAAGTCTAAGGCTGCTGCCCTGTGTACATCTCTAGATGGATTCTGCTGAATGTGAGTAAACTCAATAAGGCATTGTTATGTCTGATGTGATGTGAAAACTTGTCTAGGGTGACTCAATTTAAATTGAACATTGTTGCCCACAGCAGCCATTTCCAGTGGCCATGATAAGCTTTTCTTTTGCTTCGTCATGTGACTTCCTGTAATAATAAATGCTCCATTTTAAATGTCAAATTTGAGGCTTTCTAGCCCATTGTCACCTCAGTCCTGTATGACTCAAGTAATCCCTGCAGAATGGAGGCAGCAACAAGATTTGTGTGAATGTAAAACTCTGCAACTTGCTTCATTCTGCACTGCATTCAAGAAGCATCTCTTAGATCTGTCAGGAAAATAGAACTGGTTTGGTTTTAAAGTTTTTATTAAGAATTCAAATATAACACAAGTATACAAAGTGCCCATGCATGCACTGGGACAAATCTTTAAAAAAGAAAGACTTAAAACCATTTAAATATGAAGCATCATGTACCACCAACTGGTTCACATTCATTTCCACTGAGAACAGGAGCTTTTGGAGGTTCCTCTGCTTCTGGGGAGGAAAAAGCATTAACAGCTTGTTACTTTGCTTGTTTTGGCTAAGGAAACAGGTGGAGGTATATTAGCTTCTCTCTATTTAGACAGATAATGGTGTGAATGTGCTTCAGAATTAACAAGCTGCTCTCACTACAGGGAAGGGGAAATGTCAAGCCAAAAATGGGCCAAAGTCAGATTTAGGCACATCTTCCAGCTCTAACTAGTCCAACGTGATAGGGTCAACACAGAAGTCAGACTTTCTCACTGTTTATTTCTTCTGTGGGTTAAGTACCTCTTAAGTGCTAGTTTACAGAATATGGTTACTGTAGTTACTCCATGTGGTGAGCAACTCATGAACCACATCCAGGACAACCAATCTATGGGGACCTGCTGAAATGCACTGTGGTTACTCACCATCTGTTAAGTCAACAAAGCTGTCCATGGCATCTGGTAAAGGAACTGAAATCCCCATCGCTTTACGGATGCCATATGTGCTCACAATATCTCCTGGAGCCACTTGTTGTGCAAGCTCTTTTAGATTACTTGTCACTCTCTCCGCTGGAAAAGTTAACAGTAAAACATTGGTATGACTTTATAAGGTTTATCTAAAGTCTGTTAATTGCCCCCCAACAGCCTAAAAATGCAGGGTTTTGTCATATCAAACTAGTTTGCACACATTGGTTTTCCATGACATGTAAAGTGGGGCAGAGTTAATGATTTACAATGAATCACTCACCTATCTGGGCCATTTTCTCTATGGAACAAACCATGGTCACTGGCTTAGTACAATATCCTAGTCAAAGGTCATCATCATAATTTTTTATATGCCACCCATATGACTGGGTTGCCCCAGCCACTCTGGGTGGCTCCCAACAAAATATTAAAAACACAATAAAACATCAGCCATTAAAAGTTTCCCTGAACAGGGTTGGCATCAGATGGGAGAGCGTTCTACTGAGAAGGTCCTAATTTGCTTCACTCCATACAAACCACAATCCCTGGTTTTGACATATCACTAAGCCCCCAGGAATTGTGGTTAGGGGGCCAGTGCTCTAGCACAGAGGAGCAAAGCAGGCACAATCACCTCATGCACAATAAGCCATGCAGCCCTCCAGACGGTATAACAATAGGAACAATAAGGAAGTGAAATGCACTACCTTGTTTCCCATTGCTGCGTTTCTAAGAACGCAATGCTAGATGTATTTTACTTATGTTGTGGCTACTGTATCTAACCTGCTCTGTGCACTAGCTGCAGAGACTTTGCTGGCCCTGCCCTGTCCATCATGACTTCAGATAGTGGAGGCAGGGGAAGATTACTTTCATCTAGCTTTCCACCCTTGGCCCCTCTGCCTGCAGCAGCCAGCCAGGCACAAAGGAATCCCCTTCAGCTTGCAGTAACTAGCATTTCAATCCCCGCCAGCAACCACACATCTTCCACTCTTCTATGACGTCCAGGAAGGTGATGTCCCTATATTGTCGTGGCAATGCTGATCCATTTGATAAATGTGGTTACCAAGACAACCAGCATCCATTTTAAAGAAGTTACTAGCAGGGCAGAGGTTAGACTAAAGAACCAGGACGTGTCTAAAATTTAAAGGTTTCACGTGCCAGCAGCACCACACTCACCCAAGTGCATCTCTTTGTAAGATGGGCCCAAAAGGCAGATCATGTTCGGAGGTGGCTTCGTACTTAGTCGTTCATTCTGAGCATCTTGAAGCTCCCGAAGCAATTTTGTGGTTTCATCAAGTTTTTTCTGGAAGACCTCTGCTTCTGTTCAATTGAAAGTGAAGTTTTGGGCAGACATCAGCTGGGCTGGAATGTGCCAAGAGGCCTTGCAAAGCAACAACTGCACAGCTCATGCCACTCACCTTCTGAGTCAAACTCCTCCACAGGCATTCCAAAATTGGTTACTGCTCTCAGTGCTGTCAGCCTCTCCTTACTAAGAGAGGAGTCAAACCTACTGGGTAGAGCCGTTTCCAGAATCTGTAGATGGCAAACAAATGCAGGTTCTTAAAAATCAAGCAAACCCCAAATATATATAAAATATTTGAACCAAGCAGTGCATTTGTGGTGACTCTCAACCTTTTCTTCAGATCAAAAATAGGCATCAGGGAATGGGGAATGTGTGGCCCTCCAGATGTCCATTGGGCATGCTGGCTGGGGCTGTTATAGCCTAACAGCTGGAGGCCCACATATTCCCCATCCCTGCTATATACTAAGTGAGATTGTTTAAACCACTATAATTGGTTCTCTATTCCCTCAAGCGCAGACTTAGAACTACTCCAATATCAGCTGGTAAACTATAATATCTGGGACTATGTTCCATCTTCAACATTTACAACAAAAGAGAGGCAATTAAACCATTCTGCAGAATCTCATCCATTTGCTAATGAGTCAGATGAGGATACCTTAGTAATACATTTATACCTGAACACCTCCTTCATCAAATGTCTCCTGTTTACAACAGTTATGTTGAACAGGCAGCAGCAACTATCTTGCACAACACTATGAATTTGTGAGGGCTTAGCTTTCAAAGCAATAAGGAGTTAAAACAGGTTTCTTTATAATAGTACAAGCTGTGGCTGGAGAATACAGATGACTGCAATTAAAATTTGACCATGGCACAACAATAAGTTGAACTTTACATAACTTGATTTTAATGCTATGAATGAAAGGTCGCAACACAGAGTTGGAAGTTTATCTCCAATGCTGCACAGTAAAGAGCAAGTCAGCTGTTCCGATTTTATGTAGAAGTACATAAAATTTGGCACTTGAAACAAATTATTCTAACTGGCTTGCATGAGAAACTGAATCAAATTCAGAAGAGTATCACCTCCACATCCTTGCTTGTAGCAGACTTTTCACACAGACATTCAGCTTCTTCTGCTGGCTGCAACTGGAAAAGAAGGATAAAGTTTTCAAGCTGCTCAACCCCTTCAACTGGTTAAAGGTAAAGGGTAAAGGGACCCCTGACCACTAGGTCCAGTCGTGGCCGACTCTGGGGTTGCGGCGCTCATCTCACTTTATTGGCCGAGGGAGCCGGCGTACAGCTTCTGGGTCATGTGGCCAGCATGACTAAGCCGCTTCTGGCAAACCAGAGCAGTGCACGGAAACACTGTTTACCTTCCCGCCGGAGCGGTACCTATTTATCTACTTGCACTTTGGCGTGCTTTCGAACTGCTAGTTTGGCAGGAGCAGGGACTGAGCAACCGGAGCTCACCCTGTCGAGGGGATTTGAACCGCTGACCTTCTGATTGGCAAGTCCTAGGCTCTGTGGTTTAACCCACAGCACCACCTCTGATTTCAAACACTCCATGGTGGGTGCCTTCCAGATGTTGCTTATATTTGCTTGAAGTGGACAGTGAGGGCTTCTCCTATGTAATCCCAGGCTTTTCATATTACCACAGTGATATAGGAAGGAGTAATACTGCTGTGGATCCCCATGATACTGAAGGGACATAAAAATCTGACCTAAAGCTGATGGGTTTTAAGCAGCCTGTGCACATGATTGCAGGCTTAGCTTATAACACACACACATCTTATCAAGCTAGTTTTCTGCTAATTAACCCCATTACAGGGAATAAATTTCTCAGTGAAAACTTCACAGTGGGATCCAGGTGAGTTAAATGCTCTTATATAAAAACATAGTTTGAAATATTTCTAAAGGTATGCCTTTCCTCCAACATGCTTTCTCAAGGAGAACTAGTACCTGGTCTCATAAGTAATATCTGTCATGTAGATTCTTTTTGTAGTCCAGGGTAATTGTCCCCATGTCTATGGACTCCTTAATGCCATGATTTCCACTCCACCATTTACACTTTGGGAGTAGCCAAAATGTAGTTCGACAACATTGGGAGGGCAACTCCCATCAGCCTCAGCTTGTAGGGTGAACAGTTAAGGATAATGAGAGTTGTAGTGTGGAGGACACTACCGTATTTTTCACCCTATAGGACGCACTTTTTCCCCTCCAAAAATGAAGGGGAAATGTGTGTGCATCCTATGGGGCGAATGCAGGCTTTCACTGAAGCTTGGAGAGCGAGAGGGGTCGGTGCGCACCGACCCCTCTTGCTCTCCAGGCTTCAGGAACACATCCGCAGCCTAGGCAGCCCTGCGGGAGTTCCCCGCAGGGCTCCCCATGCTGTGGATAGCAGCCTGCCGCCCGGCGCGAGGGGCACCCTGAAGCAGAGCGCCCCGCCCGCCGGGCAGACATCCACAGCGTGTTGGAGCCCTGCGGGAGTTCCCCGCAGGGCTCCCCACACTGCGGATAGCAGCCTGCCGCCTGGCGCGAAGGGCGCCCTGAAGCAGAGCGCCCCGCGCGCCGGACAGACATCGGCCAGCCCCACAAGCTTGGGGGACAGCAAGGAGGTGCAGCGCCGCCATCCCGCTGTTCCTCGACCTGGTTCGGTTTCCCCGACCTGGTTTTGGGGGGGAAATAAAGGAAAAAAAATTTTCCTTTATTTCCCCCCCCCCCCAAAAAAAAACTAGGTGCGTCCTATGGGACGGAGCGTCCTATAGGACGAAAAATACGGTACATATTGCTTCTCCCTGATACAGATGCTCACACACAAGCAGTCTCACCTTTTCAAGTTCTCTGAGTGAGAGAGAATGCCTTCCTTGGGTCAAAACATCCAACAAACTGTCCGCCATTACATATGGGTAGTCTTGAGATTCTGCCAGGAACTCATTGATACTGAAGATAAAAGCAACAAAATTGCATGCCAATTAGTTTACAAGAAACAATCTTACAAATAAAAATAAAATCACTACTTACCTTTGAGGTTTTGTTTTGTTCTCTCTTTAAAAAAAAGTTTTATAATATCAGAACCACTAGGGATGTTAACTGGTGATTTCTCTTAAGTTTATAGATTTTCCCTTTTTTGGATATGTTTTTAAATTCACATCTGTATTGGGATGCAGACATGCATTATTATCCACAGGCTCGTAACTTGTGTAAATTTGCAGTGCTAGTTATCACTGACGTTTCCTAGAAATAGTAAAAACTGGAGCTATGTATGTTCAATGCAAAAGGTGGTATTCTAATCAGTCTGTGTACCCTGTGCTTCATTTGGTGGGTGCAGGAGGGAGGCTGAAAGCAAAGGGAATTGTATGTGCGGTGGTGGGGGAGAGGAGAACATTACACCCTAATATACGCTATCTTGAATTTGTCTTGGAAAAGCCAAGGTGCAACCAGGATAAAGCAACACTAAGCAAGCTTTCTACAAATATGGGGTTCAGGGGTGCCAACTTAAATAAAATATTGGGGGAGGGCCAGGTAAGCCCCGCCCCACATAATTGATCACATGATGTTGTGCAGACACACCAGTTGAATGGCAATGCCCATCAACTTTGGGGGAACCCAGCCGCCTCAAATATTTCATTGAGGGGGGAGCAAAGCCCCTTTGGCCCTTAGGAGTTGGTTCCTATGATGTGGTTACACCTAACATGCCAAATACCATTCCAGCAGGTGCCCAACCCCAGCGCTCATTCCTCCATCTCGCACAAAAAACCTGGAGAACTCAGTTGGTTGGAGAATGACAGTGATGATGCCATGCTTGCAGGTTTGATCCCTGTATGGGACAGCTGCATATTCCTGCATTGCATGGGGTTGGACTAGATGATCCTCAGGGTCCCTTCCAACTCTATGAATCTATGAACCAGTCAGGAAAGCTGAGACACAAGAAGAGATCCATCCAACTGAGACCCCCAAGGGAAACTTATGTGCGTAGAAAAAGCATCTCTCAGAATCATACCACAATTTAGATTTTTATTTGTATTAGGACAAAGGCTGTAATGGATGGGATGTAAAAATCGAAATACTAAGAACTCATTAGCTTCCCTGTTGAGTTAGTGTTATTCCAGGAAAACCCGCACATCAACTAGTCAAAAATAAAGAATACAAAAGCTGCAGTCAAGTTCCATTCTCTTGCTAGTGCCAATGCCAGTAGCAGGAAAAGAAGCACTCCCCCCCCCCGCCCACCTGCCAATATGTGAACATTCCTAAAAGAGGTTTTTAATTCAAAGTCATCAGGATAAAGACAAAAATAAGCCTACTTACTTAAAATTCCCTTGATTAGAATCTTCCCCATAGGTGGAATAGATTAAATCAGAATCATCCTTGCTGATATTTGCAAATGTGGAGTCATAAGCTGGAGCATAAGAGGTAAAGGGCCCGTAGTTCAAGTACATCACTAATGAAAAATAAGAGCCGGAATTAATATTCTCACATGTGTTAAACTGAATGTCCCTTTTAACAACAGATTTGCTCTTCACAGGTGTTTACTGTTTGTTGGAAGAAGAGGTACAGCTTCTCGATTTAAAGCTAACAGCACTTTAAATCTATTGCACCTGGTCTGGCCAGAGTAAAGAAAGCCTCTTTGGGGTCCGAGAACCCAGTTCCACAAGTGCCAAGAAATTACTGTTGCTTCAATTACACCTGTCCTAGTGCCAGGCAACCAGAGATGTTAATACTTGGGCTGGGGGTGCCTCCTCTCCCCACTGCCAGTCACCATTTCTTCCAACAGAAAATTGTAAATGCTGGGGAAACACTGAAAGAACTAAATATTTCTTTCAGAATGAATGAAATGCTTTTTCAGAGGTGGTTTTATTCATTCAAAGGCCATGTTCACAAGGATTTTTACTTAATAAACTATACTGTGCAAGAGCTGGAGGCTAGCAGAATTGCTGCTTCATTCCCACTTTTACACAAGTTGCTAATCAAACCAGGAAGGGGATAGTTTCACACGGCATCTGAATCCGAGACTATGCTTTGATTCTCCCTAGCAACCCAGGCTCACTAGCCAGCCTTAAGCTAGAGTTTGCTGTTTGCTTATTAAACCTGGCTTGTTAGGGAGAAGCAAAGCCCTAACAAACACAACAAACTAAGAGCACAGAATGCATAATTCAGGGGTAGCCAATGAGGTGTCCTCCAGATACTACAACTCCTACCAGCCCCAGTCAACATGTTCAGAGATGATGGGATCTGTAGTCCAACAGTATCCTGACATGGGTAAAGAATATGCCTAGTATTGCCATAATTCTGACCAATCCCCTCCAACCAGGTTGTGCAAGTCTTGTGTCTGAACCTATCCACTTTTACCTTGCACAACTAGGTTGCTGAATTCATACCACACCAGAGCTACATTCCATAACCACTGGTTTATTAAAACTGGCATTTCTATTAATTGCTTGTCAACCCAGATTCAACCAGCATCCATGCCCAAAGAAAACTGCTTTTGCAAATCCAAATTGGTTTAACAGGTACATATGTGGCTATATGCAGTGCCCCAATATTGAAATAAGAGTCTGAAAATATTATTATGCCACACAGTGTAGATATCTTAAAAGCCTCAAGTCATATGTTTCAACTCTTGAATGAATCAAGTGATATGAATTTCTGTGATTCAGTTTGTGTTTTGTCTCAACAATGAATACATCAGCAAAGAGCAAAGACTGTGGATACAGAGCGAGATCCAACATTGCATCAGCAGATGTGAGGGACTTCCCCTTCCTCTCCCCCCCATGAAGCTCCCCATCTTGCTCCAGAGGGTCCCCCAACATCCTGCAAATCCCTGATTTGCAGGGAGTTGCAAAGCTGAGGAGAGAGCTGCATTTGGACAAGTGGGATACCGCAACTGGGTATCACCCAGATTCAGCTTTGATCTATGTTAGCTGATCAGATTAGCTGAGTTTTAAGGACTAAACTAATAATGTGAAAAGCTTTTAATTGTTCTGATGATGGATACAAATCCCATATATTTTCAGCGATCAAACAGTCTAGTGCATATACTGTTAAAAGCTTTTGAGCTTTTCTAGCAGCTGCCAAAGCATATGATGTGATCGTTCAACAAAACTTCTGTTTCGGCAAGCTAGCAACAATTCGGTTTTCTGCTGACTGGACCGACAACTCTTGCCAAGTAGTAAATGAGCAAAATATTTAGCTCTAATCTCTTTTGTTTTTTATAGCCCAAGTCATACAATAGATTCTCCTCTACTTATGCAAAATCTCCTTTTTATATGGGGTTTTTAGTACATCAACCACAAACAACTGCAGAAGGCACTAGGTGATATAAAGAGATCTGATATATAGCCTTCAATATTTATGAGAGGAAAAACCACCTAGAAGCTAAGTTCACATTGGTTGTTTCTTACACAAATCATGTTGCACAATTACGCTGTTCACGCTGTTTAAACAGCTCAACAACTTTGACCTGAACCCCTAAAAAATGGGGCTTTCCTCCTCCCTAAAAAAAGCTGAACAACTTTGACCTGAACCCTCCAAAAGGGGGTAGATCACTGCAGTACAGGAACGAAACTGCTACAATTGCTCAGGCTGCCAATGCCATAAATTCTGCTTTGAATCTCTTAGGCAGGCTGGTATCCTCTACAGACCAAATTACAACAACAAAAACTAATAATTGTTAAAAGCATAAACCTGTTCTTAGTTGTCCCATAGAATTGAAACAATCTGTAGTTTAAACGAGGGCCTGCTATTTTAGGACTAGGTTGTACTATATGTGACTATACTTGCAAACATGTTGGTATGTAATATTATTTATTCATTTCATAAAATTTATACACTGCCTGATTTTAAAAGAAACCTCGAAGCAGTTTGCAAAAAGATAAAACAATAAAATTAAGAAAACCACAACCATACTTAAAAACATCCAAAAGCTAAAATGCTAAAACAGATTAAATTTACCTCAACTTTCGAAGCATCTAGGTAGGCTTGTCTGAACAATAACGTTTTAAGCAGGTGCAAGAAAAGAGCATAGTAAAGGCGCCTGCTTGATTTCAAGAGGCAGGGAGTTCCAAAGTGCAGGTGCTGTCACACTAAATGTAAGAGTTCTTACAAATGTGGAACAGGTATTATGTGGCACCTGTAGTAATTGGGCCACCTTTTAGAAAAATTCTCAAAAGGCTGTTTACAATAGTGCACAGTTAAGCAAACCTCTAACTTTCATACTTTATTTCAGCTTTAATTCCCAGTGCTCATTTCCTCTAGGAAAGAAGAAGGGTGTGTCTGGGCAGAAGCAGCTGCAGCCTGTTGAGGAGAGTGCTGGCTGTTTCCACCTGTGGCTACTCAAAGAGGTTATCTGTCTGCTCCACCCTTCCAGATAACATATAAGTATGCCTAGACATAGTTAAATGTGGCAAGGGCTACAGGGCACTCAGTCAGTGATTCATAGCTGACCTGAGTAATTTCTGCCAGCCTTGTTGCATTCAAGGGCACCACTAAGCATAAATTAGGATTAACACTTACCAGGAGTAACTTTGTTTCTTTTGTCTTCTTTGAACCCTTGTAACGTATTTACACCTGACTGCAGTCTTCCAGCTGTGACACCCAACTTTGCAGAGCCATGTCCGATTTCTACCACTCAAGAGATGAACAAAAAGAAAGTTATAGGACTTAAGTTAGCCACATGCACACAACATCTCCCTTCTGAGTATTTACTAGGTTTTTCTAAAGCCTTTGTGAGCATAAACACTGAAAAATAGTCCCTTAAAAACACCTTTGTCTTGGATTCAACTATAAGTCATAAAAATGCACTAAGGAAAAAAAAGATAGTTGTAATAACGACCCTAAAACAGAAATGTCCACGCTAATCTATTTTTATTTACTTAATTGAGCAGATGAAGGCAGGGAACTGAATTTGGGACCTTATGCATAGAAATTATTAAGCTATATTGCAAGGATGGGAAACCTGAGACCCTTCAGATGGCTCAGGACTACAACTCCATTCATCCCTGAGTTCTGGGCATACTGGATGGGAAGTCAAGCAACATCTGGGCAGGCACAGGTCCCCCATCTTTGCTAGATAAGGAATCATGCTTCTGGAAGGCAATCGTTTAAAAATGCAATGGACTATTCCAATATGTTAGGTCATTATTCCCTAAATCAAACAGCATTCTCATGAAAGACATCCCATTCTGACTGTCTCTGGGCTAACTGTTCAAACAGGGACCATTTAAGCAGGGACCAGAAGCAGCCAGATGCTCAGTGGGAATTCTAAGGAAAGCTAGCACGGGAGGAATGTGGGACAGCCTCAAGAGACTTCCTCTGCACCTCTACTAAGTGTAGAAATCCATCAGTAATACACACCACCAAGGGGAAAGGTTTTTAAAATTACTCAGTGCAAGCATTACCCCCTGTGTTATTTTCTGCTGGATTAAGAAGTCCCAGGGTGGTTGTGCCATCAGGTTTTCTTCTTTCAAACTCACACTGAAATAAAGATCAAGCCATTAAAATGTGTCTTTTGTGCACAGCCTACAAAGCTAGGATGACAGAGTCATACATAATTTAGCAGGCTGTTTTGTTTATTGCTTCAATGAATGGATATTATGAGACTTTAGATTTGTAATCACATCAATCATTGAAACATCAAATGAAATGGATTGAAACATATTTAACTTATGTTATGGTGTTCTAGATAATGAGCATCATCCATATCCTTTTCTCCATTTACCTGAGCATTAGCAGGTCTTTTTGTTAACTTTCCTCCTGATTCTCTGATGATATGTTCAATCAGTTCTTGCTCCCTCTCTAAATTACTATTCCTTATTTTTTCTTCAAGTAGCTCTTTCTCTTTCCTAGAAAACAAACATACATTAAAAAGAGACAACCCCCCAAAACTATATACATTATTGTACCCCTTCATAGTATATAAGATAGCAAAAAAAGAGTTTAATACCACCAAATCTAAAACTTTGTTTTAGAATATGTGCAGTCAATAACTGGTAAATTCCAAGAAGTTCTTCATCAGTTTAAAATAAAGTGGCACATTTGCCAGTGAAGGTGGAATTCATTTGCCAGTAATTTGCTTCCTTCGTTGTGCATGTCATCATCCTTGAGTCTGAAAGTATGATTTCAAGCAGAAGGGACTGTATCCAATGTTGTTTGTTCTCTGAACAGTCCCACTGAAATTACAGGACATGACTAATATAGGTCCATTAATTTCAATGGCTTTGTTTTGAGTAAAACTTAGATGGATACAACCCAATGTTTCTGAAATTTGTCTTATACAACAGGACAACATAATCTGAACCTGAAGTTTTACCGGAGTGCAAATAAGTACCAAAAAAGAAGAAGAAACAAGTCCATTCTGTAATAGGATAGTTTTCATTATATTAAATTGCATCTCGCTATTGTGTTTACTATTGTAATTTCTACTATAAATGTTGCCCACTGGCAGTTCTAGCAAACACTTGCTGCCTCTCCAGCTCCAGGATTGGCTGAGGATCGATTGGCAGTTGTGTGGTAAAGGCACCCAAACATGGTCAATCTAGCAACTCCTACCAACTGGCCTTTTCCCTGCTCTGAAGCTGGAAAGGCAAGTGGGTGAGTGCCAATGCCAGAAGATTCTGTGCACCTTTTCCTTCAGAAAAAAATGTGGGTGGTGGTGGAATAGGACTGGTGACTATGATCTTTGGCTAAGGCTACCCAAAAATGGGAGATCCCTATAGATGCCTCTGTACAGAGGTGTTCCATGTAGCCATCATGGCTAAGTGCTACTGACAGACCAGTCTTCTTCCATGTATTTGTTTAATCCCTATTCAGAGCTACTGGAGATAGTTGCTTTCAATGCAGCCTGGGGCTGCTTGCTCCTAATTTTGCTGAAATGAAAGAAATATGTAAGCCCTTTGCAGAGTAATTACTTCTTGAGTTCTTTGCTAGGTGTTTTAAAGGCTCTGAGGTCTATGTCCATGGAGTCTGCATCTTTCCCAAAGCCATCATCATCTTCACCTGACTGGAGACCTGTTTTATCTTTATGCTTCCTGCTCTTCTGAAGGTCTGCCATGAAGTCAATGCTTTGTTTCAAACTCTGGATTCTTTCCTAAGGAAACAAACCATGCAGGTTTAAAACTTCATACTGTATGTGAGTCCCCCATTTTAAAACTGCCTAATCATTAAGTGCTTTTCTTTCAGTTACAAGGGGTCTTCAGAGGGGGGAAGAGGGCTGCAAAGCTGCCACAGAACCCTTGCAGAGTCTGCAGTCTTTTTCCCCAAACTGAAGGTCCACATTCTAAAAGCAGTTGTACTAGCAGTGCTTTTTCCCCAGGGAGAACTCACAGGAACTCAGTTCCAGCACCTCTCAGGTGGGCACCATTGCCATTCTAAAAGAATGAAGGTGTTCATGGTGAGTTCTGGCATCTCTTTTTTTAGAATAGCAGCACTGTGTGCTAGCAATGGAAGGAGATGGGGAGAAAAGCCTACCACAAGCTATCAGTTCAGATTCCTGTTGAGTGTGCTCTGTTCTTCCCCCATCTGCCTACTGGGTAGGTAAGAGGTGAAAAGAAAAAATGGGGTGTAGGGAAGTAAGTCCCACTGAGTTCAAAAGACTTAGTCCCTAATACATGTGTTTAGGATTGCAGCCGTAGTGATCCTTGGAAGAAAGATCAAGCAAGTAGGTAGGGTTCCAATACAAATAACTTACAAACAATCTAATTTTAAGTTATAACTATTCTTGGAGAGATAAAGAAGAAAGAACTACTTATTGAATTCACCCAATGACTTAGCCTTTAGCTAGAAGAGAATGGCCTCTTCTCTATTAAACACAAATGGAAATATGATGAAACCGTACACAAGCCAACAAAACTCTAATACTTCTTGAATTGTTTCCTTAATTCAGTTACCTGACTGAGTATTTTCATTCCTGAATGCAAGAGTTTTTTAGCAGCCTTGTAATAAATGGTCTCTGGTTTGTTATAGACCATGGCGTTAGTACACATCAGTTTGAAGTTCTCCTGTATCAACAGAAGAAGACAGACACATAAGTAGGAACTTACAGGAATGTTTCCTAGAAAATATATCTGCCCCTTTATGTATGGAAATTTGTACTGTGGACAAGATGGCAGGTGCTAGTAATTGAGAACATAAGCGCTTTTTGTTCTGCCTGGCTAAAAAAAGTATCTTCATAATATGGAGAATAAAGGAATAATGCATCGTAATACAGGTGCAAGTTAGTCTATACAGTTTATTAGTAGGATTTCCAAGTTCCAACCTAGCAACAACGCTTGTGTGCACACACATGCGTAGACAGCACTGCTGCGTGCGCACATGCAGATAGGAAGCATTGCTACTCCATGGTTCTATCTTACTCCACTGTTCTAATAGTCTCTCTCCTGACCCACTTCTAACTACAGCACTACTGCAGATAGAAAAAAAGGACAGGCTAAGAAATCATTGCACTAGCTGGCAGAAGAGGCACCAGGCCTGCATTCTCTGTCACTTCGAAGCTCTTAAGAGTGACAGGCTGAGTCTCTGGTTGGGATTTGGTATCCTTTTACTTAGATATTAGTTTGCAAAACACTAGGCCAGCAGTTGATGTGTGTTAAAGATGACAGATTTGATCTGAGACCAAAGATGCTTATGACAGACATCTGACTTTACACTTTTCATATTAATGTGCTGATAAAGGCAATGCTCAATGCAGACAGTACTCCCAAGAGATCAGAGGGCTCTTTTTGTCAGGATGACAACAGTAATAAGGGAATCACACGTGTTTTTCTTTAAAATGTGCAAATAAAAAGATAAAAGGTTGGGGCAGGCATTTTAAAATATAGTGCACGAAAGAGGCAAGTTGCGTTTTTTAAAATTTCCAAAACATTTTTTTTTGGGGGGGGGGGTGAGAGTCAATATACACAATATTTGTTTCAGTAATGCAATTGTATTACATTCTGGAAGAACACAAGGGATTCTTACTACTGTCCTGTGTGCTAAAGCTTCTTTCCTACATTTCTCAAGAAAACAACAAGAACACAAACATATTTACATGCTTCTGTGATTTAAGTAGTTCTCTTAAACCCTGAAAAACCTCAGCCTTATTAGTACAATGGTGAAGAGTCACTTAATTATGGCTATAAGTATTTGTTACTCTGATGCACTAATGACCAGGTTCATTTCACATCCTTGTTTTAAAAGATCAAGTACTTCTGCTGTTCAGTCTTTTCTCCTTGACACACACACACAAAATTTCCAACACCCTGGAACATGAAAAATGTCTCTTGAAAACATTCACAAAGACTTTCTCTAAAGAAAGCAAATGAACAACTCTGAAAGCCAGATGCGCCAATTTTTTATTCTATGTGTTCATAAACTATGAAAGTGCAGCCCCAAAATGAATAAAATATTGAAAAAACCTGCACAATGCAATTGCTAGTACCAGCAAGTGTCAACGTCTAATCCCCCCTCTGCAGTTAAAATATAAATTAAAAGCACCTTTAGTTCTTCTATGGACTGGTAACCATTGTTCTTGATCTTCTCTTTCATGGTACTAAAATCCATTGGGCGTTTAATGATCATGGAGTAGCCAGGAGCAATAAAGTCAGTCACAGGAAATGAAAAGAAAGCATTTGGATCCTTTCTGTTAAGAAATGAAAAGAAGAGCCCTTTATGTTTCATTTCTATAACAAAGAACAGACAGAGCTTAGTATTAAATAGGAGAGAAGACTCCAACTTGAAAGAAACCACAGAACTGAACTGAAACAAGAGAGCTTTTGCCCTAATAATACAATCTTGCATTTCTTTAAAGTTGTAGAGGTGCTGCCTGGAAGCAGTCTCACCCTCCCTTTTTATTTTATTTTATTACTTTTGATGGGATTTTATTTTTAAAGCATGTTTGACATTTCTAAACCAAACCACAGGTGCCACATTCTGTCTCTCCTTAGAACACCAAAATGGATTATAATATAAATGGCAGGGAAAGCAATTCTATTTTACAAGGCCATTGAATGCTTGCAAAATCTTACTCTCACCTTCAATTGAAGGGTCCTGTTTAAGACTGGCAGCATTCTCAAAACCCCAAGCAGTGTTAATACATAGAGCAAAGCCTTCAAACATCAATAGTCCAAGCCTCACCAAGTGTAAGTTAAAACTAAGAGAGAAATCATCAAATCCTCATTCTGGTCCACATGGGTATGCAAGATACCTAAAAGCTACAAAAGATGAGTTGTCCAAGCCAGTCACGAATCATACATATAACAACTGCACTGACTGAGAAGACTGCCACTAGCTTTTGGCTAAATCCACAAGCAAGAATAGGCCTGGAATCGTCAAAATTAATTTGAGCTTCCTCTAGTAACTACTGCTTACTTCCACCCTTTCCCTGATAAACTCCTGTTTAAAAAAATGTTTTTGCCCTCATGGAGCAATGCTTCATATAATCTGTAGTCAAGTTACATGAACAATTCCCTAAGTTCAGATGGGTTAAGCAAGAGTATACTTCAGACAGATTTCTCCTATTAGGAGAACCTAATGCCCTCTGAAGAAAGAAAAACTTAGACCACAAACCAAGATCCTAAAAAAGCTAGAGGATATTCCATGACTACTCCAGAGTAAGCAATTTTTGAAACACAACCCATTTATCAGTAACTTTCTAGAACCACTTCAATAAAGATTTAACGATTAAAAGTGAAAACCATTATTAAAGGAAGATGATGCAGGAACTATGCATCATCAACACTAAAAGAACTTGGGTTCAACATGCATTAGCTTGGCAGGTTTTACAGTTGTTGACAGCAATAGCAACACAAATGCATGTAGAAAGAAAGAAAGAAAAAGAAAGAAAGAAAGATCCAGCTCAGAAAAATTAACACATTGGTTAGACAGCATTTTCTAATCTTTAGCAATTTCTACTAGCAGTATCAGAAATGCTCAGAGTCTTGACAAGAACTCACCTTTGCAGTTGCCTCACAAGTTGGTTCAATGCTTCTTGAAGTGGCGTCTGTTCCACTTCTAGGACAAAAAGATGAAAGAAAAATATGAACTAGAGTGCATGCGCGCGCGCACACACACACACACACACACACACAACACCTAAGAAATGCTAAATAGAAAATGATATATTTTCAAATGAAGTACTGCTGTGCAAGGTCATAAACACATCAAGAGTTGCCTTCTCCTGTAAACACTTTTTCTGTGCATGAGGTTCCATAAGCTGGTTAGCTCTCTCAATTGCTCTGACAGGAAGGACTATGCGCACTACAAAGAAATTAGACCTTTTCCATAGGTGGTGGTGCGCTCCCCAATTCTAGTTCTGCCTATGCCGTAGCAAGGGGGTTGTTTCAGAGCTGCTGCTTCAATCACCTTTGGAACTTCTGCCTTTCTCCCTTCTTCAGCTTAGCTAGCTGAGGTGGAAAGTGAGCCAGTCTTTTTAACTCTGGCCATATCTGCTCAGCAGGGAGGCTCAATGGCCAAAGACAGGTGTGTGCTTCACTATCACCCTGTCATCAAGAGAATAAGGCCACAGAAGTGTCCCATCCAGCTATGGGATGCACTTGCCATAACTCTTTGGACCAGGTTTGTTGGGTATTCCTGACTGTTTCAAGTTTTTCATCTCATAATTTCAAACATACATTTATTTTAATTTTATAAACAGTGGCGCATGAAGCATTTCAGCCTATTAAGTAAACTCCCACAATTTGAAAGCAAACTTCAGTTTTTCAGATTTTGGCCAATTACATGTTAGTAACGGAGAGAACTAATAGCTACAGTGTTGCTGCTATTTCAGATTTATTTTGAGACTGATCTTAATTTTTTTTTTAACTTTCAGGATTCATATTCCCCGCTTTCCTCTTCAACAACAAAGCACATAAGGTGGCCAACGTCATAAATTGAGAAGCAAGGCAGAACAAATCAACTTACCTAACAGCATAAAAAGAAAAAAACAAACAGCTTTTTCTTACCTTCTTGTTTTGCCAAACTGCTTGCCAATGGTTTTTCAGGTGGCAAGTCTAGCCTTAGAGGAGTCTGACATTTCAGTTCTCTTTCTCCTTCACTTTCGCCCCGGTCCCTATCTCGCTTCTTTTTATCATCCTGTGGACATAAAATATAAGCAAAACTGTTGAGAGAAGTATCCATACCAGTGGCTGGAAATCTGATTACAATTTGTTTACTCAGTGAGGAAATTTATTGTAAGTATACTAAAGGTACACAAGGAACATTACAAATATGTTCTTTATGTGCTGTCTCCACCTACTGGAAGACACACTAAGTCAGGACAAGCTTATTAATATTTAAAGGATGTGTTCCATAGCAAGCTGCCTTATACCAGATCACCCTGTTGCCCATCTAGCCCAGTACTGTCTAGCTTGACCAGAAATGGTTCTCCAGGGTCTTAGGCATACAGTCTTTCCCATTACCTGGTCCTTTTAAAATTGAATACCGAACAGGGGGCCTTCTGCATGCAAAGGAGGTGATTTATCTTTGAGGTATGGGATAAATTTGCACAAGTGGAAAGCTGCACATGCAATTCTGCTTGTGCAAGGTGCCTTTACCCATTGTTTTAATTCCACAATCCCAACTCAGCCCTTTATGCCACGTCCCAAGTCTTTCCAAAGGATTGAGGAGGACTATCCTAAAGACCAACCTTCACCAACCTGGTGCCCACCATAAGTTTTGGACTACAACTCTCATCAGCTCCAGCCCAAACATTTGGAGGACACCAGGTTGGAGAGGCCTGCCAAAGATAATCTATCACAAGGAAAAGATTTACGTTAAAAAAACAAAACAACTGCTCTGAAAGCTACCTTTCCTTTTCTCTTTCTTTTTTCCTTTTCTTCTCCGGGAACTTGCTTTTCTGCTTTTTTCCTCTTCTTCCTTTTCTTGTCTTTGTGTTTTTCATGGTCATTTTTGTCTTCATATAGGGCTGAATCATGTACTGAGCTCTGAGTGGAAAGTTCCGTGACTTCATTTCCTCCCACCTTTAAAACCAGCTTTAAGGGCTTTTCTACATATTCTAGGAAAAGCACAGGAAATAGACCTGGTTTAAGTATTACAAATAAACTTGCACTACATACCCTAATAGGCTAACCAACTTCAGGTTACAAAAGTTTTTAACAATTAAACTGAAGAATATGTAGCCAAGAATATATAGCTAAGATATATATAGAGAACCCAAAATATTGACATAAAGGTTATTTTAATGGTGTCAGTTAGTTACTAGAAAAAAATGTATCTTTCTTTGTATAGCCAGCCAATTTACATGCAACCACTGAGCTTCATGTAGACCTTAGCTCCATTAATATCTGAATGCCACAGAGCAGCTTTGTACTTGGTTTTTGCAATGCTACAATGAACGAACTAGTCAGAGACAGAAAGGTTATAACATAGCATTTAAGAATATACTGTAGTGCTAAGTCTTGAAGCTTTTGTTCAGCATTCATACAGAACACGGATGAGAGCCTTTGGGCCCCCCAATGTTATTTGGACTCCAAGCATCCATCAGCTCTAGATGATGGGAGATTTAATCTAGAAAAATTTGCAAGGCTGCAGGTTCCTCATCCCTGATACAAAGTATTTCAAGTGCTCAAATCACTTCACAAAAAAATGGTCCGGTTCACGCATAAAAAGGTAAAGGTATTCCTGACCGTTAGGTCCAGTTGCGGACGAGACTGGGGTTGTGCGCTCATCTCGCTCTATAGGTCGAGGGAGCCGGCGTTTGTCCACAGACAGCTTCCAGGTCATGTGGCCAGCATGACTAAGCCGCTTCTGGTGAACCAGAGCAGCGCACGGAAATGTCATTCACCTTTCCGCCGGAGCACTACCTATTTATCTACTTGCACTGGCATGCTTTCAAACTGCTAGGTTGGCAGGAGCAAGGACCGAGCAATGGAAGTTCACCCCGTTGCAGGGATTCTGTGGTGGTCCAGTTCACATATAGCAACAAGCTAAACCATGGGTTTGTATGAATGAGCAATTGTGCGAGTTCCTGGAGAGATTGCTGAGGTTCCCTTGCAGCTCCTGTGCTGCTGCACTGCTGTGAGCTAAGTCATGATATGACTTTGTGTTATGCCAGAACCCAGGCTTGTGGTTGTGTGCCCCATGCATACCACAGATATTAAGCCATAGGAAAAACTTCAGCCACAGCTCGTGGTTTTCTCTGAGGTGAAATAAATCTTGAGCACAGTTCAGACAAACAAAATCAAACCATTGCTGAGCTCACAGCAGCAGGAGGACCAGAGGAGCAAATGGCTGCAATCCTTTCTCTGAGAAACAGGGTATTTGCTTGTTTGTAATAAACCATGGTCAGCCCTGATGTTTTACATGCAACCAAGGTCATTATCTCAGCAATTTTTTAAAAAGATAAAATATTAATATTCCCACACCACAGAACAGCCACTATAGCCGAGATAAACATTTTGGAGTGATGGACATTTCCCCCCCCCCATGCCAAGAATTTTTCCTAGAAAGTGAAGATAGAAATTGTCTTTAAAATTAGGGAAATTTCATAGGAAAGAAGAAGTAGGTTGTAGCCTAGTTCATGGTTCTGCCTTTTCTTACAGTGACATAATGGCATTTCCAGCAAATTTGGGAATGAACTGAGATCATTTCATGCATTGGCTGTGTTCACATATCACACTAAACTATGGTCCAGCATGATGCATGTGAGAAGGAACAAGTCACAATCAGTCTCTCTCTTCATCCCATGTGGCCAAGGGGAATTAAAGCTTCTTCTTTTTTGCTTCATCTGAACCATGGCTTGTCACTGTGTCTGTAATGACAATCTGCAGTAAATATTTTTAAAATTATTTTTGATACAATCAGCAAAATTTAAAATCAAATACTAAATTATACATTTGGATAGGCTTGTTGCAACAACATTTTTAGTAGGCATCAAGGAGTGTAGCAAGAGTGCCTGCTTAATGTTAATAGGCAATACATTTCAAAGCATAGGTGCTGTTGTGCTGAAAGACAAACTCCTAATAAATGGAGAACAGTTATTATATGGTACTTGTAGAGGTGCAAGCTCTGCAAACTGAAGCAGTCCAGTAAGCACATATGGGGCAAGGTGATCCTTCAAGTTAAATGGCCCATTAACTATAGCTACCGGTAGTTTAAAACAAGACAACTTCAAAAGGTTTCTGGAGCTGGCTTAATATATATATATATATATATATATATATATATATATATATATATATATGTATGTATATATATCCATAGTTAATTGTAAGTGCAGTTCCCAGTTCAACTGACACAAGAGCTAGGACAGTCTGTCATTTTCTATGGGTGGCCAGGATTAACAGCTATCTTTGAGAGAAGGTATTGCACTTTTTCACTGTCTTTGTATTTTAGATATCCTGCGGGTTCCTCCTCCCTTTTTATGCTGTCACTGTTATGAGAATCTGTATTTTATTATGTAATTCTTAAGTTTTATAACTGTATTTATAGAATCACTTCAATTTTAATATTGCATAAATATCATATTATGTACTATGTCATAAGCTCAAAACCAGATCAAAATACATGGTCAACATTCTACATATCCGGGTAGGCCGAATGTTTCTTCCTTTTATAAAAATTATGCACCCCTTGATTGCAAAAACAACAAGCCAATCCTCAAAGCTGTTTACAAAGACAAGTGCACCGCTTGATGTCAACAGGCAGGGAGTTCCAATGGGCAGGGCACCACCCACACTTGAAAAGAATCATTTGCTACAAATGGGACATTATGTGGCACCGGCAGTGGCGCCAGACCCACATATTGAAACGGTGGGAGTGGGTGTATATTGGGGCAAAATTAATTCAATTAATTGTTTGATTAATTAATACTTGCAGGAACAGGTACAGGGTGCGGGGGACCCTCAGGTGCCCATGAGAGTCTCCACAGCACATACCTTTCTTCTACCTGACCTACCTCACATGGTTGTTGTGTGGCTTTAATGAGGAAGGCGAGAGAACCATGTATACACCACCTTGAGCTCATGGGAAGGGGGGATACAAATGCAATAAAAAAGATATAGATATCCCACACCAACCCACAGGAGGAAGCCCCTTCCCCCTAAAAATCCCCCTCAGAATCCGGTTCCCTCACAGAACGACTCCCGCCCCGATCTATGGCTTCGAAGTGGGCGGTGGAGGACCACAAACACACCAGACGCGCGCACACAGACACCACACAACAGCACCACACAACCCACCGCCCCCTCATTATCAACCTATTTAACAGCCCCGGGAGGAAGGAGGGGCGGCACCTTCATACGGGTACTTCTCCCCCCTGTGTTTCTTGTGCTTCTTGCCCATGGCCCGAACGCAGACGCCGCCGCCGCAGAGACGCTCCTTCCCTCTTTCCGCCAAGTCTCGCCCTCCTCCCGCCGCGCTTCGTTTATTCTCGTGAGAGGAAGGAAGGCCGAGCACAAAGCGGAGGGAGAGGGGAGCACAGATATAGAAATAAATGGAAGAGCGGCCTAACGCCTTGTCCGGGTGAGCAGCTTCCGCGCTCGCTTTGGCAGCCGTCTCTCTTCTCCCCGCATCCCGACCCCTGCGGAGGAAGAGATAGGAAGCGAGGCTTTGGGCGGAGCTCCGTTTAAAAAGCCGCGTGTCCCTGCCTCGCTCTTCCTTTTATCCGCCACCCCAGCTCCCCCGCGCAACGGTAGCAGTAGCCAGCTCTCGTCCTACTCACAGTAGATCCGCTGAAGTTAAGGGGCATGACTTAGTTCATTAATTTCAGTGGGTCTGCTCAAAGTAGCCACAGAGACCAGTTGTGCTTTGACAACGTGACATATAACAGTTCAGATAAAGCCAAAGGGAAAAAAGGTAACAGAACTCGGAAGCCGAAGTTGTGCGCCCTTCTAACACTCTATCTCATGGGCCCGAATCGAAGGGGAGGGGGGAGAGGAGGAAGAAAAAAGGACAAGGAAGAGACTGGGGCAGAGAGCGGCACTAGTAAGGTGTCTGAGAAGATGAATGGTGTCCCCTGGCGGCTCCAGGGCGCTACTACAGCGGCGCAGTCGCCGGTTGAGCCTTGTTCTTCCCCGCTTCCCTGTTCAAAGGTGAGACTCAATTATATATAAAATAGACGGCTAAAATTATATTTATATAATATATAAAATTATATCTAATCAGTTGTCTTGCATGGATATGTGCCTGTCCATATTGATAAGAGCTTTAATTTGTAGGGTTGCCATACTTCAAGGAGGTTCTTTAATGGTATATTAAAATCTTATTTTCTGAATGCTAGGTTATGATCATATCAGAGTGCAAATGAGAGGAAGCTTGATTTGGGGATAGGAGTTAAGCTCTAGGGTTTCCAAAAGGGGGTGTGGGGACACACAGCAAGCGATTTATATGGTGCATTCGTGCTTTCATATATTTACTTCAAATTTATATACAGTACTTAATTTTATGCCATTTGATTGTAATAAAACTTCTAAGTGCCTTACAGTGGCGTAGCGTGGGTTGTCAGCACCCGGGGCAAGGCAAGTAATTTGCGCCCCCTAACCCATGAGAGAGAGTGAGTGAGCCAGGTAGGTGCAGAGAGCTGGAGTGCGAGCACGTCCCTCCCAGATGTTGCGCCCGGTGCGGCCGGCCCCCCCTGCACTCCCCACGCTACGCCACTGGTGCCTTATGAGCGGTTTTCTTGAATTAAGTGCATTGTAAATTTCTTTGAGAATTTTTTTTTAAGTGTAAAGCAATATACAAATCTTACCAAATCAATTCTGTGGGAAATAGATAAGATTTCAGGGTGGGTTTTTGCTTGCTTGCTTGCTCTTTTGTCTGGATAAGAACAGATTATTTTAAAGTTTTTAGGTTAAAGTCTTTAAATCATAAGTCGCCTTGGAGGCTCTTTTTGAGCTGATAGGCAACTCATAAATACTTTTATAAATTGACCCTAGTGTGCAGTTTACTTTTCATGAACTTTCTGCATCCTACCCCCCTTAAGCCCATTCATCCTTGCTCACCTGTGTGCCTTCGTTACATATCTTTAGGCACCTGGCAAAAGCATTCCTCTTCTCCCAGGCCTTTGGCTAACTAAGCAATCTATGTCCTTTTAAACTGTGGGGAGCAGGTTATTTTTGTTTGTTTGTTAGTATGTTATGTATTTTTATATTGTAAACCACTCTATGAACTTGGGGTGAAGGGCGGTATAGAAATTTAATATTAATCATACCACATTGCCCCAGAATTTTGGTAACTATCATACTGACTGCCTTGGCACATACCCAGAAGTGCCTTGTGATGAAAAAGGCCGATGTCTCAGGGGTAGTGCACATAGTCTGCATGCAGAAGACTCAAGACAGCAGTGCCAACTTGAATAAAATATTGGGGGGGCTGCCCTGCATAATCGATCACATGACATGGTGCATGCCGACCATTTGAATGGCAATGCAATATTTTATTGGGGGAAGGCGAAGCCCCCTCGGCCCCTAGGAATTGGCTCCTATGCCCTAGGCTCAGTCTCTGGCAACTCCACATAAAATGTTCCAAGCTGGTAGGGCAGGTGGGAGACCCCATATCTGCTTAAAGCAGGGGTAGAGAACCTTTGGACTTCCAATGGGTTTTATTCAGTGTAAGGCAGTTTCCTATATTCCCCATTGCATGTTATAGAGAAGGGCTGTAACTCAGAGGCAGAGCATCTGCCTTGCATGCGAAAAGTCCCTAGTTCAATCCTGGCATCTTCTGCTAAGGCTGGGAAAGACTCCCTCTATGAAACCCTGGAGAGCCTTTGTTGGGCCGCGTAGGCAATGCTGAGCTAGATGGACCACTGGTCTGACTCACTATCAGGCAGCTTCCTATTTTCCCAGGAGGGCACTGTTGCTGGCTGAAACCTTAAGCAGAAGCTCTTCACGCTGCAACGTTTTGTTGCAGACCCCACCTGTATTAGTAAATACTGGTCACGTGGCAGAAACAGCAAAAGAGGAATATTGCCTCCATGATCTGCTTCTAGACTTCCTGAAGGCATTTGATTGGCCACTGTCGGAAACAAAATACACTGGGCTAGATGGACTTTTGGTTTGATCCACGTCTTCCCCGCCATCTTCACTGGTCTACTTGAACATAATGCATTAAGTAATGCCCCAAATGTAAACATGAGAATGCTGGAATACTTATCCAGACCAAAATCCCCTTTCCCTTCTTTTTTGTATACGGTGGTTTCCTTTCAACAGCAACAAAACCTGAATCCACTGTAGCAGAAATCTATACATTTTAAATATCTGTAGGTGACAACTAGCATAATGCCTTCCAGGTTTTGGATTTCATCGGACAGCAGCATAACAAGACATTGTGTGCTGAAAAGCAGAAGCTCTCTCTCTCTCTCTCTCTCTCTCTCTCTCTCTCTCTCTCTCTCATCCCTACCCCTTTTGTCATACTTAGCTTTACGCGAGAGGTAGCTAAGATCATACATTGATTTTTATTTAGAACAAGGACTTACTGATCTGTACAGGACTTGTAATGAAACTGGCAAATCTCTGAGCAACTAAAGGTTCTTCAAGGCACATGATAAACACTTGGTGGTCCTGTTTTGTTGCAGATGTGACATGCATTTGATGAAGACTGTCGTTGCCTGTGACAGCTTATGCCACAATGAACTGGATAGACACTTGCAAAGTGATGTGTTCAGAAGGCAGGGAGGACCAGACTGCACACACAGCTAGAGGTTTGTGACATATCTATAGGCGATGCCTATATAGCTAAGCAGGCAAGTTGCTTTTCGGCTCTGCAGGCCTGGGTGGGTGCACTGTGTAATGTACAGTTACGACCTGAATCAGGGATGGCGGAGAAATTAGATTAAGTTTGCATTTAAAGGAGAAGCTACCTGTTTCACATTTCTCAACACAATGCATGAACTGAAAAGTAGCTGTCGTTCAACATTTCCACCTCTCCAAATTTTGCAATGCTTTTCTCCATTCAAGTGATCTGTACAAAAAATATATATACCAGGGTAAAGTGTTAATAAAGATGTATATATTAGTGAAAATATCAAAGAAAAGTGCATTGTTTTTGGAGATACTGCTTTGCAAAAAAAAGTGTATATTAGGCAACATTACACACAAAAAATGTTTTTATTAGGATAAATTCACACTGAAATAGTGCTGAGGGTATTCCCCCCAAGTGGAAACTGATACGGGAATGTGGAGAACTGGAGACTGGAAAAATGAGAAACTGAGTGAAACCAAAGTTGACACGTTCTTCCACCCGTAGGCCTGATACATTCCTACATCATGCAGATGACCTGTGAAGAGTGAGTGAACATCGTGTGGCTGTTGGACAATAAATGCCCAGTGCTGAAGCACCTGTAGCATTTGGAAATGTATTCTTAGCCATTCATTCTGAAGGTGTTCTGCAGGTGCGCATTTTTAACTATGAATGTTGGGGAAACTCTTTTGTAATAATAGCATTAAACGTACCTAGCAAAGCACAGGCCGGTTTGTTTCCACCAGTGGCTGCTGTGAGAGAGAGCGAGAGGATTCCTTTTTCCATACACTTCTTCTCCAGCGTTTCCCCCCATCCTCATTGTTCGCATTTTAGGTTAGAGTACTATGGAGTTTCAAATCCCATTTGCAAACAAACGACGAGTCATTAGCCATGAAGAAACGGAGATTATTGTGAAGGGTGGGAGAGGTGGGGTGCGTGGAATGTAATCCTGCTTCATTCTCTCGCAGCCATGAATAACCGATACACATGTCTTTCCACCGTGGAAGTTATGCGATTAACGGAAGCCATTCTCTCGGTTGAGTTGCCACTTTCAGGGGATTCTTACCATCAATCTGCATCTTGTATAATTGACTTCCTTTTTTTTTTCTTTTTTTGCAAAAAAAAGAGAATCAAAATCAGAGCTTGCCTTAGGAATTAGGGTCTCCTGAATTGGGCCCATAGAGTCACAATGTTAGTGGGACCTCGAAGATCGGCTAATTCAGTAACCCAACCAGTACAGGAGATCTGCTGATCTAGCACACCTCCCCTCAGCCCTAGCAAGCATGGCCAGTGGCGATGGGAGTTGTAGTTCAGGAAATTCTGGAAGGCCAAAGGTCCCCCAATCCCTGCTTTATGATATTTAGCACCTGTTTGGAAACAGTCTAAAATACACTTGCAAAACAAATGGAGGAAGGAAACCCATATGAAGCATTATATTCATGACTGGTGAGATGTTATGAGATGGCTGACCAAACATATGTTGTGCCTCAGTGGGAGTCCTGTTTATCTTTATTTTTTAAGAACCCACCTTCTTCACTGTACAGCTCCTCTGTCTCATTCATGTCTCTAGAGGATGCCGGTGAATGGCCTGTCTCCTTAATTCTTCCATCCACTTGGTGGTGTAATATGCAAAGGAAAAATGGACCCGTCGCATTCAGCATTTCCGCATTAATGAAATGTGGATTTCTATTTCAGATAATGTAACTTGCTGGATTATTTAATAACCCTGGAACTTGTTAAGAGCTCGGCTAAGCTGCTGAGTTATTAAAGTGGGAAGAAATAGTCCTTCAAACAGTTGTTTTATGAGGAGTCTCTGTAGTCGTTGGCTTTGAGTTTATCCAATGATAAAGCTATTTGCTAAGGTTGCCGTTTTACTTCATTATGGCAAAATCACTTATTTGGGAAATAATGGAGAAATCAAAACTTTTTTATATTAAAAAGTTAGAGGAGATTAAAAAAACCCCCACATTTTGCCTATTTATTTCTCAGCGTTCATAAGCTGTGCTAAGAGGAGAGGGTTTGAGATTCAAAGGTGGAAGCCACACCTTCTGCTCAGGAAACACTAAACCAGTTCAGAGGTGTACCTGGGACCCCTGGCAAGGAGCAGTATCTGCATCCCAATCCCTTGCACCCATGGCAATCGCCAGCTTGTCCTTCACAATTTTTGTGCCTGCTTGGACCTGCATCCTTGGCGGGGGCCAACCTGACCAACCCCTAGGTACATCCCTGCCAGTTGCACAGGTAGTTCAGGTGGTCAGGGCATGATGCTAATAACCTCAACGTGGCAGGCTCAATCTCCAAGTGGGTAGGAATGTGCAGGCCCTCCTTCCAAGGGAGGCAGAGAGATAGAGGAGGCTACATAACCCCATCAAACCATTGGTCCATCTTGCTTAGTATTGTCTCCATCAGGGGCAGCCAACATTGCACCCTCCAGATGTTGTTGGACGCCAACTCCCAGCAACTCCAATTGATATTACCAAGGGTCAGGAATGGTGGTAGTTGGAGTCCAACAGCAGCTGGAGGGCACCCTGGTCTACACCTACAGGCAATGGCTTTCCAGGGTCTCAGACAGGGGTCTTTCCCACTCCCACCTGGGGAGGACAAAGATTAAACCTAGAACCTTCTTCACGGAAAGAATGTGCTATGAACTGTGAATCTTCTCCAGAGAGGCATAGTTCAGTGGTGGATAACACTGCCAGATTCAAAAACAGAACAGCTTTACACCTTTTACTCTCTAGGTCAGTGGAATATTTTTTCATGCCCAGGGCAGTTTTCTTTTTTAAATTCTAATATGGGGAAGCATTCAGACGTGTGGTCCCTCAACTGCAGTCTCAAATGTAAAACTCAGCAAAAGCTAAGCTTGATCACCAGCAACACAACCTCTTCCGGTCACTCTCAGAAACAATGACCTGTCATGTGCAGCTGCTCCACATTTTGTGCAAATTAATTTATTGAGTTAATTGACAGCTATTTGAAATCTTTCCTGGAAATTGGACTACAAATTTACCCCATTTAACAACAATAGCAACAGCACATCAGACACTAGTATGGTTATCATCTCTCTCTCTCTCTCTCTCTCTCTCTCTCTCTCTCTCTCTCACACACACACACACACACACACACACACACACACACAGGGCAAAGCTGCTTGGCACCCCTAAAAAAACTCACACCTGTGTGCCTGGTAAACACATAATGCTAAACCATTGTTTATGGGTTATTAAACCATGGCTTAGCATTCTGTGTGAACTTTGCAGTTCACTATGGTTTGTTTACTGGTGACAATGTATTGTTGTTGGTTTGTGAACTTTGGTTTGTTTTAACTATAGCTTGATGTTATGTGTGAACCCAGCATGCTTCCTTAACCATGGTTTGTTTGACCACCCCCTCCCCGACTCTCACCAAATCACAGTCTTTATAAGGCAAGAACAGCTGCAAAACAAGACAAACTTTGGAGAAACAAGCCATAGTTCTTAAACAAACCATAGCTTACACAACAGCTAAGCCTCATGCTCTGGATATTGTACACAGGTCCCACTATCAGAGCACTTGTTATGTGAAATTTCAGTTATCCAAGCACAAATAATTATTCCCAAACCTTTCTACACAAATGGCTGATTCAGATATTCGAACAGCTGGAGTTTGCCCACTTCCTTACTTGCTGTGCTGGTCAATGGCAGCCATTTCAGGCAGAAACCAGGGAGGGAGGGAGATCAGCCAAATTAGGGAATAGGAGAAATTGGGCAAATTGGTTTTTCCTTTGTTTATCTTTTGCCTGTTGGCTGCAGCAATTTGGGGCAGAAACCATGCAGGCAGGGAGGGAAAAATCAGGCAAATCACAGATTAGAAATGTTTCCATAGGAAATAATAGAAATTGTCAGCTCACCTAATGAATGATTTTCTGGGAACACATTGTACAGTGGTACCTCGGGTTAAGTACTTAATTCGTTCCAGAGGTCCGTTCTTAACCTGAAACTGTTCTTAACCTGAAGCACCACTTTAGCTAATGGGGCCTCCTGCTGCCGCCGCGCTGCTGGAGCACAATTTCTGTTCTCATCCTGAAGCAAAATTCTTAACCCGAGGTACTATTTCTGGGTTAGCAGAGTCTGTAACCTGAAGCGTATGTAACCCGAGGTAACACTGTATTGAGAAAGCAGGACCTGTGCTTACTATAAATTTTCAATGGGGGCCTGGCAGACTTTTGCATGCAGGCTAAAATAGGGTTAAACATACATTCACTAATGGTATGTAGAAGCCCAAAGAGATAATCTGTCAAAAACTTAGATGCATCATCATTGCACTAGTGTGGAAGACAGTCATGCAGTCTTTGGTTGGCTTACATACCAGAAAGCAGCGAAGAATCTGAGCTTTGGAAATTCATAGTTGACATTGTAACATGTGTAAGACTTCACCGCAGTGTGAATTCCTTTGAGCGTCAGTTTCTTTTAGAGGGGATTAATTGCCACAGATGCTCCAGGCCCTGGAAATAGCTCTGAACACACCACACAGATTAATTTCAACTGTTGACTTTGTGTGTGTGTGTAAGTGGAGACCCATGCAGTTTCATGGAGGGTGTTGTTTTGTCTGAAATGCCTTCATTGCTGTACAGTACTGTTACTTCTTTTGTTTATGCAGCATGATGAAATTGCATAACACTCTTCCAAAGTAAAGGAAAACAGGTCTCTGCCCCAAAGGACTTACAATCTGAGATGCGACACATGTTGGGAAGGGTTGTGGGTCAGTGGTAGAGCACACACTTCGCATGCAGAAGGTTCAATCCCCAGGAAGGGATGGGAGAGATGGGTGCTGAAATCCCGGAGAGCTGCTGCCAGTCAGTGTAGACTATACTAAGATAGATGGTGCCATGGTCTCACTGAGTGTTCTTGGGCCCATGTCTTGCATGCAACTCTGCCCCCCATTTCAGTCATTTGGTTGGCATGTTTGGGGTGTTCTGCAGCACGTTCCCCACTGCATGGGTGTATCTGCTGTTCTGCCTATGCAATGGGGCAGAATCCTAAAGCCCCTCAGCTGGCAGATCTTCATTCCAGGATTACATAGGAACCAGTTCAGAGCGCTGGTCCATCTAAGCCCAGTACTGTTTGCGCTGACTAGCAATGGCTCTCTAGAGCAGGGGTAGGCAACCTAAGGCCCAGGGGCCGGATGCGGCCCAATCGCCTTCTCAGTCCGGCCCACAGACGGTCCGGGAATCAGTGTATTTTTACATGAGTAGAATGTGTCCTTTTATTTAAAATGCATCTCTGGGTTATTTGTAGGCCCTGCCTGGTGTTTTTACATGAGCAGAATGTGTGCTTTTATTTAAAATGCATCTCTGGGTTATTTGTGGGGCATAGGAATTCGTTCATACTTTTTTTCAAAATATAGTCCGGCCCACCACATGGTCTGAGGGACGGTGGACAGGCCCACGGCTGAAAAAGATTGCTGACCCCTGCTCTAGAGTTTGAGACGGAGGTCTCTCAGAGCCCAGCCTGAAGATGGAAATTGGGACCTTCTGCTTGCAAAGCAGATACTCCCCTTTCCCAATGACACCCTGGATCCTCTATAAATTCTACAAGCAATCTCTGCAGTCCGCCCAGAAATCTCTTCTTCTCTGTTCCTAATTGTTACCCCTCCTCATTGTTTGTAGATCCTCAAATAATTGTTAACCTTTCGGGGCTTTAAGTTTGTTACTTATCATGACCCTTAAGCCATTTTTGAAATACCGTATTTTTTGCTCTATAAGACTCACTTTTTCCCTCCTAAAAAGTAAGGGGAAATGTGTGTGCGTCTTATGGAGCGAATGCAGGCTGCGCAGCTATCCCAGAAGCCAGAACAGCAAGAGGGATTGCTGCTTTCACTGCACAGCAATCCCTCTTGCTGTTCTGGCTTCTGAGATTCACAATATTTTTTTTCTTGTTTTCCTCCTCCAAACACTAGGTGCGTCTTGTGGTCTGGTGCATCTTATAGAGCGAAAAATACGGTAATTATTTTCAGGGATGAAGCTCCTCCCCACCACAGGAATGGCATGCATCTATTTACCCCCTGACACATGCAACCTGGAACCGAGCTTTTAAAATGGCTCGCAGGGTGATTTCACCTTCTTAATCATCTCAGATAGCACTCATGCAGATAGTCACCATGCAGCTTCCCATCTTGGTATAGAGTTTATTTTATATACAGTTGATCAAGGGAAGTAATAGTGCCACTGTATTCTGCTCTGGTCAGACCTCACCTGGAGTACTGTGTCCAGTTCTGGGCGCCACAGTTCAAGAAGGACACTGACAAACTGGAACGTGTCCAGAGGAGGGCAACCAAAATGGTCAAAGGCCTGGAAACGATGCCTTATGAGGAACGGCTAAGGGAGCTGGGCATGTTTAGCCTGGAGAAGAGGAGGTTAAGGGGTGCTATGATAGCCATGTTCAAATATATAAAAGGATGTCACATAGAGGAGGGAGAAAGGTTGTTTTCTGCTGCTCCAGAGAAGCGGACACGGAGCAATGGTTCCAAACTACAAGAAAGAAGATTCCACCTAAACATTAGGAAGAACTTCCTGACAGTAAGAGCTGTTCGACAGTGGAATTTGCTGCCAAGGAGTGTGGTGGAGTCTCCTTCTTTGGAGGTCTTTAAGCAGAGGCTTGACAACCATATGTCAGGAGTGCTCTGATGGTGTTTCCTGCTTGGCAGGGGGTTGGACTTGATGGCCCTTGTGGTCTCTTCCAACTCTATGATTCTATGATTCTATGATGCCATTTCGACCGGGGCTTCCGTTTCCAGCCCCTGTATGTGTTAGTGGAGCGCTTATAAGTTTTCCTCACCCTGTTATGCCCTTTTAGTGATGTGTTGATTTATCATTTCAGGTCACTTCTGAGTTTGCGCCATGCATGTGTGCGCAGTCTCACACCTTTCAGGCACACATTAATCGGTTGCTGCCTGTAATACCAATATACAATGCACAACTGCGATGTATTTACAAATATTTGCAATGCATATTTAGAGCAGAGGTGCCCTATTTTCCATTCACCGGAAGCTTTCTGATACCTGGATCTTTCTGACCTCACATCAGGGAGTTCCCTGTAAAGAGGGATAAACCGTTAAACCTCTCTGGGAATTGTAGCTCTGTGAGAGGAGGGTCTCGTAACAACTCTCAGCAACCTTAACAAACTACAGCTCCCAGGATTCTTTGCGGGGAGCCATGACTGCTTAAGGTGGCATAATGCTGCTTTAAGCATGTGGTGTGAATGTGGCCTTACTCTGACTCTTGACTTGACTCTTCAGCTCTGCTCCCTAGAGCAACTTGTGGATCCCGGCGGTCCCCCAGCAGCTGCAGTTGGCAGGCATATTAGCCCAAGTTGCCCAGCATGGAACTGGGCACACATAACACAGCGCAGTAAGCTGTGATAAGCAGACTGTGCATTGCAGCTATTTTGCAAGAAGGAAGTACGGGGCAATGGCTGTTGTTGTTTTTAAGAAGAATTTGCTTTCCTCCCTCAAGTTGCCTCTTTTGATCAGCTTCTGCTGTGCCTATTTCCATGCCCACCAGAGAGACAGAAGGCAGTTTCTCCAGTTTTCATGACAAAGGTCTTGCTATAACAAGGTATTTTGCAGTCTGGGGAGGGCGGGTGGCGGAGGTGGAGGAAGGATGGGTAAGAGCACTGCTCTCTAGCAAAGGACTCTCTGACAATCTCTCAGCTTAGTTGTGTTGATTTGCAGGACTAGGAGGGCAGTCCAGAGCAGGAAAGGGCAGGGAGAGAGGCGGCTTTGCTAGCGATATCAAGATCAGAGGAGTGCAAGGAATGAAAGCAACGGGGAGAGAGGAAATGAGAGAGGAAACCTCTCCAGCACCTCATCATAATGATCGCAACTCCACGCTTAATATTTCTCCCCTCGCTTTGACACGGAAAGCGACAGAACATTTTCTTCCCTCCTCCCTTAGCGCATTGCAACTGTGTTCTGTTGTAGGAGGGAAAAGGTTCAAACTAAAGATTTCTCACCCACAGAATTATATTATCGCCGTTACGTGGCAAGTCCTAACAGTGTCCTTTATTATTAATTTGAAAGTATTTCTGGACTTCTTTATATTTCAAAAATCTCAGAGTGGCGTACACAATGTACAATATGAAAACAAGATCCAGTGAAGCAAAAATATAAGCTGAAGCCAATGCAGTAGACACTCAGGTTGCGAATGTGATCCGTGCGGTATGCACGTTCGCAACCCACAGCATTCACAACCCATGTCTGCGCACGCACGGGTTGCAATTTGGCACTTCTGTGCATGCGCAAAGCGCGATTTAGCGCTTCTGCACATGCGCGACTGCCGAAACCCGGAAGTAACCTGTTCCAGTAACTCCGGGTTTTGTAACCTGAAAAAACGCAACCTGAAGCGTCTGTAACCCGAGGTATGACTGTAATAAACAGTATAAAACAACAGTATAAAAGCATATATAAGCATGGAAAGGCAAATAAAAGAGATCAAGGGGATTCATACACCAAAAAACGGGTCTGATCTCTTGGGTCAAAACAACAACAACAACAACAACAACAAAACAAGTCTTCACAAGATGTCTGAAGCAACAGATGTCTGTGATTGTACAGGTTTATTGCCTTTTACTAGGTGCAGTCCCATGAAATTTCATACATCAGTGTAGCTATTTGTCATGAGCCCCATGGAAACCTCTTGGCAAGATTGGTCAGAGGAGGTGGAGAATTGGCATGAGACTACTGAGACTGTCAAGCGACATCCTTACCACAACACAGCCTGACGTCCCAATGGTGGAGAGAATTGATGGAGTTAGCCCCAGCTCTGCCCTCTGAGGGTGTGGTAGACCTGACAACTGAGGAGGCATGCAAGCTTGAGTTGGCCAGTGAATCAGCCTGGCAGGCGTAATTCCCAAGGATGCTGCAGCAGACCTGCCGGTGTGAGTAACCTCAATCTATTCGCAGGAGTGCCCACTTTCTTGCCCAGTACCGTTGCTTTGGACTAGAACTGCACCAATAATTTTGTCCACCATGCCTTCCGAAAAGAGAGCCAAGAGGGCATGTTAGGCGTTGAGGCAATTACCACATTCACACCATACATTTAAAGCACTATGATACCATTTGAAACAGGCATGGCTTCCCCCAAAGAATTCTGGGAGCTGAAATTTATTAAAGGAGCTGAGAGTTGTTAGGAGACCCCCCATTCGCCTCACAGAGCTACCATTCCCAGAGTTCCCTGGGAAGAGGGATTGATTGCTAAACCCAGGTGCTTAGAGAGAGTCTTCACACTGAAGATGAGCTGTTTGTTTTCACAAGCTTTGAGGCTTTATTGGGGGTGGGGGGTGGCACCACTGGTCTAGAAAGACCTCAGCATAATGCAGCTCCCTATCTTCCTAACTGGCCAGAGTGGCCTGTCTCTCCCCTGGCAGGTTTTTGGGTGGGAAAGTAGAGGACCACAGAGATAGAAAGGGAGTGGCAGAATGAGAGGGGGCAGTGATGGCCTCCTTAGGTATAGAGGAGAAACTAGATTCAGTTTGCATTTGAAGGCAAACCTACCCAATTCCCACTTACTGAAGTACGCAGAGGAAATACTGTTATAATATGCAAACCAAAACACAGACATCCTTTGAAATTTGCACTTCTCTAGATTTTGCAATGCAGTTCTGTAGCCAAGACTATACAAAAGGACACCAGGTGGTATGCAGCTAAGTTTTACTCAGAGTAAAGGTAAAGGGACCCCTGACCATTAGGTCCAGTTGTGACCGACTCTGGGGTTGCGGCGCTCATCTTGCTTTATTGGCCGAGGGAGCCGGCGTACAGCTTCCAGGTCATGTGGCCAGCATGACTAAGCCGCTTCTGGCGAACCAGAGCAGCGCATGGAAACGCCGTTTACCTTCCTGCCGGAGCGGTACCTATTTATCTACTTGCACTATGACGTGCTTTCGAACTGCTAGGTTGGCAGGAGCAGGGACCGAGCAATGGGAGCTCACCCCGTTGTGGGGATTCGAACCGCCAACCTTCTGATCGGCAAGTCCTAGGCTCTGTGGTTTAACCCACAGCGCTACCCGCGTCCTCAGAGTAGACCCACTGAAATTAACAGGTTTAACTTTCTCATGCTCATTATTTTTACTTTGTATACTAAAGTATGCAGATAAATGCAGATGCTAGTGAAAATAACATACACGACTTAGGGGAATTTGCTTTGCAAAATGTGTATACTGTATTAGGAGAAATTCACACTAAAATACTGACAAATTTTCATGAGGACTTTTTTTTTTAAGCAAACTGATGTGGAAATGTGGAGACATGAATTTAAGCCTGGAGAAATAAGAAACTGAAATGGACAGATTCAACCATCCCTGGGCCTCACCTGCCACTCCAAAAGGTGACCTCAGGAGCACAGCAAAATGGTTACACCTGTTATAAACTGTTCTTCATATAGATTACTATAGCAGCCATGGCCAGGATTACTGGGGTAGTTGGGTGAATGGGTTGATGTTTGTTTTTCCTGGCTTCGTAAGACTGCAGTTTTGGAGATTTGCAAGAGTTCAGGGAAGCTTCCACTGCAAGCCACATCTGATCTGGTGGAAATCCGGCTGAGTTCAACTGTCCTCCCAAACCTGCCTTCTCCGTGGTGCTTCCCCAGTGGTACAGACACGTCTCGTTTACATCTCTCATTCCCTGTTACTAGCGCATTAGAGCCCAGTAACAAAGATTGACAGTATCAATAATATGTAAATTCGTCTTTTTAATATCTTTTCTCTCCCTAGGAATGTTTGACATCACCCAGGGAAAAACAACAAACGCGTTTCATGTAGTTGCAGATCAGAGCATCTCTCCCTCTCCCCCCCTCTCCCTCCTTTCTTCTCCTTCTTCTATAAACGTATCAATCATTGTATTCTGACATTGCGAGGAAATGTTCTGATTGGAGATATTTATGTCACCAGTTATTAAAACGAGACAATTGCAATTAGGCGCACAGTGACGGCTTCTTATCTTCCAAATCATTTTGTCCTCAGATGAAACAACTTCCCTTTCTGCTCCCCTATACATGTCCCCCCTTCCTCTGTGTGTGTGTGTGTGTGTGTGTGTGCGCGCGCGCGTGCCAGCTTAAGCTGTCAAAACCGGATTCAGTAAATAGGAAGTGCTGTTCTTCCCTGCAAAAGCTTTAGAAATTCCAAATGAAGTGTTTAATTATATAATTACCAAACAGACCGCCTCAGGTTAAATTCATTAGTGTTTCACCGGATTGCTTTCAGTGACTTCCCCGAGTACCCTCTTTTGCTTCTGGTAATAGAAACTTGTGGAAGCAGATTGCACCAATCGTTTCTCTCTGTCTCTCTCTCTCTCTGCGATTGCCTAGGTGTTCTTGCAACTTTTTTTTTTTTGAGGGTGACACATAAAAGACAAAAAAAACCCCAAATCAACAAACCTGCCAGCCGGCCATTGTCGCTTTGAAGAAACTGTTTCAATCACTTTGCGTCGTCTTTATGTCAGTTTGCCAGATGGCTTGGGTCTTTCTGAGGTCCTGTACCAACGGGGCTTACAGAGTGCTGTTAAAGCTTCAAAGCCGCTTTTTAATCTTCCCGAACATCACAGGGGCTGCGAAAGTGACTTGGGCTCCCTGAAGTCTCTCCTACAAAAGAGGCCAAGCGAGCCTGGAAATGAAAGCCAGATAAAGGGATTGCGGGAATAAGAAACAGAGGGAAAAGAGCAGTGGTTAGTCTTTCTTGTAGCGTTTCAAAAGGAATTCTAAGACAAATTATGGCTCTGGGTGTTTCCAGCCCCCACTCTTCCCCCCCCATCCCCACCCCACCCCGGAAAGAAAAAGGACTGATGCAGCGAAGAGACGCTGAGGCAGAATATTTTGACCCAAAGAACCCTTAACCTTGTATCAAGCGAAAAACAATGAAAGCACCTCTTTTAAAAATCATCTTAAGACAGTGTCCCTTGCATAATTACCAGTGTGCATGTAAAGGAAAGAAGGAAGAGGTTGTGTTCTCCACTCACCTTGCCAGTGGCAATGTTAATAATGAGGTCTTGGTTTTGATTTTAGGGGTTGTTATGGGCTGTGTTGGGTTGTTGTTGTTTTTGTTTTTTTAAGAACCTTTTTCCTTAGTCTGTCTGCATTGCCACACTGAATGATGTTGTCCTCAGATGTTCATGACATTTGATGACAGTTGTGTTTATTCGATGTGGCACTCAATCTGAAGAAGTACACCTTTCTTCTACAGATAAAGGGCTGGCTGATATTGCAGTTGTTTTGGGGTTTTTGCCTACTTAAAATGCTTAAGTCCATCCTCCTTGCACAAATAAATACTTGCAATGTGTTTTGAGCAGTGAACACGAGCTGAAATGAGAAACTGGAGACTGGTTGACCTTTAGAACCGCATTTAATGGCACACTAAATACTGGTTGGCCCCATGTGAGCTTAACATTTTGGTTGTGTCTGGTTGAGCTAAGAGCTTGATGGGTGTTTGGAAGCTTCCGGAACCCAGCAACCCATTGTAGGCATTCAGGAGTACAAGATGCCAGTTGTCCTGGTGTCTGCAATGGTCCTCTTCACACGATGAAAGAGACATTGGATTTTGACTTAGGAGGGTTGGCAGAGGAAGCTGTCATCTCTTCAAGGGGTGCAGAGTTGGAAGGGACCCTAAGGGTCATCTGGTCCAACTCCCCACCATGCAGTAATCACAGCTAAATAATCTCTGACAGATGGCGACCCAAACTCCAATGAAGGAGAGTCTACCACCTTCTGAGGGAGTCTGTTCCACTGCCAAACAGCTCTTACCATTAGATAGTTCATCCTCATGTTTAGTTGGAATATCCTTTCTTGTTCCATTGGTTCAGCTCCTACCTCTGGTGCAGCGGAATACAAGCTTGCTCCATCTTCAATAGGCCAGCCCTTCAGATATTTGAAGTCAGCCAAGATCCAGGGCCAGCATCAGGAACTGGCAGGGTCAGGAATGTGCTGAGGGGGCCGCAACCCTCCAGGGGGCCTGTTGACAAGAGCCCCTGCTCTTCAATGTTGCACCCTGTTTGCTTGACTCTCATTCTGGTCCAGGGCAACAGTTCCAGAGAGATGGAGGAGGCACAATAGATGCCACTGCTTGCTTGTTCATTGACTGTCTGCCTGGCAAGGGAGCAGGTGGAAATAGTGAGGAAAATGAGGGTGGTAATTATGGTGGTGAGGAAGCAAATTCCTCAAGAGAGCTGGATCAGGCCATGGGTAGGCAAACTAAGGCCCGGGGGCCGGATCCGGCCCAATCGCCTTCTAAATCCGGCCTGTGGACAGTCCGGGAATCAGCATGTTTTTGCAAGAGTAGAATGTGTCCTTTTATTTAAAATGCATCTCTGGGTTATTTGTGGGGCATAGGAATTCATTCACCCCCCCCCCAAATATAGTCCAACTCACCACAAGATCTGAGGGACAGTGGACCGGCCCCCTGCTGAAAAAGTTTGCTGACCCCTCGGTCAGGCTGTGTGACTTCCCCAGTGCCCCCCCCCAAAAAACCCCTGGACCTGGCACTATATGGCTATTAAGATGCTTTGCTCTGGTGATAACAAAAGGCCGTGATAAATAATCTTTGGAATGTTCATCTTATATTTTGAATCCTTTTCATATCGCTTGAGTGGGGGAGAATGTATCTTTTCGCAAATGTCTTTGGCTGCAGGAGATAACAGAATGGCTGACTGACTATAGCAGGAGCCGTAGTGATTCCATTGCAATCTGCAAGATCGGTTTGGGGTATGGGGCAGAGCAGGGGCAGCTCCCCTGATGGGTGCTGAATGGCTGCCATTTTAAATTTCCCACAGTGCTCTGGAGCAGCTGACATAGCGTTGCTCCAGGGCAACATGGGAGAATTTAAACTGCTTTCCACACCTCAGCCTAGAAGCCTGGGGTAGGCATCAGCAGGTCTGACTGCGCAAGTCCTGTCGCCTTCCCTGCTGCCTGCTCTTCAGGATCTGAAGGGGAGGCTATCCTTCACTTCCTGACAGAAACACAATTGGGGAAAGGTTGTGTCTCAGTGGTAGAGCATCCCAGGTTCAATCCCTGGCATCTCCATATAAGGCTGGGAGAGACCTTATGAGGTGGCACAAAGCACGGCCGGTGAGGGGCCCAGCATGGGAAATAGGGGTGTGAAACAAGGAGATTCCCTAGGGTCAAAGTTCCCTACCTTTGTAGTATGGGGTAGCATAGTAGCTATCTTTCCGGAGCTGCTTTTAAAATTCGCTCTGTTCCTAGGTGGAACACATGGATAAGTATGCTGGATCTTGGAATGGGTAGGATGTTCTGTCCTTCCAGTTGTGCAGGATGAGGTGACTGGCAGCCAGTTTTGCACAAAGAAGCCATTTCCCACATCCCAGGGCTTTATCCTGGAAATGGCAAGCACATTGCTAAGGTTCAGCCAGAGGCCAGGAGTTGAGCCAGGGTGTTGGAGCTGACAAAATAGAGCCAAATTCTGGTTCTAAAGGCCCCCCCAACAGAGTCTTCTGAGACAAAGGGTGACAATGCAACATCCTTGATCCAAAGGAGAACTCATCTTGCAGACATACCTCTAGGGCTGGTCCTGAATTTACCTCTTCTCCTGACTCCTGAGTCTCATCCCCTGGAGAAGACAAATATGAGCCCAGGGTCATGGCAGGCCACCACCGGCAGTCACTCTGGTACTGTGGTGACAAGTTAATCTTGTTGTATATAAAAATGAAGGGCTTTCTGCATTTTAATTCATAGGTGTGCTTCAGCTACCAAGAAGTTGGAATAAAAACATGTACTGGCACTGTCTTTGGGCAAGGACCACATAAACGAGTGTCACTGGTTCCTGGAACCAATCAATTAAGCCCTTATTGGTAAATTTACCTGGAAACTCTGCTATCTTTCATCTCAAGTATCTCCTTGAAGATAATATAAAAAAAAATAACCCTAGCCATGGCAAAATTTTCTCTTGGAGGTAGTAAGAATTAAAAATCCACATGTCTTGCATAAAACACAGTGACTGTAGTAATGTCTTTTCCGTATTCTGTACTTTGCTTTCGAAATAAAGAATGTGTGTAGTGTCACTGGAGCTCACTTAAAAATAATGATTAACATCCAAACTGGGCCATTATGGATAAATCACCAAACCATGGTTTGACCAAAAGGAGCAGGTCTTGGGCTTACACAGTCTCCTTCCCTTGCATGCTACAACAGCCTATCTATCAGACCTGGTTCACAGCAAACCATAGGGTTTTCTAACACCCAGTTTGGGGGGAAATATTGTTTGCTACAAAGCAGAATTGGTCTGTGCTTCACAGTTCTCACCTTCAAACAAACAATAGCTTGCCTGAGAAACATAGCGTTCTCAACTGAGATGTAATGGCAAACTATTGCTCTACCCAGGCACTTGTCTTTTGTGTCAAATCAACATGCTGGGAGAGAGAGAATATGGACAAAACTGCTTCCTCTACTGTCCCATCAAGCTGGGACAGTTGACCTTCATGAACTGGAGGTCAACTTTCTACAACTCTCTGTATTTGTGTTGACCAGCCTTCCTCAAACTGGAGCCCTCCATCTGTCTTGGCCGATACAACTCCCATCATCCCTGACCAGTGGCCAGGCTACCTGATACTGCTATGAGCTTGCTTCTTGAGAGCCAGTGTGGTGTAGTGGTTAAGAGCGGTAGACTCATAATCTGGGGAACCGGGTTCGTGTCTCCGCTCCTCCACATGCAGCTGCTGGGTAACCTTGGGCTAGTCACACTTCTCTAAAGTCTCTCAGCCCCACTCACCTCACAGAGTGTTTGTTGTGGGGGAGGAAGGGAAAGGAGAATGTTAGCCGCTTTGAGACTCCTTCGGGTAGTGATAAAGCGGGATATCAAATCCAAATTCAAACTCTTCTCTGAGGCAAAACATCTGTCACAGCAGCTTACAAAATCAGTTGTAGGCCAAAACATCTGCAGGGCAACATTGAGAAAAGCCGGTGTAGGCTCTCTGTTCCAATATAAGGATGTCCATGGCTGCTAGCCACAATGACAATGTTCTACCTGCATTGTTGGAGGCAGTATGCTTCTGAATACCAGTTGCTGGAAACCACAGGAGAGGAGAGGGCTCTTGTGCTTGGGTCCTGCTTTCTCCCTACTGTGTTGGCAACTGTGGGAACAGGACGCTGGGCTAGATGGGCCTTTGGTGTAGCCCAGCAGGGCTCTTCATAAGTTCCACAGGGCTCCAGATGGTTGATGGGTGGGAGCTAACATGCTCCTCTCCCCTGCCTCAAGCGTTAGCACAGAGGAGAAATGCCTGAAGAGGGCTTATGGTTTGTTGCAAACCAGGATGTCAGGAGCAGGTCAGCAATAAAACACCCATTGTGTCTGTGAAGTCAACTCTTTATTCAAAGAAAACAAAATAGTGCAGGCTTAGCGATCACAGTAATTCTTCCCAATAGATCTTGCATCAGTGAAGGAGTTTCAAGGACTGGAGGTCCCTGAAGAAGAAGAGAAGAAGAGTTTGGATTTGGACTACCGCTCTTAAACACTACACCATACTGGCCTCCTCACTGCTCTCTAAGGTTCCTTCTGCGGTTGCTTTCCCAGCAGCCTAAGGCTGCTTTGTTTTGTCTCTCTCTGCTCTGCCCTCTTCATTTCTCTTTGTGCTCTGGGAGACCAAGGGGTAGGGGAGCTAGTCACAGCAAGAGGTTCTCCAGCCTCCCACCAGTCTTCTACATCCAGGCAACCCATGACACAGGAAGTCCAGGGAACAGTCAGAACACTCTTGGAAGGAGAGAGAGGTTTGAGAATGGGAGCATGAGGAAAGGGCCCAGGTGGTCAAACAATGGTTTGGCTTCCCATTGCTTCAGCAGTATGTTTCAGGGGAAAGGGATGGGCTATGGACTTCTACATTTCAGAACGTATACTCCCCTGTTCTCTTTTTCCTCTCTCTTTTTTAATCATCTCATTTTCCATAAGGATGTAATTTGCAGCCCTCTTTTCTTTTTCTTTTTAACAATTAGCACCTTCCCAGCCCGCCCCCCCCAGCCCCACCGCCCCAGTTATTATACCCACAAAAGAAGCCAGCGTCTCTTTGCTTCCATGCACAGATCCCAAATGTAGGTCATACAATCTAATAACTTTCAGCCCCTCGCTGACAAAGTTTCATGCGAAAAAAAAGAAAAAGGAGAAGAAGAAGTAGTAGGGGAAAAAACCTGGAAAAAGAAACACACAATAACTTGGCTTTGACCTTGCACTCTTCAAAAAGGAAGTTACTTCTGAGCCACAAACATCAAAAAGAATAAATAATTGTTTTTCTTTTTTGTTGTTATGATATGGATCATCTGAGCAGTTAGTGGTAAGCAAGCCGCCTTTGATATGGTTTAGATGCCCTGGTGCTCGGCCCTCTATTTATGTCAGCGTGTTCCTGTTCCCACACCAGGAAAGTAGAATACCTTGATTAAATTCATATTTGTTTTAATCTTTCCCTGTGTCTGATCTCAAGCTCAAAGATTCTAATGAAAAAGTAACACGTCCTGCTGGGTTCAGTGCTGATGTCAGGCATTCATGTGTTTGTCCTGTTCTAACCTGATAATGCCAGAAAAGCTCAGAACCCCAAACGGCTCAAAACTCCAGCCGGTTCGAAAGACAAAAGGTATTTGGGTATTTCATGCGGGGTGTTTCCCCCACCTCCATACAAGCCACAGGCCTCTTTTTGGTGGTGGTCTCTCTTTTTATAGATATAAAAAAAATGTTTTGTTTGTAGAAGTAGCAAGAAAGGAGGAAGAAAGAGAACCCCGATAAACAACAATTTATAAAATATCAACTGGCCACAACAGGGAGTTTAATTAATCTGACCCAGGATGTAATTTTGTATGCAGGGGACATTCATGTGTAATCTGTAGGAGTAAGAAGAAAAGAAAATTGATGGGCATAAGAAGGAATGATAAGGAAGAGAGAGGTTGTTTAATTAGGCTGGCCCTCTTTTGGAATATTTATGTAAATGTTTGAGACTTTTCCAGGAGCGTTTGAGCTGCTTGAGTACTCAGTTTTGTTGCTCTTTGCAATTACCAAACCAACTTAGGCAACTTAGGCCACATTCACACCATCGATTTCAAGTACTATGATACTACTTTGAACAGTCATGGCTTCCCCCAAAGAATTCTGGGAGATGACATACATCAAGGGTACTGAGAGTTGCTAGGTGTCTCAGAACCCTTAAAAAACTACAGCTCCCAGAATTCTTTGGAGGATGCCACAACTGTTCAAAGTGGTAGCATAGCGCTTTAAATAGATGGTGTGAATGTGGCTGGGGTCTCTCCAACCCCTACCTGAAGACATTGAGAAATTGAACTTGGGACTTTTGGCATGCAAAGCAGATGCTCTACCAATGAGCTACAACACTTCCTCTCTCATACTGAACCAAAACATGCACAGGAAGCAGGAAGCTTTACCATGTTATTAATTCTGCAGACTATAATCACGTGCTGCTTTTTGTAGGATTGCCTGTTTCCTTTTTATAACCTTTTTGTTTACTCTTCTTTTGATTCCTTTTACTCTGTTGTTGCTTTTGTTCTGAGACCCACAAGATCCAAGGGTGGGTTATGGATATATTAAAAGTGCAATATTCAAATCATTTTTAAACAAATGCAATCAAAGGAATGGGGTGAGCTGCTTACAGCTGTTCATTTAACTCTTATGAGATTCTGTAAAGATTTAAAGGGTGCAGCGTTCGACCACAGCTATGAGAGAGTCTGGAGGGTACCTTGAGTGGAAAAAACTTAAATATAAATTGAAAGTAATTAGGGAGCAAGCAAAGAATGATTACCGTATTTTTCGCCCTATAAGACGCACTTTTCCCCCTCCAAAAATGAAGGGAAAATGTGTGTGCGTCTTATGGGGCGAATGCAGGCTCCTTGGCTTCAGCGATAGCAACGCGAAGCCTCCGAAGCCTGCGCTCCGGAGGCTTTGTGTTGCTTCCGCTGAAGCCAGGAGAGTCTGCTCTTTGAGGCTGGCGGTGGGGGAAAGCAGCGCCTCCTCCATCGCCAGCCCCAGAGGATGGGGGGGCAGCGGGAAGGCGCGCGACGCCTTCCGGCTACTCTCCAACCTGGCTTTGAGACTGGCGGTGGGGAAAGCAGCGCTTCCCCCATCGCCTGCCCCAAAGATTGGGGGGCAGCAGGAAGGCGAGCGACGCCTTCCCGCTACTCTCCAACCCGGGTTGGAGGCTGGCGGTGGGGAAAACAGCGCTTCCCCCATCGCCAGCGCCAGAGATTGGGGGGCAGCAGGAAGGCGAGCGACGCCTTCCCGCTACTCTCCAACCCGGGTTTGAGGCTGACGTTTTAAAGTAAACGACTCTTTTGGCAGACTTAATATATTTTCGTATGTATTATGTTTTGCATTTAAGCTGCTCTTGCTTTGCTACAGTTACCTGCTGAGGCGTAATGGGACATTCTCATTCTTAACGACACTTGGAACCAAAAAGTCATTTGGTTGAGGGGGGAGGATTTAGTTTTGCTTGAATTAATTTATTTGTCACGGTGGTTCTGCCTATGATGTTTCTTTGCTGAGTGAGGGAAGTGTAATGCAATTGTTTCGACATACGCTATTGAAGAGATAACTTCCTTGGCTAATGTGTTTACTTATTGAAAACACAATAAAATAATTTCAAAAGAAATGGGGGGGAGCGAGCTCTAATGTAGAGAGAGCGGGAGAGAGTCAAAGGCCAGGGTAAAGAGGTGCGTCTTCAGCATGCAACGGATACTTCATAATAAAGGTCTCACGGGCACCTCTGTGTGGGGAGGGAAAACCACCACTTAGGGTTTGCCACAAAGAAAGTGCTCTCCAGCATGGCCACTCCTCAAATTTCTGAGGCCAGTGACGCTACCAAGAAAGGACTCTCTGCTGGTCTTAACACCTGAAATGATCTGTATGGAAGGAGGCACTGTTTCAGATAATTGGGTCCCAAATCTTAAATGCTGATGTGAGCACCTTGAGTTGGGACTGAGGGGAGGGGGGACAACTGGCAACTAACACAGCTGCTTTTAAAACAAGGGTGATACAAGATCTAAATGGAACACCATCCAGTAATCTGGCTTCATTGGTTGTTCCTGCCACTGTCCTTGGGGAGGTGACCATTTTGAGAGCAGCGAGAAAGAACTGCAGCTATTAAAGAAGTTTCCTTAAACGATTTTCCAGACGTCCTCGTCGTTATCCTTGCACGGAGACACACATTCGCTTTAGAAATCAGACCGGGATATGTAGGAGTAGCTCGTCTCTTGACAAGCAGAACTACCCAGCAGACCCAAACATAATCCTGCCAGGGAAGAGAGGAGGAGAAAGCGGTGGCAGGGAAACTGAAACACAGGCCTCTAATGTTTTTGGCAGACGTGTCTGCTCCTACAAGTGGGCGCGTAGGCAAGTTGAGATTATGGCCTGTGTTTCCAAAGATGTGTGCGGTGGGGGTGATGCTGAGCGCGCCTGATAGCAAATAATAGGATTTATACTTGTATCTCTTACTCGCTGCTTTGAAAATGCATCTCTGCAAGCGGGAAAATGCTGAGCTGTACAGAATTTAATCGGATGATGCCAACATAAACTGGTTCTCCTCATCCCCCACGTTAAGCTGGAGGTCAGAGCAGTCATTTCTGCTACTTTGACACCACCAAAAAAAAATCATACACAAGGTGTTTTGCTTCCAGAACTGGCCAGTACAGTCGTACCTTGGGTTAGAGCCGCTTCAGGTTGTGTTTTTTCGGGTTATGGACCGCCGAAACCCGGAAGTACCGGACGGGTTACTTCCGTGTTTCAGCGGTCACGCATGCGCAGAAGCGCCGAATCGCAACCCGCACGTGTGCAGATGCAGGTTGCGAACGTGCATCCCACACGGATCATGTTCGCAACCCGTGTCCACTGTACTCAATAGGGCTAGGGACAGGGGGGAAGAATTTGATTCAGTTCACACTGAAAGGTGAACCCACCCAGTTGCCATTAGGTTTGGATGAATATGTCCATTTTGGGTTCTCATTTTTTCAGCCCTAAGTTCAGTTTTGTATGTTTCCACATCAGCTTGAGATTTATTTATTTTTAGTATTCATAAGCATTTTTGTGTGAATTTCTTCTAATACACACATTTTTATTGCAGTTTTGCCCAGTGCATACATTTTTGCAAAGCAATTTTCCCTAATGTAATGCATTTCTGTATGTTGTTTTCACCAATAAATGCATTTATATGCACATTTTATCCTACTACATAGATGTTTAAGGGGAGTCACATTGAAAAGTACATTTGATGTTTTGTGGAACTTATGTGACCCATATGTTCAGATTCAGGGTCAGATTCTTCCACCTGCTTCTCAGCAACCAGTGTTGATCCTGCCTCCGTCTCCTAGGACTCGGAAACACCAGCACAAACCCATCCTTCAAGCTCAACCCACCCTGAGGATTGCCCAGTCTCATGACTAGAGCCATTTGCTATGCTAAGTGTTGTGCCTGTCCTGTCCTTTGAAGCAAGGTGCAGGGGACATGTTGCTTATTGGACTAGTGCCTTAGCTTGCACCTAGCTATGTATCTCATCCTCTTGCACACCTGCTGTACCTTGTAACTGTGCCTTGCCTTATTTAAGCATTAAAGTCTTTGGCAGAAGCCGAGCTGGGAGCTGGAGTTCCTCTTCTGGCAGTGAAGGCCAGGATACTTGGAAACCCGTTTGCTCACATGTACTAAGCATGGCATAAGAAATTAGTATGTGCACCAATTTCAGCAAGTGATTATGTGTACCATATGTCCATAGATCTCAACAATCTTTGCCAGTCTCCTGCCTGTTATTGGTGCAATCCTACTGAAACTACCATCAGCATATGGAACTGTTCATGGATGAAAGCTAGTGTTGAAAGTTTGCTGCAAGCAAGGATTTTACAATGCTCCATCGCCGATGGGCATCACCAGCAGTAAACCTGAAAGCTTGAAAGGAAACCACACTGTCCTTCTTAGCAAAGCTTGTTAGTTACAAAGCATGCAGGGCAAAGGGATGGAGCCTTATTGCATATGAGTGACTACAGGCTACATCTCTCTATCTCTCTCCTGATACTTTCTCCAGATGAGCAGCTTGGGATAACATCACTAGAGTTATAAGATCATAAGAACGCTGCTGGATCATGCCAAAGGACTGACTAATCATAAGAACATAGGAAGTTACATTATACAAATTCAGACCATTGGCCCATCTAGCGCAGTATTGTCTCCTCTGACAGTGGAGGACATAACCCTTGCGCAAATTAATTGAAACAAAGCATGTTTTCTATCTTACTCGTAATCCTGTACTCAAAACAAGCACGAAAAGTCAGTTGATCATTATGGTGTCGGAAGCCTGCAGCCAATAGAAAGAATGATGTGCTCGCCACAATATATTGAGGTTCTACGAAAGAGAGTTATTCCAGAGTTGGAAAAGAGGTATTCTGACGGTACTGGGATATTGCAGCAGGACCTAGCCCCCTGTCACACATTGAAAGTGGTGAAGAAATTCATGACAGAGCAGCAAATACAGGTACTTGATTGGCCAGGGAATTCCCCGGACGTAAAATCCATTGAGAATTTGTGGGCTATGTGCAATAGTCACCTCTGTGCTGTAGACTGTATGACTATGGAGAAACTCATTCAGGCGCTGATTCAAGTGTGGTACAGGGATCCAAAAATCAACAGTGACTGTTCAAAACTACTAGACTCCATGCCAAACCGTGTTCAAATGCTGCTTAAAAATAGCGGAGGTCATATACGTTACTAATGTATATATATGTGAGTTTTGTACATGTATATGTGAGTTTTGTACAATAAACTACATTGTTTGTTTCAGTTAATTTGCACAAGGGTGTAGTCATCTTGGCTAGTAGTCACTGATATCCTGATCCTCTATGGGTGGCATCGTGGCAGCAGACTTTGTCTCCTATCTATGCACATTCCTTAAAACATTTGTAGAGAGTCCCTGCCCTTATAGCTGGAGGGCCTTCTCCATATGATTGGGAACCAAACCTGTATAGTTTGGTGGGAGAGCCTTCTACTGCAGTGCCATGCTTATGGTACCCTGTTGAATGTCTATAAGAGGATAATAGTCATTCAGTGCGCATATATATATGTGTGTGTGTGTGTGGAGAGAGAGAGAGGGGGGGGGGGAGATCTGGCCAGACTATGTGTGTGTCCCTGAGAAATAAACATACAATTTCTGAAACTCAGAAAATGGGTATGGAGACAAATGCAACCATATTCCTCGAAACTGGATTAATAAGAATTGAAGCAAGAGTGTGGCTTGCCACTCTTAATTACTGGCTGAGACTAGCCTTCCTTCCGAGCGGCCTTGCTTCCCTGACTATTATAGACAAATTTCAGTCCACATGGAAACAAGCAGTGGAAAATATAATAGCAAATTTAGGATTCAATCCACAAATCCAACTCAACGTGGGGCACGAACAAGCAAAAAACAATATTTAACAGCGTGTGGTAGATATAGAACGACAGGTAGACCTAGCCAGGTCCACCAAATTTTTAATTAGCGAAACTATAAGATATTTGACTTCCCAAATGCCATACATAGCTAATCTCGAAATACCAAAATAATGAAGGGCTTTCACTTTGGCCCGTTGTCAGGCCCTCCCTTCAGCAATGCAGAAAGGCCGTTATAGGAAGATACCTTACGAGGAGAGGAAATGTCTGTGTGGCTCTGGGCAGCAGGAAACGAAGGAGCATGCCCTTCTTCATTGCCAGTAGACATCTGAACTAGGCTTATCCAGCCCATTTTATATAAGTTTCCTGGGCGTTCGGAAGAACATACATCTCCCTATTACTACAGGACGAGAGCCCAGAAGTCACATATTCAGTCACCAGATTTTGTGCTGCCATGATAGATATTCGACGAAGAATGGCCTATGCTACAATTCAGTCCTAAACTGAAGGCCCATATTGTTAGATCCACACTTTTGAAACACACCCCATATAGCTGTGTTAACCGATCTTTTAATTTTTCTTATAAACTTTTACTCACCCATTGTCTATGCTTAATTAAGTATTCTATGTATATGTTTAAATCTATGTTTGGTTCTTGCTCCTATTTATTTAATAATTATTAGCTTAGATTTATACTGTTATGCTATTTATTTAGATGTTTTGCTTATGCTGGTCTATGACCGTAATAAAGTACTTGACTTGACTTGGCTGGGTATGGAGACTATTCCCCTTCCGAAACAGTGCCCTGGCCCTATATCTTGCCAAGGCTTCTGACTCAGTCCCGATTCTAAGAACGCAACCCTTTTGATCCTAATTTGGCCAATCCTGCCCATAGCCTGGTATCTGCCAGTATGATACTCCAAGCATATAGCTCTTCGTTTCAAGAGTTTTGTATGTTATCAAGTATTTCCGGACTTTGGACCAGACACAATTAATGCTTGTGTTGTTCAATAAATCTAGCTATATCTGTTGATCTTAAGCATCAAGAGCATATGTCACACATAAAAAGATCCAGCTGCTGGCACACAATTGGATAGATTTATGGTGCACTGCAGATAGCTCTCTCCCCTGCTTTCTCTTTGCCCAAGACTTTGAGCATGCTTTCCCATTTTATACGCACATAAAAGTTTGTTCTTTAAAAAAGAAATCTGTCTTTAAAATCTTTTCAAAGTGTGTGTAGATATATACATGCACGTGAAATCTTGCAAAATCTTGAAAGTTGGTTTCTAAAACCAGATCAAATAGTTCTGACATTTGCTATCTAGCCTTTAAAAGATGTACTATAGATGGCGGTAGTTTCTTCCCCTGGTTGATTTGCTGTAGATAAAGAGCTAACCTGCACCTGTCGCTATAAACACAAGGAGACCAGATTGTGGGAGCCAATGTCCCGGAGAGAAACACATTCCTTTAAATGTTAATCCATTTGGCTTAACTTTTTGTGACTCTTTATTCTTTTAGGAAACCAGGACCTGGCATAAATTGAATTCCTCTGCCACAATCTTTGGAGAGGGAAGGGAAGAGAAACATGCATGTTCCTGGCCTGATCTCTTTACTCAGGCATTTGTCATGGTATTCTAGCCAGAGAAGAGGCCTGTAGCCGAATATCTGACTAGATGTTTGAAATCAACATGTCAACATCAGCCCCCCATCAGTGCCAGCACATTGGATTTCCATACCCACATCTAAGCCCAGGGAGTGGGTCCATGAGGTCATTCTTTTCATCTGGAACAAATGAAACAAGAAAGTTGTCACAGTTCCCAGAGTTCCCTGTGAATAGCAATTAATTTATAAACCACCCTTAAATATCATAGCACTTGTTTTATTTTATCTGCTTATTTTATTCATTTCATAAAATCCATCCGCTGCTTGATTGTAAAACAGAAAGAAAAAACGCAAAGCAGTCTACAAAAACTGTGAGGGGAATGGGGGGGGGGTCTCCAAACAGCTGTCAGCAGGCAGCATCTTTAACAAACTACAGCACCCATAATTATTTAGGGGAAGCCATGACTGTTTAAAGCGGTATCATAGTGCTTTAAATGTCTGGTGTGGATGTGGCCTTAAAATCCTCACTGAAGTTAGAAGTCTGCTGTGAAGCCAGAGGCAGGATGGAGGGATGGCCACTAATTTAGATGACTTTAAAGGAGGACTCAGAGAGAGGATAGGTCTGTCAGAGGCTATTAGCCACAATGGTTAAACAAACCACTAGGCTTAAGAGGCTGTATGTCACTCCATACCAGATGCTTGTTGGAAGTTTGGTAAATATATTGCAATGGTGTGAAGAAATAAAATTGACTGGTAAGACTGCCGGTTGAATGGATAAAGAAAACTTTTATTACTCGTGCCAAACAAAGAGAACCTTAAGTATAGGTTTTTGTTGTTGTTTAGTCATTTAGTCTTGTCCGACTCTTCGTGACCCCATGGACCAGAGCATGCCAGGCACTTCTGTCTTCCACTGCCTCCCGCAGTTTGGTCAAACTCATGCTGGTAGCTTCGAGAACACTGTCCAACCATCTCGTCCTCTGTCATCCCCTTCTCCTTGTGCCCTCAATCTTTCCTAACATCAGGGTCTTTTCCAGGGAGTCTTCTCTTCTCATGAGGTGGCCAAAGTATTGGAGCCTCAGCTTCAGGATCTGTCCTTCCAGTGAGCACTCAGGGCTGATTTCCTTAAGAATGGATCGGTTTGATCTTCTTGCAGTCCATGGGACTCTCAAGAGTCTCCTCCAGCACCATAATTCAAAAGCATCAATTCTTCGGCGATCAGCCTTCTTTATGGTCCAGCTCTCACTTCCATACATCACTACTGGGAAAACCATAGCTTTAACTATACAGATCTTGCCAAGTATAGGTTTTACATGTGGCCAAAATAGAGTCAATACACACACACATGTTTGCTCATACTGATGTTGTCTGAACTTGGAGAAGAAGCAGGAAGGAAGGAAAGCCTAAGAGGAAGCCTAACAAGTACAGTGGTACGTCGGGTTAAGAACTTAATACGTTCTGGAGGTCTGCTCTTAACCTGAAACTGTTCTTAACCTGAAGCACCACTTTAGCTAATGGGGCCTCCTGCTGCCACTGCGCTGCCACTGCATGATTTCTGTTCTCATGCTGAAGCAAAGTTCTTAACCAGAGGTAATATTTCTGGGTTAGCGGAGTCTGTGACCTTAAGCGTATGTAACCTGAAGCATATGTAACCCAAGGTACCACTGTAGTTGCTAAAAGATAAGTGAGGGGGGAGAACAGATTAGCTTTCTGTTTGCCACACCCCACTGGTTCAGGTAGTTTATTGCAAACATCGTCCTTTCAGTCCCAGTGTTGCTGAGGAGTAATATTGCCTTCATGCCCAGCTAATGAACTTCCTTCCTAGAGGCATTTGGTTGGCAACCATGGAAAACAGGATACCACACTAGGCTTCCAAGGAACCACGAGGTTGTCCCCAACACGTAGTTCTTCTACCCCCAGAAAAACTCACCCTGTACCACAGTCTATGCCTGCAAAAGGGAAGGTTTTTGTGACTGTGACGGTCTTGACTCCTTGTGCCAAAGCAACCCAGTGGAAGCTCCCCACCCCCCACCCCCCTATATTTTTTTTTGTCCTGGAGATGAACATGATGAAGAGTTAACCACATGTGAGACAGGGATGGCTTGAAAGGGCAGGTAATTAATATCATCTGTCGCAACCTTCTTATCTTGATGGACTGATGTTTAGAGTCGTGACCTGAGGACTGGTGGGAGGCGTGACCCCCACCCCTATAAAACCAAAGGAAGGCCACTGACTCTTGAGCTTCACAAGACAGCTTTGCTCCTTCTGTTGTCACACAAAACAGCTTGATTTGTGCATGAGCATGAGAGTGAATGATGTTTTGCACCTCCATCTGCTCCAACATTAAGTTCCTTTCAAGTTTCTTTCAGCAAATGGGGTGGGAGGAAATGTTTGTGGCACATTTCTTGTCTTAGACTTAGAGGCTTTATTGTCCAAAAAAATAATAATATTCCTGTCAGGTGATAGAGATTTTTTTTGGAGGGAGGTCCTCACAAACAGACCATTGATTCCAAATAGCTCCCCCCCCTTCTACGTTTAATTATTCCTGACATTTTGCCCATCATGTTGTAATGAGCTTCTTCAGAGGAAATTAAAACAGCTTGTCCCTTTGAAAGCGGAGACGGAGCTATTTTTCTGTGTCTTTGTTATCACAACACAAGCTGGTTCCCCACGCCCCCCCCCTTCCTCAAAGCATACCTTGCTGTACAATGGAAGCAACATCAAGAATTTGGTTAGACAGCATCAATCTCACATTAAAAGAAGTATCTCTTTAAACACATTTGTTCATTTTTAGAGAGAGAAAAAGCAGGAGATGTGGAAGTTTTAAGGATTTAGAAATCTTCACCTCCCCCCCCCCCCATTCTCCAACACCCGTGAGGGTCTGTTTTTGAGCGCAGATGTGATGGTGAGGAACTGAACTGCAGATTTTAAGATAATGGCCTAATTGTGAACAAGGAGGCTTGAATTAACTCAATTCATTTGGGAGGTCTTTTGATAATTCCCTATATTAGCTGGGTCTCGAGCATTCTATGGTCCCCTGCTCATTTCAAAATATGTATCCGCCTTTGATCGTTCGACGATGTTAAGGATAAATCACAGATTAATTACTGGCTGCTTTGAGAGGCTCTTTATATAAGTCTAAGGCGGTTTTCTGGGAGCAGTAGTAGAATTTATATTTTAAGTCTGAGCAAATAAAGCCATTTTTAGTTTCAGTGATTATCATAATATCCCTAAACATGGCAGGATGAGAGATCTGGCTGTGTAAGGATACAGGGCAAGGAGCTGGGCAGCTCATTCACTACTGCTTCTATTAAAGGCTTGTTGAGATGACCCCATCAAGAGAACTCAAAGGGTTGGTTTTGCAATATACCACTAACCCAGTAGTAGAGGGGAGAGAGCTACCACTAAAAAGTGAGGAATTATCAAAGAGCCCTCTGGTTTCTGCTGGTTCCCAGAGCTGATCTAGATGTTTACATATTCTGTACTATAAGTTCCTGCAATGTGTTTGTGTGTGTTTAAATGAAGGCAATCTTTGGAGGCTGCAGTTAGGAGTGGGAAAGGAGCAATTGGGAAGGAGATGCTTAGCTTTCTCCTTGACTACAGTTTTTCCTCTCTGAATTTTTGGCACTCCCCCACCCTGCGCTCAGGAGCTCCTTTCCCCCAATCTGTCCCCCTCGGGGGTTGATTATGAGAAAGGGGAGCAATGACCAGCATGTAAAGGGTTAAGTATCCCTCCCCACCAGCAATTTCCTATCCCTAAATTGCAGACTCCAGGGGCTGCATGAAAAATGCTATGATCAGCGTGCCAGACGCATTTTGCGACCAAGTAAAAATGCCCGGACCTGAGGTCTCCACCATCTGGAGGTGCATGTCTGGTGATCCTTGGATCTTGACTGTTTTCACACACTAGCAACACATCCTGTAGAATTCTATCCACTATATTTTATCTGCACCATCAGAATAAATTTCAGGAACACAGAAGTTTTATTGAAAAATACAACTTTCTGTCTGCCTGGCCCCAAAATGGCAAGTAGGCATTCCATTTTGATGACTCTACCCTGGTTTAAGGAGCCATTTTGCACCTAGCTTATATATCTGAGTTTCTAACGTTTGCTTTGATCTCTTTCCACTCTTGGAAGCAATGTGTGTCTGAATATCGGTTGCTAGGAATTGCAGGGAGAGTGTTGTTGTGCTCAGATTCTGCTTGCATGTTTCTCACAGGCATCTGGTTAGTCACTTTGAGAACAGGGTGCCGGACTAGATGGGCCTTGGGCGTGATCCAGCAGGCTTTTGCTTTCACTGGGACACTGCTACTGTCGCCGCCAGTGAATTTCAAGAGCTTAATGGGGAGGGAGTGTAAGAGGAGCCCACCAGAGGGCACTATGCTGAGGGCCTGCTAAAACATGGAGCTAATCCTGCCATACAACTTTACAGGGAGAGGTGTCTGTAGGATGGCTAACATGGTGCCCTTCTGATGGAGATGGAGGTTAATTGGGAGAAAGGGGCAAAGGAGGGCAGATCTCCCAGAGCGTCTGTGCTATAATTTGCAGTCAACTCCTGCTGGGCTGAAGCTTGCAAGCGCTCTCTCTCTCTCAAATTAAAGGCACTCTTGCTCACCTGGAGATTCAAGCCTGCCACCTGCCACCTGGAGGGGGCCAGTCAACCTGGAGACTTTGGGTCAGAACTGGAGGTCTGGCAACCCTAAGTGGTGCTTATTCTTTAAGTGCTATTGTCCTTTTCCTGGCGACTTCTCATCAGCTTTTAAACTGAATGACCCTGTACTGTTGGGGCTGAAGAACCCAGCTCCTTCTTACCTCTCCTGAACAAAATAGCTTTCTTTTCACTTGAAGTGACCAATGTGTTGACAAAAGAGCCTACTTATCTCAGGGTGGCCTAGATAATTTGAGTGTTTCCTAAATCAGCTTGGGCATTCCAACCCCCCCCCCTTTGTGTTTGTTTGTTTGATTGTTTGTTTTTGCGTAAAACCGCATGAATTGAACAAATTTGAGCTCCACTCCACATTGTGCATATGCATTGTGGTTCACCAGAGGCATTGTGAAAAGCGTTTGTAGTTAATATCTTTACAGAAAGCATCTATTGAATCGGAGGGTAATTTGCAAACAAAAATGTAAACCTCATTTGTGTGGGATTTGGGAGTTGCTTATTCAGTGAAATGCTATGTGAATTACCTTACTGCATCTCGAGAAATCATCCTTGCCAGAAAGCATCAGAATGGGGCATCTCAGTCAGCGCTGCACAAGGGAGCAATGGCTAAAAGGCTAGCAAGTAAGGGTGGGAGATAAATTTGGCCTAATTCACACTGCTCCGAAGCAATATGCAAACTTTGATGCAGCTGTCATTCAAAATACTAATTTTATTTCAATTTTGCAGTGCTCCCCCCACAAATGTACAAAAATGTGCATATTTAGGAGCAAGTGTGCACAGTGGCGTAGCGTGGGTTGTCAGCACCTGGGGCAAGGCAAGTAATTTGCACCCCCTAACCCGTGGATTTGCGCCCCCTAACCCTAACCCCCAGATGTTGCGCCCGGTGCGGCCGGCCCCCCCTGCACCCCCCACGCTACGCCACTGAGTGTACATAAATATGAATCACTGAAAATAACACTTGTATTGGGCAAAATTGCTGGTGACAATGTGTATATTATGAGAAATGCACAGTAAAAATGCCAATGAATTTTTGTGCGGGCGGTTTTTCCACACAAACTTTTGGAGAAATGTGGAAAACTGATCTCCAGTAGGAACAAAGGAGATACCAAAATCATTTATTAATTAATATATTTATTTATTGCATCTATATCCTCCTCCTCCCCTCCAAGGAGCTCAATATTATGGCTTATACACATTTCTCCCTATCCTCATTCAATCCTCACAACAACCCTGTGAGGTAGGTTAGGTTGAGAGACAGTGACTGGCCCAAGGTCACCCAGGGAAACTCATGACTTGATGGGCACTAGAATCTTGCTTTCCACCGAGTTCCTAGTCCAATACTCTAACCACTACACCACACTCTCTTGCTAAAAAGAGGGAGAGGTGGGGAAAATATGATCGATATGTAGATAGGCGCATAGGAAGCTGCCTTCTGCTCAGTCATACCATTGGTCCATTTAGTTCAGCAATGTCCACACTGACCTGCAGTGGCTCTCCATGATTTCGGAGAGGGGTTTCTCCCAGTCCTAGCTGGAGATGCCAGGGACAAACAGATGCTGTGCCATGGAGCTTTGCAACTCTGTGAGCTCTCTGAGTCAAAGGCGCCTTCTTTCAAGCCTAAATTCAGCTGGAGGAGGAGGTACTGTGGTTATCAGGGAAAGACTCTGGGTGAATGTGTGCCCATGGGCACTGTGTTAATGACTCCGGCTGTACAAATAAGAAGCCAATAATATAATAAAAACACAGCAAACAGCAACAGAAAATATCTATAAATCAATACAAGTCTAGTACCTAGAAAGAGACAGCTTGAACCTTCGTTTGAAGATGTCAACTATTGGCACAGGCTCAGTGTCACCTGGAAGGAAGTTCTGTTGCAAAGGATCACTACCCAAATCCATGGGTTTGAAATAGGTGGCTTTAGGATTATTACTGGCCCTTGCTAATTCCAAGAGGACAGTTCCACCCCCCTCAAAAAAACCTGCGAAAGTCTTGTAAAGGAGCTAAGTTAATTTTATCTTGTATAAGCATCGCAAGCTGTAAAATGCAAGCTATCCACAACTAAAAATAGAAAACAGCTGGTGATTGTGAAAGGGTCTGTAAGCACCAAGACAGCTGTAATTACACACAGACACCCACCCACCCACACCCACACACCCAACTCTTCACCAGTAAGTGTGGAGAATGTGTATGCCTTTTGCCACCATTTTTATCTGTTTATACAAGACTTTTCAATATGTACTGAGGCCAAGGTATGAAACTATAGCAGTAGAGCTT